>NC_067282.1:60082291-60387685 GCF_020740795.1 Apus apus | reverse complement strand
TAGTTTGAGTCCACTTACACTAAGGGGCACTTCACATGAAGGAAGTAGCTCTGTAAAAATAAAGTGTTCATTTTATATGTAAAGCTGATTAATTTTCTTCTGGTTTATTTTACAGCAGTGCCTTGCAAGTATGTTGAATTTTTTTTTTTTAATCCAGGGTTCAGACATTCCTAATGCTTTTTTAAGTGTTCCAAGTCTTTAATGTTGAAGATAAGGGTTTGCAGACTTTGATGGTTTTACTAATACCAGTGTTAATCAAATAATACTGCACGTTGATATTCTGAAAAAAGCTGTTGTAATGTATAGAAAGCCCATAATATAAGAAGATAGATCAGGTGAAAGGGAGGAAAGATATGAGGATAGAAATCTAGCTAAGGTAGGTGGAAAATGACTGCTCCTAATCTGTTCTGGATTGTCTGTAAAACTGAGTATTTGGCAAGGCAGAGTATGATGGGCAGTAATAAAATAAGATTCCCAGTTTTCAATTGCACATACCTGATTTTTGACAGCAAAAATTAGTTATTGTAGAAGATGTCTTCTATACAACAGAAAATTTGTCCTTATTTTGCTCTTTATTTTAAGGAGAAATGTTTTTCTCCATTCTGCTTGTTATTAATGAATTTATGTATAGATCATGGCTGGGTTCTACAGGATAATACTAAGATTTTAAGATTACAGAAGAGATTTCCTGAAGAGTATGGATTATGGGAGGTGCAAAACCAAATTCTGACTAATCCATACTTAACTTACTCATTAGTCTGTTAGTGCTTGGAGCTAAAGGTACGGTGTAACTCTTCCTGTTTCTTAGCTAGTAGGTTTATGTATTACCCGCATTGGTTTGTGGAGTGAAGCAAGTGTCACTGGTTTGCAGACACCTGTTCCAGTGACCTCAGCCATTGGTTTCAGCTTCTTCTTGCATGTATTATATGCACGGTCTTGCTCTTTTAACACAGATTTTCTGGAATGTGTTTCTGTAGCTTACATACTGTGTTGTCATACCATTGCATTTGGCAAGCAACATAGTTGCAGAGCATCATGATAGCTGTAAATTTTGAAACAAAATGCCTTGTCTCTAATTATATAACTGGTTTTTTCTTCTGAATATGTAATACAAGCTTACATCAGCTATCATATTTTGCTGCCTGCTCAGATGCTTGAAGTTCCTTTAACCTTCCATCTCTTTTTTTTTTTCTACCAATTATTATTCAATCTGCTGTTAAGTGTATTACTAATGGTAGACAATCATTTCCACATGAACTTAGGGAAGGGCACAGGAGTAATATATGTTTATCAATTAAGTTTTTCCTTCCTCCAGCAATTTTCTTGAAAGCAACTAGGAGAAAAAACATTGACACAAGCTTTTTTCTAACTTCACTTCATCCTTTGCTCTAAAGAGAAAAGGCGATCAGTGCTTATCTTAGTTGCAGCTTGTCAGGAGAGCAAACCATACTTCTTGAGGCACTTAGAGTTGTATCCTGGCCAGCAGAAAAGCAGCAATGCTACTACTCCTTCTTCACCCGCTGTTAATGAGTTGCTGGATTAGTTACTTGCCACAAGTGTGATACCTCTGCTTTTTGCTTCTTGTTGACATCAAAGCAGAATCTGTTCTACATAATAATATAGAGCGTCTCCTCATACTCGTATAGAGCTTCAGTATGTTTGACTAGTGGGCTCTGTTCTGAAGAAAGAAAAGTTCTAAGGCCAAGATTCTTATACCGTGTAATATATACACACATAATGAATAGTTGCAGAGAAAGGGAAAACCAGAAAAAGCTAAGAATGAAAATGTGTTTTAAAAAGATAATTTCAAAGTTACTTTAAAAGTGCTTTTTGCAAGACTGTTAGCACTGAAATACATTGCTTCATAAGGGATGGAGTTTTTATTGAATTAAAGCTTCCTTTATATTCAACATTGCATAGCACTCCAGACCATAGCCTAATAAATATTGTGAGGGAACCTGTATGAGTTTCTTATACTGAGATTAAGTAATCAAATAAGTCAAATGTTCTGTGTCCTTGATCAGTTCAAAAGCATTAGTTGTAATGTGTCTCGTAACATGTGCATCTACAAGATTTTAGCATTTGGTGTTAACTCTTTGAAGTGTTCATGTTGTAGCTTGAGCTTTAGCATTGTTCTGTGTTCTGCTGGTGATCTTTCTGCTGAGATCTAAAGTTGCTGGGAGTGTTATTCTAACAGTCTATATTTATCTGTATTTTTCTGTTTGTGGGAGACTGTATTGTGCATTCCTCAAATTTCATGTTAACAGTGTCTCTAAAGCAATGAAAATGTTGGTAGCTCTCTTAAATAGCATTTAAAATAATAGAAATTGAAACCCTCAAAGGAGAGTGAAGGGGAAAGTGGAAAAAAGACAGTTCTTCACTTAAAATGATACTAAAAGTTTTCCGTCTTCACCTTTAGGTTAGAGTTGCATCTGTGTCTGAGATGTTTTAAATGGTGAGAATATATGGGGAACTGTGGTAAAAGATCAATTCTATGTAAACCTCTTTCTTGGTAGCTGTGAATTTTAAATTGAGTGTGCTTGCTGATCTCGGAACAGATGACAGTTCATTATTTGAACATGGTGGAGAAAATTAATAAAATTAGCAGTACAGCGGCTGCACTGCACATTCCCAGTTTACTCAAGAACGTGTCTCTGATTTGCTCTTATTTGCGTGGAAAATTGATTTACATATGTACCTATTAGGCTGGATAATTAAAAAAAATCCATTATTATAAAGAGTTAAACTAAACTAATTTCTGTTTGTCTTCATATTTTTTTACAGGGCATTTTGAAAAACAAATGGTCAATACTCTACCTCCTGCTTAGCCTTAGTGAAGATCCACGTAAGCAGTCGAACAAGGTAGGTGAGGAGACCAGTTTTTTTAATCTCTGAGAAATGGTCAATGTGTGTCACTTATTTAGGGTGTTATTAAGAGTCACTATCGAGACTTAACCAACACCTCAGGTTGTGTTTGTGGTGATTGTACGTGAGGCTGAAAGGAAGAACGCACTTGACACAACTATCTGCGTTTTTTTCTGTGATATTTTATATCAAGTAAATGTGAAATTGTGAGCAGTCCAATGTTTGTAGCTAAAGTTATGTTTTTTGTTAGATGGGTGGGTTTTTATTGTTTGCTTTCTGCTTGGTGGTGTAATGTCTGCTCACATGTTAATGAGTTTGAAATGGAGTAGGGAGGGCATAATTCCTCCTTTGGTTGCAGCTCCGTTAGCACCAAAGTGCTTGTTGCAGCTATTGCTAATAACAGTTTGCTGGCAAAAATAAGGTATATTGCTAAAAATGCTTTTGATCACTGTAAGGGACTTGCGTTTTTGCCATTATAACATCATTTTTTTTCTTTGCATAAACATGATCTGCAGTTACTGTTTGCGTTCTTGAGCATTACACTCCTCTTAACTAAAGACACAACTTAGAGCAACTCGAAGTTGTTTTATTCCTCCCTTTTCAAATCCTCTCCTTTTCAGGTATCAAGTTATGCCACACTTTTTGCTCAAGCTTTGCCACGGGATGCTCATTCAACCCCTTATTACTATGCCAGGCCTCAAAGCCTTCCACTCAATTACCAAGACCGCAGTGCTCAGTCTGCCCAGAGTTCTGGCAGCATGGGGAGCAGCGGGATCAGCAGTATCAGCCTGTATGCCCTGAATGGGCCAACACCAACTCCACAGTCACTCCTTCCTGGGTAAATTAAACTGTTTTACCTTATAGGTTTGGGAAAGACTAGAGATGATCTGGTTTTTGCTGGTTTTTTGTTTTCCCTCCCCCCCCCCCCCCCCCCCCGCTTATTTGTATGCTATTGGAAATTCCTCTATAGGTGCATAGGAACAGAGTTCTTAGCTGAACAAGTGCTGCCATTTGACCATGTGAAGCCATAAATGACTGGCCAAGTGTATCTATTCTTAAATTTAATCTTATCTATCTGCTTAACAACTGATGCTTTATTGGATCCACTCTTTCAGATTCTAGTGCCAAGTCATTTTCTAAATTTCTCAGTTATCAGAAACCCTTCAAAATAGCCTTTATCTTTCTTCTGTAAACATACTGGATTTAGAGTCCTCACTCAAACTCCTTTTAGAAAGCATTCCTAAGAGAGACTCAAATTAGTGGACTTAACATCTTCCATTTTCAAATAGGTGGCCTTTCTTACATGGTCTGACTTTCTTTTAAGTAGGTACGCAGTAGCTTGGCTGTGGTGCTAGAGCAGTGTTGTATTTGAGTGGACAAGGTGTTGGTTTTTTTATTTATACAAGAATTGATTAAAAAAAAAATTACCTAAAAGAAAAAAAATCCTAAAACACCTGCTGTTGAGCAGTAGTTTGTGTGTTCATACCAAGATGAATCTACATGTGGAGTAGAAACATTCAAGTAATAAACAGGTGAGATTTTCAATGAGTAAAAGCTGGCCATTGTAAGCCATAAGATGATCATGCAAGTATTGACTTTGTTAAATAAGCAAACACAGTAACATGCTCACAATCTGAGCTGTTATTGTGCCATTGTATATCACATTGTGTCAGCCCTGTTACAAAGCCTGACAGAGATGAACTGCACAGAGTCTTTGTTCTTTAGAGGGAAAATGAACGTGTTCATAGTCTGTGAGGGAGCGGTTCAAAGGTCTTTCTGTAATATTTATGTGGAAATACATTGCTTTGTAGAAGTTGAGTGTGGAAAGTGAACAGAATCTTGCAAAACTTGTAAATGTGAGGACGATACTTACTTGCATATCTGCTTCAGCCTTGTATGAAAATATCTTGAAATAAACCCTTTGTCCAAAAGCAATGGGGACATCACTTTTCAAGAAACGGTGGTTAATGCCTGAAAGACTCAAGAAAACATAATAAAAGGGGAAAAAAAAAATCATCTTAAGGGGTGCAGAAATGAGCAAAGCCCAGATACTTTGTCCTAACAGAAACTTGGTGGGTTTTGATTGGACCAAATTGCTAATATAATTTGAGTGTATCCTCAGCAAGTTTGCTGATGACACCAGGCTGTGTGGTGCTGGAGGGAAGGGAGGCCATCCAGAGGGACTTTGACAGCCTTGAGGAGTGGGCCTGTGGCAGCCTCATGAAGTTCAACAAGGCCAAAGTGCAACGTCCAGCACCTGCGTCAACGCAACCCCGGGCACAAATAGAGGTTGGGCATAGAGCAGATTGAGAACAGTCCTGAGGAAAAGGAATTAGGGGGTGTTGGTTGATAAAAAGCTCAACATGAGCCAGCAGTGTGCACTTGCAGCCTAGGAGACCAACTGTATCTGGGCTGCATCAAAAGAAGCATTGAGGGAGGTAATTCTCCCCTCTACTCTGCTCTTGAAACCTTACTTGGAGTGCTGTGTCCAGTTCTGGAGCCCTCAACACAAGAATGACATGGAGGTGTTGGAGGGAGTCCACAGGATGGCCACGCAGATGATCAGAGGGCTGGAACACCTCTCCTATGAAGCAGGCTGAGAGAATTGGGGTTGTTCAGCCTGGAGAAGAGAAGGCTCTGGGGAGACCTTAGAGCAGCCTTCCAGTACCTGAAGGGGCTACAGGAAAGCTGGGGAGGGGCTTTTTACAAGGGTATGTAGTGAAAGGACAAGGGGTAATGGCCTTAAACTGGAAGAGTGTAGATTTAGATAATATGAACAAATTGTTCAGTGTGAGAGTGGTGAGAAACTGGCACATGTTGCCCAGGGAAGTTGTGGCTGCCCCCTCCCTGGAAGTGTTCAGGTTGGATGGGGCTTTGATCAACCTGGTCTAGTGGGAGGTGACCGTGGCCATGGTAGGGGAATTGGAACTAGATGATCTTTGAAGGTCGCTTCCAACCCAAACCATTCTATGATTCTATAACGCAAATTTATGGAAATTTAAATTAAAATTTCTTTCTCATAATCAGAAAAAAGACACCAAATTGTCTCTTACTTCTCCTTCTCAACAACAGCAGGTGTGAAACAAATACAGAATCAGAGTAGATGCATTTTCAGCTTTATTTTGAGTTGAAGTTTGTTTTTTTTAAATACAGATTATTTGAGATAATTTATAGTACTCCTATTATAGAAATAATAACCAGTGCTGATACAACTGGATTTTATTGTTATTAATATGCTTTATAATACAAATACTTACTTGACTTTTTCAGTACCGGGTTTGTATGGTGTATCCAGGATGCACAAGGAGAGGATAACTTTTAAGTGAGGAACACTGGGGAGGACTGTGCCCCACAATGTAGTGAGGAAGTGGTAGACCAGGTTAGTGAGGAAAAGGTTCAGGGTCGTGCTCAAGAAAGACCTCAAAAAAAACATAGCAGGACGAAAGGGGGTCTACCCGAATGTGTGCACAAAAATGAGAAATATGGAGAGGACAGTCTTGTAGTGGAAGTTCTCAGACCTTTTCTGGAACATCATCACAACTTTGCTGGAGTGCCTACACACTAACATGAAATGTGAGGAACTGAGAAGGATAATTCAAGAGATCTCTGTTCAGTACCAGGGCTCTGATCTCACTGAGATCACAAAAACACGGTGGGATAGTTTATACCACTGGAGTGTTGTGGAGGGTGGTTATAGGCACTTGTGCTTAAGGGTGAACTTCTAGTCTTAACATTTTACACGTTTAAGGCTATTTTTGTGAGAAGATTTTGCAGGTTTGAGTGGGAGGGAAATTGGAGCTTACCTAGATGCTTCTCAATCTTGTCTTCAGGCACTTGATCCAAACTGTTCTAAACAGTAGAGCAGCATAAAAGTTAACTTTCCTCTTTCTCTACATTTCCTTTAGTTCTTCTTAAAATTGTAACTACAGTTTTAAGTAAAAACAAAACTTAAATATTTGTTGTTTGTTATGACTGTTGTTTATTATAGTTGACTTCACTTTTAGTCCATTTCAGTATATTTACACAGTTCAGTGTGAACACAGTCATTCTTTGATATGAGATAATTTTTGTGAAATTCATACCTCCTCCTTTTCTACAGGGTTTTTTTTTTTTTGAAAGTGTAAGCTTATAGAAGGCAACAATTTGCTTTTATGTTCTGCACCTTTTTATGGCTCCCTTACTAACAAAGCAGAACCCCCCAAAAAACTCACAAAAAAACCTCGTCCACAAAAACCAAACTCAAGCTCAAGACATTTTTCAGCTGTGCATTTTGCATACCCCAAGCCAGGTGATGGGTATAGAATGAAAAGGTTTTAAATACTTTTCTTCCATTTGTCCTTCTAGACAGTCCTATCAAGCTCCAAGTGTTGGAGATTGCCTCCGCCAGCAATTAGGGTCACGACTTGCATGGACTCTAGCCACAAACCAGCCTTCTTTACAAAGCACTACCTCAAAAGGCTTTTCAAATCCTGTCTCCCGTGGTGTGCCAAGGTCAAGGCGAGAAGGGGATACAAGTGGTGAGCAAAGATGGATTTGTTAAAGATAACTTTTTATAATAGTTATCTATATCCTTCAGTATTTTTAAATGATTTTGAAATAGCTTTCTAGGATGTTGATTTTTTTTTTTAGGAGTGTTTTGCTAGAAGGTATTCAATAAAATGATAGAGGTAAATGTGCATGACTAGTATATTTGGTCACAATCTCTTTGGCTGGTTGCTGATTTCTCTTTGCAATGATTGGTTTGATTGTTGTGTTCTTGTCTTCTTAAAAGACTGCCTTCGTTGCAGTGTTAGTCAGAATCAAGTGATTATGGTTTGTGAGTAATGATCACACTTCTGATAAAGAGTGCCTACAGGAAAGCTGGGGAGGGACTTTTTACAAGGGCATGTAGCAACAGGACAAGGGGGAATGGCTTTAAATTGGAAGAGCATAGATTTAGATATTAGGAACAAATTGTTCAGTGTGAGGGTGGTGAGACACTGGCACAGGTTGCCCAGAGAAGTTGTAGATCCCCTTCCCTGGCAGTGTTCAAGGCCAGGTTGGATGGGGCTTTAAGCCACCTGGTCTAGTGAGAGGTGTCCCCACCTATGCAGCAGGATTGGAACTAGATGATTTTTAATATCCCTTCCAACACAAACCATTCTGTGATTCTATGATGTTTTCCTTTAAATTAGGCCACTTCTTACAGTGGTTGTATTTGGAGCAATTGACAAAGCATATTGTCAATAAAATAAAAAATAGATAGATAAATATTACTAATTTATTTCCTTGATTAAGTGGCCCTAATATTGAAATTCATGCCTAGAGTATCTATTCTGTATTTACCTGGGTCTAAATAAAGAGAAATTGTTTAACATATATTCTTTGTGGCAATTGTGTAAGTTTCAGCCCTCTCTACTTGTACTGTAAAAGAGGGAGACTTCTGAATAAGAGAGCTAATGGCAGATGTCATCTTACAGTGTTATTACTCTCTGGCAAAGGAAGATAAGAGATGGGGGTTTTATGTAGTTTTTTTTTTTTAATAACTCCTATATAAATGAAGTGTGGGTAGTTGGAAGGTAAGGTACAGTCTGCCTGCCAGCCCCTTCATCTTTAAGTAATACTGTACAAAGCAACAGCTTGTAGACCAAACATGATTACATTTGTATATCTGAGCGCAGCATCTGGCATTTAGAACTTAACTTACAATGCTGTTGATGTGCAAGAGGATGTGTATGTAGGTATATGTATAATATATTTGTAAATATATAGTTTAGATACATTATAGATTTAATATATAAATATAGAAAAATGTTAAAAGTACATAAAAATCTATTGCTGTCTCGTACTTTTATTGTTCTAATTTCTATAAAGAGAAGTACAAACTTTTTTCATTCAGTCAGGCAGCACCTATGGCTTAATTCTTATGTGGGGTGAGTATAAGGACTAACAGTCATCTTAAGTGTAGTTACTTTTTGATGTGGAAATAGAACTGCATTCGGAATATAAAAGACTATCGTCAAGAAGATAGATTTCTATGAATGTTATATTTTTCTAGCTAATCAAAAGTGGTTTTTTTTCTTCTGAAGTTGTTTGCTGTTAATTGGACTTTTTCTTATTGCTGCACTTGAACAGACAGTATAATCAGTGGCATTGTATGGCTGATATTAATACTTGCGTTATTTACCAATCAAAGAAATGCACACTTGAATCTTCTACCATTTCACTTAAGAGTTCCTAAAAGGAACTAGTTACTCTTGTGCACATCTTAGTATTATAAGGGGTGTCTGTGCTTTAAACAGACTTGAAGTGATGTCTGATTTTGCCAAAATAAGAACAGAATTTATTTTTTGTTGATTTTGTTCTGGGAAAGTGGATTGTGGAGGAGGCAAACTGATGAGAGTAAGAGTGCTATCAAATTTGGGAGAAGCATGTTATATTGTGGCATCTCAATTTCTGGATAGACATTGTTGAAATTGTTTCATTCTTGGTATCTTAAAGAAAGTTACGAAAGCAGATGGTGCAATTTCATCCATAAAAGGTGGGAATAGTTGCAGTGGCTAGCACAGCACCTTTTTCAGTCTTCTGTTTCCTTTACTAAATATCCTAAATCTCAAACATAATCTAACCTCTAACAAGAAATATGATCTAGAAGCAAAGTGTGTTGCAGTAGCAAAAGCTTTACTAAATCTAAATTGTATCTGTCTTCAGAAATGTTATCTACACGCCTTTGTTTACCACTTCTATAGCCTATAGTCTTTTCTCTGAGCAGTGGCATGTGTGATTGAAAGTAAATTTTAAATGAGCAGCTCTTCCTTCTGGATTCGTTGTTGTTTTCCTAGCTGGATGTAGAAGAGGTTGTTCTTTAAATCCCATTTAACAACTTCAGCTCATTGTTTAAAGAAAGGTTAAATTATGATGATGCTTGCCTCAGAACTTACTCTGGTGATTGGATCTGAAGAGATAACAAATTTAGAACTGGCTCGAGTGTTGGTTAAAATATGACATGGCCTGTGACACACAAGGTGGCCTACTTGGAGAGAATCCCGGGTATCAGTAAAGGCAGGTAAAGGGATTCTTGGCCTTCCTGTCAGGTTGTTAAGAGGACTTAAAACATTTTTTACAGGTTATAAATACAGTCTTTCTCTTTTCTTTTTTTTGGCTAGGATTCTAAATGCTCTTGATGTTGTAATCGAAACTAATGTCCCAACAAATCTAAATACTGGTTGTTGTGTTTTGTGTTTGTTTTTTTCTCCTCTTTCTAGGCTCTGTTGAAATAACTGAAGCAAACCTTGTAAGAGATGTGTTGTATGTCTTCCAAGGAATAGATGGCAAAAACATAAAAATGTGCAATTCTGAAAATTGCTATAAAGTGGAAGGAAAGGTACTGTATGGTCACTTGTATTCATATGTGAGCAGAGAGGTATATGGGGGAAAAATAGCCATGAAAAATATGTTTAAAAGTTAAAATATTATCACAACTCCTTACTCTCCTTCTAGCTTGTTTTTGGTTTTGTTTTGTTTTGTACAACAGTGTAATTTCAAGAGTCCTAATTTAGAATTGATTGGGTAGCTTAGGTCCCAGAAAGAAACTGTAGCATTTCACAAGATGCAAATAGACTCTGTTAAGCCAGTACAAGGACTACTAAGTTATGGCTTAATTTGAGGATTTTTGTAATAATTTCCCCTCCCTGGTGTGTAAGAATGAATATAAAGCAGATGCATTATTATTAGATTAAATTTAATAGCCTGGGATGTGGGATGGGTGCTAGTTACTTCACGTTATGGGCTTGATTACAACCTAACAGTGATCAAATGGGATAATGCAGATCACCCAAGAAAGGACTGGTGATAGAACTGGTAATGCTTTCAACTCCTGTGGTTAGAAAATTCAGCTGACATGAATTTGAAGGAAGATGTCAGGTAGGGGTCAGAGGAACAGGAGAGAAGCCTGGGAGAGAGAAGATCTGGCTCTAAGGTGGGGGGAATGTTAAGCGTATTTGAAATGTGGAGGAAAACCAAAACAAGTGAGAGAGATTGAGTCAGCTGAGCGAAGAACAAAGTCATGGCACCAGCTGCTTTAGCATCTTCTCCTTATTCAGTATTTAGACAGTACTGCATCAGAGCTCAGTTTCAGCTAAGGTTTTAATTTTCTTGTTCAAATGGAAAGATGGTGCTTTTGATTTTCACTTTGTATTAATAAAACTTTATACTGTGACAATGACATAGTCCTAAAATTATGGGAGATTGATTTGGGGCCATTTTATGTGTTAAGAGCATAGCAGATGTATTGTCTTAATATTGATGATAACTAACTTCTTCTCCATGATAATAGCAAAAAGCAAAATATACAGTTATTCCTTCTGTAACTTTACAATGACATTTAGAGCTGTGTACTGGAGGCAAAAATGGGAAACTTGAATCTTGTTAAATCTGTTGAATCTTGTTAAGTCTGTTAAATCTTGTTAATAAACAGATTCTTAAGGATGTCATCTTCTGCACCTGTAGATGCTGCAAAGTTTGTAATTCCCCAACACTTGCACTGAGTTAATTACATTCCATGTATGTTAGATTATATAGGGCAAAGGAAAGGTAGCATAATAGATTTTTCTAGAGGAACGTGGAGGAAACTTAATCAGTGAATGCAAAAGTGCACTGTGGGTTTAATTAGTTTTCTGTGTGGTTTTCATTTTAAATGGGCTAGTTTGCAGTGGAAAACTGTTTTAGTTTGAACTCTTAATTCTTTTAATACAGGGAGTTTATTTAGATGGCTGTGTTCAGTAATGCTTTTTCTTAAGAACTTTGTGTCTTCAGTTGTTTTTGTGAATTCAGTTGTCTTCCATACTTCTTTTTTTGCTGATACTTGTACTGACTATAGGATCCAATGAAGATGAAGTTACTTTCCTGACTAGAGCTTCAGCTGGAACTTTTTCTGATGAACAAGGACCAAGATCATAATTCCTCTGTCTGTGCTGGCTGCATGTTAGGCAAAAAGTAGTCAAAGCATGTAGTTTTCCCTCAGCTGCACAAAGAAAATGTCATTGTATGCAATCTGTTTTTTCCAGAAAGAAACACATTTTCCAGCTGTTATTCTTGCCTGAATGTTTCCTAATGTCAATATTAATACTAGGTCTCTTGGTGACATTCAGCACAGTATAAGCTAGCAGCTTCAGATTTGATCTGAGAGATACAAATGTAATAACACTAAGCCAATTTGGCTTGTTTCTCATTTTATTTCCACGGATTTGTGTTGTACTTCATGCTTGTCGAGCACTCAAGTTGCAGAATTCTAAATAGTTTTTATGTCATCTCTTTGTTCTTAGCTGCAGGCAGAGTTTCTATATCCAGTCACACTCCTTTGGGCTAGAATTTACGCTATAGATATTGTTCAAGAAGCTAAAGCTGTGCCTGTATATATAAAAAAGAGGGGAAGGGACTGAGTTCTGGTCTTACAGCCAATTGTTATTGCCTTGTTCAAGCCCACACTGCTGTGACTAATGCTCTGTAGCTGATTTTTACCTTAGCAGATGCCTGTGCTGCTAGCTAAAAGGCTTAATGAATGAGCTTCATTTCTAGTTCTTTGGCAGACTGTTTTATGCTCTTCCTTGCGTTGGTTGGAACTGTTCCAGCTGACTCTCCAAGTTAAAATTGTCTGTAGAGGTGGGATAGGCCCAGTAGCTGTGGGCAAAAGTCAGTCGCTGCCAAACGTGTCAGTCAGATTGTTTTTCTTTGTCCAATAAGATTTTGAAAACTGGATGGTGGTGTTCTTGGGTAATGTGACAAAATGTAGTAGAAGCAAATCTCAGGTGGGAACAAGAGGAACAGTGTCTTATGTGTTGGTAATTTAAAGGAAGAAATGTGCTGGTTCAGGTGAAAATAGTAGTAGTAGTAGCTGTTAGCAGGGTGTTAGAACTAAGGTGGGCTTGCCGGGTAAGGTGAGATACCTGCTGTAAGAAAAGTAGAAACAGACTAGAAGAGCTCAGAGGGGTACATGATTAATTAGCTTCTAAAAGCTATTACTGGTGGATTTGACTTAAACTTGGAATTTGGATTCTGTAAGTTTTAGTTCCTGATACCTAGTCTGGCATTGGGTCATTTGTCTTCTGTTTAAAAATTTGTTTCACATTTAGTAGTCATTAATTACTGCTGTAGGTTTCTTCATTAGTTCCAGTCATTGACTTCTGAAGCTCTAATATTTTAAGTCCTCCTGATTATCAGGATAAGATGAAACATGATTCTACATCATAAAATTGCAGATTTCTTTTTTTTCTGAAGGCCTTTTTTGTTACTGCTGTAATTGTCTAATATAAAAAATGTATGAATACTGTTACATTAAGATTTCCAAAAGGGAAGATCACAAAGGTTCCCGCAGTTTGTTGCTGCTGCTTTTTCAACATTTGTGTGCATAAATTTCATACTAATTATATGGTTGCCTGCTTTTTGTTGGCACTATCTCTGGTGTAGAATGTGAAATGATTTTTTTTTTTAATGAATTGGCATGTTTTATGAGAAAGAGGGGCTGTCAGTAAGCAACAAGTATTAACATGGTAGATTTAACTTACAATCAAGTAGTTGTTTCTGTTAACTTTGTAGGTGAGCTTGTCCAAATCTCTCAGAGATACCACAAGCAGACTTGCAGAATTGGGATGGTTACATAATAAAATAAGAAAATACACAGACCAGCGGAGTTTGGATCGTGCTTTTGGACTTGTGGGACAGGTAGGTCAGCTAAAAGAATAATTTTGCTGCCATATATTTATCTTGTTTCACTGAAACTACTGAATAAAATGCAGTACTAGAATGATGTGAAATCTTTGGAGCTTGGATCAGTCATCCTTTGATTTAGTCCTTTTATGCATTGCCACTTTTGATATGGGTCACAGTCCGAAGGCAAGGGAGAGGCATTTGCTTTTGTTGGTTGTAAGGAGGCATTGCCCCTGTCATTTGTATCTGGGAGGTCTCACACATAGGTTCCTTTTCTTAATATAATTTTTTTTTTAATCATATTTTTAAGTGCCCATGCATGTTTATAAACAAAAGCATTGCTTAAATGAGATGGTAGCATCTCTGAGCTAATTAATCACCAATTCAGTTTTTAGGGTGACCTATGCAGGAGACCCTCTTGTCAGTTGATGTTGATGTTTGTGTGTTAATACCGCACTAACTTACATAAAATACAAATAGCCCATTATCTTCTGCCCTTTCTTTTGAATACAGCATCAAAAGAATGTCAATTTTTGTTTTTATAGGTTTCATCATCATGTCTAGTCTACAGTAACTTCACAGCTGCTATAATACCCAAAACCACATTTACTGCTAAGGCATTCCCGTTTCCTCTCACTTGCTCCCTCTGTAAAACTGGATATTATCCCTTCTGACTCGACAGAAATGTTATCATTGCCTCTAGCCATAACATCCTACCTAATCTGCCAAGAAATTGAAGTGCTTCTCCCTTCAATCTAATTTTTCTTAAGAGGTCAGTAGAGACACTGTAGTGCTTCCTACTTTTCTAATGTTTTATTCTGTTCCCTTCTGTCTCATTCCTAGTAACTCTTTTAGTTACATATAAATAATTATTTTTCTAGTGATCCAATGCTGATTTCTATGTTTTATGCGGTACTGCTACTTTACATGCATTTTCTTCAGGCTCTCCCCCTTATACCTCGGTGAAATTTTGTACCCTTTATCTCGTAGCTTCCTGCTTATGCTTATTTGTACTGTCTCTGGCTTTAATACTCAAGTTTACAGAAAGGGGAGAACTTTAATTCTTCAGTGAAGTATAATGTGCAATATCTTAGCTACCATATGCAGGTTTCAGATCCTGTCCAGAAGGCTGTGCAGTTAGTTAGCTGCATCTGCATAGCTCTAATGCTGTTAATTTAAATTGAGGCAGGCACTTCTGTATATTTCTAGGACATAAGTGTAAAATAAGAACATGGATTCTATTCCTGCTGTGTCAGTATCTGGGCAAAGGGACTGTACCTTTGCTCTTCATGGCTTTTACAGCTGACAGTTTCAGAAGCTGCACACTGTGCATTAAGAATTTCGCACAATAATAGGTGCATTCTCTAAAACATCTTTTGTGTAATGTTTTAAAAGAATGGTTGCATAAACCCCTGTTTAAACAACATGTAGGATAAGATGTCTGTCACCTCTTCTGTTACTCACCTGGTGACTGTTTTTACTGCTTAAAATGTCAAGCATCGACAACTATTGGTAGAGATATAATAATAAACTACACTTTAACATTATATTCTTTTACCTTTACTGATTAGTAACTAAGTTCTAATTTGTTGTCAGGAAGCAAAAAAGAATAGTCAGCAATTAAATATAACTTGCCTTATATTTTGACATCTTGCCCATCTAGATCCAGTTGAGGTCGTGGGCATTTAGATTTTTTTTTAATTTTTTTTTTTTTTTTCTCTTGAACAAGCATTCTGTTTCCTTCCTGAATTCTCTTTTGCTGTACATCAAATCAGAATTCTAGGATAATGTCCAGTTTTTCATAACAATTTGGGAAGCAAAAATTTGTAATGCAGGAATTGACGTTGAATGTAAATTTTAACTTTTAAAGCTTCTCTGGTAAGTTGACAGCCAGTTAGATCTTAAGTCCTTCTGGCTACTAAAGTCTGTGGTTATTGTTCTCACTTTTTGAGTAGATGTGTAGTGCCTTTGAATGTTTTCTTGGAGGTTCTACTCTGGCCTCTATATTGGCAAGTGCTACTTTAATAGGTTTAAAAATGTACCGAAGAAGCAAGTGAGAAGAAATTAAAAGGGGGGTTACACATAAGGGGATTTCGTTTTGACCTTCAGTATCCTCTGGAATAAAATGAATTTCAAATTTCTTTCTAATCTATAACATTGAGTTGAAGAAACGAACCTTCTTTAATTATGAAGGATACAATGGCAAGATTGATGTTTTGTTGGTTTGTTGTTTTTTTTTTTTTTCCTAGGCTTCTTAGCCTCTTAGCAGGAAAGAAGATTTATTTTCTCCTTGAGCTTGTAGTAATTTCTCCCTTGTACATACTCTGTTGAATAAATATTTTAGTTTAAGCTTTTGTATTCTTTTTATGTGAGGTTTTATTTATTTTTTCCAAATTACTTTGACTGTGATGATCTTAAAAGGGGGTGAGGGGAAAGCCCTGGTGAATCTCTTGTTTAAAAAGTGCATTAAAATAGATATCAAGATCATCAGCCAAGGATTGGTTAAGAAATCGGTTCTGAAGATTTTATGTGTGCATGGAAATACTCTTCAAAAAGCCAAATAACCAAATATTTTAAAAAAACAAACAACTGAGAAGTGCTTAAAGTCCAAAACTATTCAACTCACTCTGAAATTAATGAGCCGTGTTTTTAATTTGGTTTTAGAAAATGTGTGAGTTTTTTTAGTCTGTATGTTAGGTTAAGAACTTTACAAAAGCAAAGCAAATCCCAGAACCCCAAACCATAGAAAACTATTGGTGTAGTGAATAAGTATTCTTTCAGGAGTTGTTTTCAAAATCTGCCTTTATATATTTGTTCTTAACCAACCCAAAGTAGCTATGCTTAGAATTGTTTTACAAAGAGGGATCTTTGCTTTGGTTCAGACTTGTTAGCTTCTGAACGTTTTACGGATTTCTTGGGGTATTCCTAGTGTTATTAATTTATTCCTAATCAAGCGAAGAATTGTATACAACTCTCTATTTATAAAAGCCCAAAATGTAGAGTACTTAATCCAGCATCATTTACTGGGAGTTGTCTTTTATGAGCATTGTGTTTTCTTGTTCATGTCATATAATCTGTACGGCAAATACAATGATGCTTACCTAACTTCTGTGTTGTGTTATTAGAGGCCTTCCTGAAATTGAAGCTCTCTTATTTACTACATACTTTATTTAATGTAATCATTAAATAAATGTTTTTCTGGGTCATGTTATGATTTGCACATCCCTGTGGTAATTATTACTGTCTATTGGAGAGTTATGCTTGTCATAATTTAATCTGTTGATAGCATTAAGACAGCAAAAGACAGAAAGCTACTTGATAATGCTTATAAAGGCCTGTGCATCTCTTAGGGAAGTAGTTGTACATTGGCCGTATTTCTAAGAGTTGGCTTTTGTGATGAAACCTGTAGCTTGATTTAGTTTAGGAAATTTCTAGCTACCTTCTCATTGTGGTGATAGGATTATTCTAGATTAAACCAGGAAGATTTTTCCTGATTATTATTTTTTTTCTTCTTTTTTCTCCTCTTTCTGTTACAGAGTTTTTGTGCAGCCTTACATCAGGAACTTAAAGAATACTACCGACTTCTATCTGTTTTACATTCTCAGGTAAGCTAAGTGGTTCTTATTTAACTTTCTTACTTTGCTTTATGTTACCTGAGTATCTCCTAAAAAGGTATACCCTTTAGAAAGGGAAGGGTGTACAGCAATTTCTATTGTCAGTGGACACAATTCTCTCTAACTTATGTTTCTTACTCTTTAGAGGCATGTACCAATGCATATTTTTCTCTTAGAAATTTTGTTATTTGATGTATTAAATAAGCAAGGAATATAATGTGTATATCTAAGCCTCTGTCCCTTTTTAGAATAATTTTTGTCAGTTTCATCTTGTGTGATATCTTTATCATTCAAGTCCCAAACAGCATGACACACCTTGGAATGGAAGAGAAAAAAAAATCTTTGTTTCAAGCAATGCATGGTTTAGCAGCTAGTAACAACATTTTTGATGTTTTGTTCTGTGTGGGGCAGTTTGTTGCAAAATTTGTTGCCTTAGCATGTCAAGGCAAAAGACCATATCAACAGTTTGAAAAAGTGATTATACAAATTAATGAAAGACAGCTCTGTAAACTGCTATTACAAGGGCTGAGCAAGGATGTATCCTCTGACATCCTGAGTGCTGCACCTGGGTTGCAAGGAGCCTAAAAGGGACAGACTGCAGCAAGGCATCAGATTTGCTTGCCCTTCTGGAACATCACTTCCTTTTGTGATTACTGCAATAGAGCAGTAGTCCATCCAGCTAGGGTTCTGACATGATGGCATTTCTTATTTTTTATAATTGATGGAGCAGGAGGCTTAAAGAAAGAAGTCAGCATTTTCAAGACTTGTGCCAAATTATCCCAGAAGTGAGCTTGGTGACTTGTCAATTTTAAAATAAAAAGTGATGGAAAAGAATCTGCTTTTTTGAAAAGCGCTTTCTTACAAAATTTTACATCTTAATTGCTTGAAAAGAAGAAAATTGTGTCATGGAATTGAATGAATGTTGCATTCTTATATTCTGGAGGTCATACATGCTGCCAGCTTAGGACTTGTTAGCAGTTCAGTCATAGTAGTATGGAACAAAAATTTCAAAGGGTTCTACATTGTCTTTCTCTCTCTGACTTTATGACTTCAGAGCTTCCCCCAAACAGGTCTCTTCCTCTGAAAGTTTTTCAGGGTGTACTGTGTACTATTCCATAGGCTTTTCAGGTCTTCTCCTTGCAGACTGGTTTCAAACTGTCAGCCCCTTTAAAAATGCACTTCTGTGAGGAAGATAGCTTCCCTAAAGAAAAAGGCCAGTTCTTGCACATATATCTCTCATTTCCAAACAAAAAATACATGGACCTAGGAGCATTCAGAAGCTAATGATCTTAAGGGCCTGTAAGGCTGAGCCTGATGTGGCTACACTGGTCTGATACAAGCATTTGTTAAAAAATGTGCTGCATGTGGAAGCACAGAGTGAATTGGTTGTAGCATACAGGAAACAGTGTCTTCTCTAAGAGTGTATCTGCTGGGACTGCTTTAGGAACTCGCTTCTGTATTCTTAGGTTGTATTCTTGTCCTGCTTACCCCATCTATACTTGTATAAGATGTGCATTTGCATCTCAGATGCAAATATTTGGGGTTTATTTTCTGTAGTGTTGGAAGATTCATGGTAGTCACTTGTGACAGATTTTTCTTAGAACTTTTGATGTTGTTGTGTTTTTTTGTTTGTGTTTTGTTTTGTTTTCCCAAAGGTAGCAATTCCTTAATCTTGCTACATATCTAACATAAATTCCAATGGCTTCTGGAGGAAGACATTGAACAGAATGTCCCATGTTGAACTACAATAAGCTGGATGTACATTTAGAGAAAATTTAATCTCCTACTCCCATCCTTTCCTTTAATTTTTTTTTTTATTCTTTTCTGAGCATCCCTTTGGCCAGTACTGTCTGTCTTTCAGGATCTCTGCTCTCTTTTCCTTTATTCTTCTCTCCTTTTTTGACTATCACTTTGCTTTCTTCAACTTCTAGACCTTTGTCCTCTGTCTGCTCTATTCTACTTGTGTCCTTTCACCTGCACTTGATTCTTTTATTTCCATTTGTGTGGCTCTCAGGTTTTGGCTAAGTGATTTTATGAGAGAACATGTAATAGTGGGTATTTCAAGTGTATTAGTAGAAAGCCGACTTCAGAACAAAAATTATGTAACAACAGTTCTGCTTTAGTTTTGCCTGTTTTGTTCCTTGATATGTCTTTCTGTTTCTAATTTGAGCAGTTGCAATTGGAAGACGATCAGGGCGTGAATCTGGGACTTGAGAGCAGTTTGACACTTCGTCGTCTCCTAGTCTGGACATATGATCCTAAAATAAGGTTAAAGACCCTTGCAGCACTTGTTGATCACTGTCAAGGTCTGTTTAACATTAATATAATATTTATGGAGAAGTTGTATGACTTAGAGTGGTTGTACATGCCAAAGGTGGATATCAATAATGTTACTGTTGTGGTTTTTTGGAAGATTTTGAGTGACTAATCGGAAGGATTCTTTCAGTTTTAGCAAAAAACTGATGAATCATAGTGCTGTTTTGATTCACCTAAACTTTTTTTTTTTAACTAGAATGTGCTCGAGAAAACCTTCAAATTTTAAGCACACACTTTTCATGCTGTTTTCAATTATTCACTTTTGGTCATCTTTCAGAGAATGTTACACTATGGGGAAAAAACCACTAACACACTATGAAATGGTTGGCTTGGTCTGTTCACTAGGCATAAGTATTATGCTATTACTCTATATATAGCGACATAGGAATGATTTGCATGTTGTATGCAGATTCATGGGAAACAGTGAAACTTTATAAATCTGCAGATAGTGCAATTCACAAGAAGATGTTGAGGAGTGGTGCTGGAGTTGGCCATAACTTTGGCCCACAGCTGACTTATGCTTCTCCCTGAGGGTACTTCAGCTTTGCTGTCTTGGAAAATAAATGGAGATTATGGCCTTTGGGAAAGAGCATCTTAACCAAAAAAGCTTACAACTTCTGTTTTACCTTGATTATCGGAATTGGTAACAGTTTTGAAAAGAATGAGCTTTGCTTTTAAGACATTCATGAAAATTTGGAATGCTACATCCTGTGCTGCATGGAACTTTTTAAGCTGTGCAGCATAACACCAAAAGAAGAGCTAGATTATTTTGTTTTTAAATTTTTTTTGGTCAGCTTCTTACCTTTCAACTGTAAAAAGGAAATATTGCCCAAAGGAGCTATTGGGAGGACTATAATCAAGAAGCAGGAAAGATGTGTTTGTCTTTATGTATGCACACAGAACTTCTGAGAGTCAAATACAGGAGAGAAGGCAAACACCAAGGCTTCTGTAATGCTTTCTGGTGGGGCCATGGGGAAGAAAAAAAGCATAGTCAAACTGTGTGTGATAATGATGTTTCAAGGTTTGCATTTCTCCAAGCTACCATAAAGTAGACAGAATATGGTGTGAGAAAGCTGTGCTTAATGCTTCAGTGAGATTAATGATTCATACCTTAAAACCTAAAAATTCCCTGTCAACATTAAAAACTGTACTTTTGCTACCTTTTAGAATTGCTTGTTGAGCAAACTCTGAGTGTCATATGACTAGATAAAATCAAAGGTAGCTTAATGTAAGTGTGGTGTATATATTTTTCCTTCATACATTTCTGTTAATCTCCCCTATCATAGGAAGAAAAGGGGGTGAGCTAGCCTCAGCAGTTCATGCCTATACTAAAACAGGAGATCCCTACATGAGATCTCTGGTTCAGCACATTCTTGGCCTAGTATCCCATCCTGTACTGAATTTCCTGTATCGCTGGATTTACGATGGAGAGCTGGAGGATACATACCATGAGGTAATCTGTGTGGTACAATAAATGGTTCCTCTCTGTTTGCTTTGTGAGAGTATAATCTATAGGAAGCTTAGAGGAGAGTTTCAGTCGTCTTCTCTGGATAGAAGCTCACCTGGATGCAGTCCTGTGTAATGTGCTCTAGGCGATCCTGCTTTAGTAGGGGGGGGTTGGACTAGATGATGTCTAGAGGTCCCTGCCAACTCTGGCAACTCTGTGAGTATGTGATTCTGTGAAAAGGAGACTGTGATGGAAACATACAACATGAGTAAGCAACATAAACAATAAAGACACGAAATATGACTCCCTGTGTGGATTCAGTCAGCGTGATGTCTGGAGGTTGCAGTGATGCAGTATTTTGTCTTTAATGAATTATATGCTGGGTCTGTTTAGTAGAGGCAGAATGGTGGGCTAGCAATAGATTCTTGCTTCTGAAGAGAGACAAAGTCATCTCCCTCTTTTCCTACTTAGTGTAACAATAGTAATGTATACAAAGTGCTTTGCAGCTCTTTGGAATAAAAGCTTCATATTTGGAATAAAGTTGAGAATATTGTACTCTTAACTACCTGCTGTTATCCTCAGCTTCATAAATAACTGATTTGTCAAATTGTGTAGAGCAGGTTTATGGTTCCAGAGTTCCTCTAAAACCTATACAATGTTATTCTGTAGTCTTTAGCAGCAAGCTGTAGTAACTGTCCCTTTTCTTCTTAAAAATGTTTTTATGCTTTTTACACTCTTACAGCTTTTTCCTGTCTCCAATCAGTACAGGCTTGTTAAAGTGAGATTTTTTTTTTGGTTCCAAGAAGTGAATGAATCATATTTAAAAAGGAATTGAGCACTTCTGAGACACATCTGAGTAACTTAACCTGAGTATAAAAATACACTGATATTTTTTTTAAGCTGACCATCTGGGTCTAAAGTAAAATGAGTAAAAATATCACTCACAACTGATCTTTAAGGTCGCGTTAGGAGACTTGTGTAAAATTTCTATGAATCTTTATGGCTAGAAGTGCAAAATGGGCTTTTTTCCTTAGCTATCCCTCAGGCTTAGTCTCATCTATAGTCTATTGTATTCTGTTTCAGTTGGAAGGGACCTATAATGATAATCCAGTCCAACTACATGACCAATTCATGCTTTAACCAAGTTAAAGCAAGCTGTTAAGGGCATTGCCCAAATGCCTTTTAAATACTGATGGACTTGAGGACTGACCACCTCTCTAGGAAGCCTGTTCCTGCATTTGACCAGCCTCTTGGTAAAGAAATGCTTCCTAATGTCCATTTATAAGGTGTTGTCTTTTTTTGCTTTTTATGTAAGTCATTACCTTTCAACTCCTTCTTTAAAAATTTACATGTGCACTCTAAAAGTGTTCATGATACTGAAAATCATTTGGATGTGGTATACTGTAAGCTGCAGTTTTCATACCACAGACACGGTTTTTTAACAATGACAATTGACAGTTCTTGGTGGAAATGGTATTTGGAGGCAGTGAAAAAAGGTTCTTGTACAAAAACTGATGTGTTCGTTTGACAGGATGAGGACAGAATCCTTCCACAAGTCATTTTAGCAAAACTAGCCATGAGGATTTAGTTTTTTACAAATGAAAGTGTTGGTTTGTGTGGAGCTGAGAAACCTTAGCTTTTGAGCATTAGTCCAGTTGCAGGATTTCTTGGTGGGGTTTTTTCTTCAGTTCTGCATCTGTTAAAATAGGAGCAAACCCAAAAGGGCTTAAGTGAAAATAGAACCAGCAAAATAAAAGCATATTAAATTTACATTCTGAACTTTATCTTCTCCCCTACCTGTGTAACTAATTGCCTCAAAAATGCTACACACTTCTGTCTTTTCTAGTGGATATTTCACAGAGAGTACATTTTATTTTACCCTGTGGTACTTAAGGTTTTATAACATACAGAGGAGATGAAATTATGTGAGCTGAGTTCATATTGGTCAAGATAAATATTTACGTATCAATTGCCAGGACATCTTTACATGTTATCTATGGACATTTTTTTCCTTTTTTAGTTAAAAGAACAACTCAGAAATATTTTTCAGCTTTCTGAATACTGAAGTGAAATATGAACAGAGAAAGTTTGCATTCATCTTTTAGTTTTAATATTTATTTCAATCTACAGTTTTTTGTAGCTTCAGATCCTACAGTTAAAACTGATCGACTGTGGCATGACAAATACACGTTGAGGAAATCAATGATCCCTTCTTTTATTACAATGGAGCAATCCAAAAAGGTATGTTGGCTCTATACTGCTGCTTAGATTTCCATCAAGAAAATAACAGTCCAAATTAACAATAAGTCATCTTGAGAATAGCTACATTAATAAAATTGTTTGCAGAGGAAGACTCTAAGACTTTTCTTTCTGATCTCTTAACTGGAGAGAATCAGTTTCTAGAGATATCAAGGAAGGAGAAGTTTGTGTTGAAAACCTCATCGTTAGTACTGAAGTTCTGGATTGCTGCAGCTGGGATCGTGAAGCTAAGAGCGTGGAAAGATGAGAAAATATCTTGTTGTCTTGGTGGTTGTGGGTGGCTTTTTTATTTTTGTTTTATTTTTCTTATATGCAAATGACTTTGAAAAATGCTTTTGCACTTAGGTCCTCCTAATAGGAAAATCCATAAACTTCTTGCACCAAGTTTGTCATGATCAAACTCCATCCACAAAGATGATTGCTGTGGCGAAGTCTGCGGAGTCTTCAAAAGATGGTAGAGTATCTGTGTTGGTCAACTTCTTCGCTTTGAACTGAGACCTGTCTGTAAAATAAGTAGTTTAGACTGCAGACTGATGTTTTGGATAGTGGCGTGGAAAGAATACAAAAGTCCCATCTACCTTAAAATAAAGGTGTGTTAATGGATACTTGCATTTTAAAAAAGATGTATGAAGATGCGTGTGAGTAATTTTCTTTTCCTAATTTGGTAGGTTTGGTGGATGGTTGTTAATGTACTGGGTTTCTGAGTGAAACCAGGCATGATCTACCTGCTTTCAGCTGAGTTTTGTTGGGAGGGATACAATAGGAGAATGGATATTCTTGAGTGCTGCAGCAAGAATTTAATGCTTGTGACTTATACTCCATCATATGATTCCATAAAAATACTGAACTAATTCTGTGATTTAAAAAGTAATAAGCCATTAGTGGTAACTACAAGAGTAAGCAGAAAACCAGGCAGAACAGAAGCCTTTCATACATGCATTGTACCACTATCATATGTTTGAAGACAGTGAAATTCTTTTTGAAGATTACTTAGAGCTGGTGTTGCCAGCTGTTGAACGTTAAACCAGAGCTTAAATATCAGAATTCCTTCAGATTATTTCTCTCTATTTAGAAGATATTTCAGTTTTAATTAACTAGGGGTTATATACCATTTGCAGTTATTATCTGGTGGCATATTTTGCAAGGAAGTTAGCATTGTTATGATGAAATACAGTAACAATAAACATGTACCACAATAATATTTTATGTAGAGATACTTAACAAATAAGTAAGGTAATGCTTAGGATTCTGCTACTTCTGGGAGAAAGGAAAACTTGCTTTCATTTGGTGAGGGTGGTATTTTACTTCAACTTCTTTTTATAATGCATTTAATATATCTGAGAGTCTAATTGTTAAGATGTAGATCACTGGTATAATTTCTCTGCTATTTTCTACATAGTTTTTACAGTGATATGATGGTAGTATAGCCAGATTTTCCTAAGACAAAAATTGTCTAACCATTTGGTTTTCTGTCAAGTTACTTACTTAATTCTCTTACAACATCCTTCTTTTCACTTTTTGACATCTTGTATGGTATCTTTTCTGTTATTTCTCTTCTCAAATATGACTTTGAAGTTACATATAATAATCCCACAAAACCAAGCTTTATCTTTTTTTCTTTTTCCTCCAGATTAACCTTGGATTAGTTTTTATATTAACTCTTCACAGTATGTACTCTTAGCATGAGTACCTCAATGAATGGTGTTTTAATAATAAAATCTCACTCACGTCTGCAAGAATATTTGATACTGTGATTTTTGTACAATGCGCTCTGCTTGCCTAGTGAAAGATGTGCTTAAATGTGTGGAGAGGAATAGGGGTGAAGTGGATAAGGGCTGTAAATGTGTTTGAACCATCATCTTGTCAGCTACTCTTGAAAAAGGCAAACACATCCTTTGGGTACACTACTTTTACCACTTTACACAGTATTTACGGCTATGCTTTTCCAATTTTTTTTGTAGTTTGCACTTGTGTTTCTCTCTCCTTAGTTGAATTGAAGATGTGCACAAATATATTATGTTGGGGATGAGAGCTTCAAAGCAAGTAGTTTATCTTAAGTGCTGAGAATACTGGCTTCAGAGAGAAGTGTAGCTATAGAAATGGATGTTAACCACTAGATCTGCAGTGTGCTGAAGAAGTGCTGAGGTTATGGTTTGCAGGCGAAGTACCTCATGGTACTACTGCGCTGCCTTAGTTCTGCACAGAACTGTGCTTCCTTTTAGGGCATTTTACCCATTCAATCCAGAAAGAACATTCTGCATCAGTGATGTTGGAAATCCTGTCCTCCTTGTTTGTGTGATCTGAGAATATCTTCGGAGTCCCTTTAGAGGATTACTGTTATAGTAAGCTGATGGAAAGCTAGTATGCCAGCCTGAATTCTTCTCGTTTTGAATCTCAGCGTTTCATAGGTTTGGCTGTATTTTTTATTTCTTTGTGTTGGAACTTTAACTCTCATGTTTCTTTTTTGTTTCAAAGTTCAATTAATCAAGATGAAAAAAATGTCTGAGTGTATATTAAAAAAAGGAAGTCAGGGATACAGAACAGGAATTGATAATCTTGCCTGCCAGGGGATGGTAGCAGACTTTTGGGGAAGGGCAGTGAAGAAGGCATATAAAGTGATCCTAATTCCAGTCTCTAGCTGTCTACAGTTTGGGAAATTCTGGACAGTAGAGGTTGAAGCTAACCTCGGAGCAGGCAGTGCACTGTCTTCCACTAATTTGGTACCTGGATCTTATTTTTTTTTCTTTTGAGCAAAGTGGAACTGTATCATTTAGTGATGAAGCAGGTCTGAAGCTTACAATAGTTGGCAGTCCAGTGTTTGGGTGTTGGCTCCATGTTGCCTGTAGAGGCCACACTTCTTGCTATCTCTGAACAGTTCTATTGCAGTCCCTTATTAATAATCTTGTATTTGTAAAAAAACTTATTAAAGGATGGTGTCCTGCTTTCTGCCCCCGATTTGCCATGCATCAAAGGTGGAGAAGAAAACATCAGGTTACTGGCTGCCCCCAGATAATGCAACCATATTTCCTCCTCTCTTATTCAGACATATGTAAGAACTCTTTTCTGTTCAGTGTGCTGACTGATTCTTCCATTTCTCCACCCCCCACCGTTAAAAGTGACTCTGATTTAGATCACCACTCCAACAAAGCTTTTCTCTAATTCTGAGCTTTTGGATCTCCTTCAGATCATTTTATTCTGTAAATTGTAGTACTTTGGCAAGCTAAAAAAAAAAAAAAAAATCACTATCTCTGTAAGAGTGATTAAATAATATGGGCTTTTATTGGAAGGTACAAGCTGGGCATTGATTAAAAGTAATGCTGTTGAAGTATGGGCTGCTTGAGACTTGCTTTCACTTTGGCTGTGCCACATTTGTATAATTTACTGTATCAGAATAAATAGCGATTTCTCTGCTTGTATGTTTCAATTCCAAAGCTTGTTTGCCTCAGTTTTGGAAAAATACTAATTTAATTTTAACTTTTTTTTTAGCTGCTGATTTGTTCACAGATCTGGAAAATGCATTTCAAGAAAAGATTGATGCAGCTTATTTTGAGACCAGCAAGTACCTGCTGGATGTTCTCAATAAGAAGTACAATTTACTGGAACATATGCAGGCCATGAGGCGCTACTTACTGCTTGGTCAAGGAGATTTTATCAGACATTTAATGGACTTGCTCAAGTAAGAGAGTACGAAGGGTAATTATATTGAAATTCTGATAATTGCAAATGTGCGTGATCAGCACAGAATCTGTTTTCTTTTGGGAAGAGGACCTTTTAAATATCTTATTACTGAAAGGTTTAATGGCACAACTTTTAAATTATATTTTGGGTTTAATTTCCTTGACCCTGAGGCTTTAACTTAGCTCTTCCTTTTTGGTAGGAAGTATATACAGCACTGTTTCACAGTGTCTTGAAAAGTTGCACTAACATAGGTATGTTTAAACTGACCCTGTGCCAGCCTCAAGAATGTTAGCGCTTCTCTCACTCCTGCTGGCAAGTTTAAGCAGAAAAGCTCTGTTGTTCTTAATGCCATTAGTTAGACTTGCTCTGAATGTTAGATTTCTATATTTTGGAGGTGTGTGGTCAAGAACATTGTGTCAGAACCCCTAAATGTGTTTCAATAAATGTTATTAATGCCTTACCAGCCTCTGTTTTAAGCACTCAGGTGCACCCACTAGTGTCAGTTTAATTTCTTGAAATGTATTTGCAAGCTCACTGCTTTTACATGCTGGTGCTACTGGAAACTTAGCCTACTAGAAGTGTCCTTTACAAAGCTTTCCTTTGGTCTAGAAGTCAAGCTTTGTAATAGCATTTCCCTTCCTTTGTTAATAACAATAATTAGCATTGCCTGGTGATGATTTGTATGTGACCATGCATTTTTAAGTGAAAATTGCTATGAAACAGAATTAGGTTGGTTTGTGGAGTCAGTATTACATTTGAGGCAGAAATAATGCAGGGCTTTCCAGTACTGATTGTGGGGAAGAGGAGTTGTCCAAAATACTTGTTACTTGTAGGTTGCAACTCTTTGGAAAGTTGAAGTTATGTAGAGGAGATAGCTTTGTTTGTCTGCTTCTGCCAGCACTTCTAAGCCTGTGAGATGGCTACCAGTAAGTCTTTCAAAACTGAAATGAGAACTGATTTGATGTGTAAATGATGTAATCTGCCTAATTTTAGGTATAAATGCAACTCAAATTACAGAATAGTTATGCTAGCAATCCTGGCGATTTCGAATTACTGGCATTCAATGAGGATAAAGTTACTCCTCATGCTGGTGTTGAGGTGTATAGCTGCACATAAAGAGACAATTTTGATCATTGATTTTCTGCGTGGGTAAGACTGAAAGAGTAATACAAGAGTTTTTGAAAGTCTGTCAAAAAAGTGTTTCAGTGTATGCTGCAGTTACTACCAAATTGCTGCTGCAGAATATCTCAGTAATATGGCATGACTGTTTGTTTCATAACCACCAGGCCGGAGCTTGCACGACCAGCTACAACCTTGTATCAACATAATCTGACTGGAATCCTTGAAACAGCAGTGAGGGCAACTAATGCCCAATTTGATAATCCAGAGATTCTCAAACGACTCGATGTTCGACTTCTGGAGGTCTGTTGCATCATGGTGAATCTGACCTGAGACATACCTTTGTTTTGTGTGTGTGTGTATATACATGCAGATATCTATAAGAAATAAAATTTTCCTATGCTTATGTAGTAAATACTTCTACCCCCTCCTTTTAATTGAAATCTTCTTTGAGTTATGCAGACCTCATTCAGTAAGTTGTCTTTTTCCAATTACTGCCTATTGACTATTTGTATTCCCAGCTGTTTGTTTACAGCTGTTTCCGTGACAATACGAAGTTGAGTATTTGGGGTCTAACAGTAATTGATGCTGGTGGCCCTGATTTGAGGTTCTGCAAACAGCTACTCCTGCTGTTGTTCTTACAAGAACCTGGGGGTGGTGTCTTTGTCACCAGTAATTGCAAAGAGTGAAGCAATGAAGGTGCGTTTCATGGAGGAGACCTCAGGTAAGGAACTTGAGTTAATGAAAATGCTCCAGTCCCAGAGGTGGGAGTTAACTGATGTGCTGTAGCATCTGCACTGGGTCTAGACCTTAGTCTGAGGCCTGCCTAAGAAGTTTTTCCTTCCTTCATTTCCTTTACTGGCTTCAATGGAAAAACATTGACATTACAAACATCAACATTTGGGTGAGATGAATCCGACCCATGTGTCAATATTTGGTTCATTTTTTGCAAGGAACTTGTGTATCTTGTATGGAATTAGATGCTTGTTATTTTTTTTTTCGTAAGTTATGAAGAATGAAAGAGGAAGCAAGAATTGCTCTTGCTAGTATGCTCTGATTATACACTGAAAGTAGCCTATCTTTTTCATACAGGTATCTCCAGGGGACACTGGATGGGATGTCTTCAGCCTAGACTATCACGTTGATGGGCCAATAGCAACGGTGATCTCATAAACTGCTGTCTGTGAACATCTCTGATAATGAATTGAATTGTTAAATATTCTTTTATTGAAATAATTTTTTTTAAAAAAATGTTATTCTGGAATTTTTGGCATCTAGGATGCACCCAGTGTATAAACACTTGAGCCAAAATCTGGATTTGTAGAAATTAATTGTGACTGCTGAAAAGCTACATTTAAAACAATCATTACTGAAAATCAGTAATTCATTTGTTCCAGCAGAGATTTTAGCAAGTACTTAATAAATGGAGTCCTCCTTCCATTACTGCTAGCCTGTAGCTGCTAATTTGGGATAATTTACAATGAACTGAAGAATCTATTTGAGGAGAACCTATTTGTACTGCCTAAAGGAAATTTGATAGGCAGTGTTCATTAAAGCTACTGAGAAAATATCTGCACTATTGATCAGAATGTATTTAGCCTTTATAAAGAACTTGTGAAGAACTTTTTTTTTTTAAACAAGACATCAAAATGTGAGTCTTAACAGCATAAGGAATTCTAATGTACATATGTAGTTTGAAAAGGGTGGAATGTTTAGCATTTGTCATGGTCGCCCATTCATAGACTTGGTGCAGTGCTCTATGCTTGCTTGAATGTTAGGTAATTCAGTTCAACTCTTGAGGGAGGATCTGGGATTTCCAGGGATTTTGTTTGGACAAATATATACCAATTAACTACATGGTTCAGATACAATTCACTGTGAAGTGAGCACATGGTACGTTTATCAAATTTGTACTCATATTTTGTTTATTTTGTAGGTATTTACACGTGAATGCATGAGCCATTATCTAAGAGTATTTAATTTCCTTTGGAGAGCAAAGCGAATGGAGTATATTCTTACTGATATATGGAAAGGACACATGTGCAATGCAAAGCTTCTGAAAAGTATACCAGGTGAGAGAGACCCAAATGAGTGACAGCCTTGTAAACTGGATTTATCTGACTGCAGCTTGTTTTAAACTGTACTAAGAGGGGGGGGAAAAAAAGGGCTGTTGGAACAGATGAAGTTTATATTTTGTTGCTCCTCTTGACTGTTTAGTGTTAGATGATGATGAAGATAAAATAGTATTGTTGGAAATTGAGATTTCCTTTTTGTTTTACTTAATCCTTGATTGTGAGGTTTTGTAGACTAAACATCACATGTTTCTGGACAGAGACCGTTACTCTTCCATCCCCTTTTATTAATCTTTGTTGATACCTTCCTGTGTGTACCCTATCTCTCCCTCTTTCTTGTGCTGGAAGTATTAAGTCTTGTATATGCACGCTACAGAATTTACTTTCACTCATTCCCAAGAACAGAAGGAGCTAAGATAAGAGAAGTACATGTTAGAGAAGAAATAGGAAAGTTCTTAAGTGAGTGGTTCTGGTGTACATTTAATGGACTGGGATTTTGTGATCTTCTCAGCTGAGAATATAGTCTTATTTGTACTAGCTCCATCATGACTTTTTTACTGAGCTACATTTCTCTCAGTAAAAAAAATAGCTATTGGGGATATAGGTGACTTTGTGGCATAGTAATATTTTAAAATACATATTTATGTTTCTATAATGAGAAACTGTTTGGTGGGTGGGAGTAGACACCTTGGCCTCAGAAGGCTGCTGGGAAGCAAGCTCTTGTAAAGTCTGCTCCAGTGCAAAAGGATGATCTGTGGATGGAGATTACTAGATTCCATTTCTGTTTCTACGAGGTAGGATTTAGTTTACTCTCATTTTCCTGTCCCCGATAAGTGCTTGTTTGACTAAAAACCAGCAGCCTGGAGCATTCCTGCTTTGTGTTCTCTTTAAGACTATGATGCAGTTAACAGATTTTATTCTCACCACCTGAGGGTCTTCAAGCTGAAGTTGTCTCCTATTGCCAGGGTTTTGTGTCTTCCCTTTTTCTCAGAGGGAAGTTTGTTTTTTCTTCCCCCCTGCTCCCTCCACCCTTTTAGGAGGCCTTTCTTATGCTTTGCCATGGACCAGTCTTCTGTAGATAAAAGCTCAATTGCTTGTCGCCTTTAGGTTTGGCTATGTTTTCAGTAACAGAGACATTTAAAATGCTGCGCAAGCTCTTGGAGATATTGTCGGCAGAAGGAGCAGTGTTGTATTTCTCAGTTGGTGCCTCTGACAAATAAGAATATGTTTATAAAGACCTGTACTGCCTCCTGCTTTGAGGGACGAGAGTCTTTCTTGTTTACGAGCATGTCTACATTGGAAGCTGCAAGTAGAATTTTTTAAGAAATATGTGGAGAGTCCAATCCAGCACTGATTTAGGCAGAAGCAGTAGAACATGATTTATTTTCTCTCTCTCCCTACAAACCAGTACCTTGCCCTTCCAGTCACAGAGCCAGTAACTTATCGGAGGAAAGAACTGCAGGGTCTTTTGTTTTTCAATCACAAAGGGGCAGCATTGACTTTCAAGGATAACATTATTCACAATTCCCAAAAAGTCTTTAACAGCCAAGGATTTTAATGCTCTAAATGAGCATTTGTAGACAATAGTGTCAAGCTTACTCTTTTTCTATAAGTAATTTGAAGAAGAAGCAGATTATCCAACTTCCCGCTTTTGAGGAATTCCGGTTGTGTAGCCAATGCTATTTTTCAATGACCCTATTTAAAGTAGGTGCAACATAATGTGTTAGGCATAGACTTCCTGCAAAGGCATGAGAATGCAAGAGGGTACCTTGTTGTAAAATATTTCAAATCATTGGATGGTCTGTAACATCCCGAAATATGAAAATGTAGAATTCCCTTTGTAGTAGTCTTTTAGCTTGTCTGCAGTAGAAAATTACTTCCTCTGTCTGGATATCTGCCTGATTCCAGAGACTGAGTATCTTAAGATACTTTTTGCAATTGATGGTAATCTTTAGTGCCTTAACTGTGGGTCTCTGGTGGTTGAGGGAATTGAACCTGGACCACATGATCCATAAATTCCCTACCTGGGTCACAACCACCCTCTCTTTTGGTCTCAGCGTAGCTAAGTAATGCCACATATGCTGTCTGTGGTTTGAAAACTAATGGTAAGAGATGAGAGGTCCCAGAAGGAACTGCAAATTTGTGGCCTCACATTTTCAGCCAAAAGAACACATGGGACATTAATTGTATTTTGGAACTGAGAGGGATTTTCTCAGTTCTGATTCTCAGCTAGTTCCCAGCACTGTCTGAGAACACAGTCAGTGTCATCTTTGGCTAATGTTTTCTAGGAGTCAGTTATTCAGTGTTCATTGCTCAACTGTTGCCAGCCAGTACGAGTGCTACCATCCAGAATTAGTAACTGGTTTATGAACTATTCAGTTTAGTAGAAAAAAGCTGATTTAATGGCTGTGGTTGTCTTTGCCATCTTTAACATGCCATCTCTTCTGGATTTTTTTTCAGAGCTTTCTGGGGTGCTGCATCAGTGTCACGTTCTGGCATCAGAAATGGTCCATTTCATTCATCAAATGCAGTATTACATTACATTTGAGGTATACTCTATCCACCCAATTAGTTGCTTAAAAATTAAGTGCTTTTAATATTCTGTATGTGTTGTGTGTCTTAAATTTCAAAGAGTTTGTCATCTAGCAAATCAAAACAGCCCAATCCTGAATCATTGCTCCAGGTGCTTGAATGTTCGTGGGATGAACTCTGGAACAAGGTCCAACAAGCACAGGACTTGGATCACATCATTGCAGCTCATGAGATTTTTCTAGACACCATCATAGCTCGGTGCTTGCTGGATAGTGATTCCAGGGTACGTCTTCTCCTTTGCATTAAATTGTAACTTTTTGATCTTGGCTTATGTGTTGGGAACTGTCTTCTCACATGTTGTTAGGAGCAAGGGGAAAAATAAATTTTTCTTCCTATGATACAAGACTTTGTTATGATAGGCTCTGTATGTACCCCCCTGACAGAGTGACAGATGCTGATTATAAAAGGGGTTACAATATGGGCCAGTTGTTTTTTGGTCTGAAGAAGCTGTGGGATCATGCAACAACTGATTTAGGGCTTTGCAAAACAATCTCTCTAGCTATGTGTAAAAAGATTTCATTGACTTGTGTTCTGAAAAATATTAGTAACTTAAAACTCCTTTGCTGTACAACTGTTTCACTGGTTTTTTGCCTGTCTCTCAGGAGCTTCTCAACCAGCTTCGAGCTGTTTTTGATCAGATCATTGAGCTCCAGAATACCCAAGATGCAATGTACAGAGCTGCTTTGGAGGAGTTGCAGCTGAGATTGCAATTTGAAGAGAGGAAAAAACAGCGTGAGCTTGAGGTACAGTAAGGTTATTACTGGAATATGAAAAGTAATTGAGGCAAATATAGTTACTTTTTGATAATATGGAGGATTTTAGGTGTCGTGTAGAAGTACAGCAAAAATGAGAAATGTAGTTGAGACAACTGTAAGAGTCATCAGCAGTAGCTATTGTCTTGAAACAAAACTGCTGAATGATGTTTTTCATTTCTGTCTTGCCCAAAACCTCTAGGTGAATAGATTCTGCAGTGTGCTGACGGAGGGTGAGAAATTTATGGCTGTTTTAGGTGAAGGAAGTGGAAGAGGCTTCAATATTCTGAACCTTTTTGCAAAATATGCCATGGCTCCATGCCGTCCTTCCTACTGCCAGTCTGTGAGACATGCAGTGCTGGTGTGAGGCTCACCTGCTTTCCTAAGCTCACATTTTTAGTGTGCTGCACACCATCAAGGAAACTGATAGTTTTAACATTAGAGGCTCCATGTTTGGCTTTCTGTGGTAATAGTTGGTTTATATAAACATGGTGGTGGCCCAGTTAGCAACTTTCATCATGTGATGCTTGACTTCTTAACTCATTTGGTCTCTTTGTAGGGCAAGTGGGGTGTAACTGCTTCAGAAGAGGAAGAAGAGAGCAAAAGGATGAAAGAATTTCAAAACTCAATACCCAAAATGTGCTCACAGCTCCGACTACTCACTCATTTTTACCAGGTGCCCCATAGATTGTTTGTTTTAATATGGATGCTGAGCTTTGATACGTAGAAATCGGTGTCTAATATGGATTAGGTGTAACTTATGTGTTTGTGTGTGCAATTGGTGAATTGAGGTCTTCATGTTTTGCTGCTGCCTGTATTCACTGTTCCTCAGACAGCAGGTTTTGTGGTGATGTATGTTCCCTTCACAAAGAAGAACAGGAGACTTGATGTAAATCTCCTTCTTCTAGTAGTGAAAGTAATAGCTAACATCTGGTCTTTTTAAAAGAAAAATATATATAAAAAAATATATCTAGAATTCCTTCTGTATTCCGATTTTTCCTACCATCCTTGCAAGTCATTGCTATTAAAGACTGCAGAAAGGGTCCTTACTAAGGGCTTGACAATTTTAAGTTTATTGAGAAGGGCAGTGCATAAGCTGTTTAAGGAAACATACACAGGCTATTTTCTTTGATGGGAGCTATTCTCACTTTGTCTTAATTTATCATGTCAGCAGAGCACAGGTTGGGGGTGGTTTAAAAGCCTGAGCTGTTTGTACTGGACATTCTGAAGTGCACAGCAGACATTTGAAGATAAAATTGTTCCGGGTTTTTGCAGAAAGAATTGATCTGGCACAACTGACTTGTTGACAATTGGCTATAAATGCTTGTGCTTGACCTTTCTCAGATTCCCTCTGTCTCCATGCCAGGCCTGAGCACCACCTGCCATCCCTGTGCAAAACGTACCAGTGATGTCTTCTTAACAGTCTCCTGCATTTTTTTTTTTCCTCCTTCAGGGAATTGTCCAGCAGTTCTTGGTGCTGCTGACAACCAGTTCTGACGAAAGCCTTCGGTTCCTTAGCTTTAGATTGGACTTCAATGAACATTATAAAGCAAGAGAGCCAAGGCTTCGTGTGTCATTGGGCACTAGAGGCAGACGAAGCTCACACGTGTGAAACAAGAGCTGAGACTGCACCTTGGTGTCTGAAAGATGTTGCACCTCTCGTTGGACAAGGCCATCAGTGCTGACATACTACAGCCAAACTGCGCGTGATCGGTGTCTGCCATTTCTTCAGGCAACGTGTTTTCAGTCATGTGCTTGTGTGACACTGTATAGCAGAAAGCAAAAAAAGTAGGGTTTTTTACACTGATGTTTCTAGAATTACCAGACTGAGTGGGCTGATTGAACCTCTTCCAACCAACTTCTTAAATCATCCTTTTAAACAAATGCCAATTTTATTTGAAGCTTTCTGAGCTCTCTCCAATGTAACTTATATCTGTGTCAAGGAAATAGCATCTTTTGTTTATAGAAAGCATCATTTCCTTTTTTAACAAGAAAATAAGAAGGTTATTTTTTCTATGTGTACTTGTTCTATTTGAAGAGAGCTTTTGTTAAAGCCAACAAATTAGGGCTCAGACCTAATGTCCTTGTTAAGAAGCTATACAGCATTTCATTATGCTGATTTTCAGTGTTGTGATGTGTTTGAGTGTAAGAAAATTTGTATCAGGAGACATGAACTTATATTTAATTTTTTGTTGTTTTCAAAGTTAACAAACTGAAAAAAATTTAGCAGGGAAATTCTGTGGATACTGTACAGGAGAAAACTAGAAGCAGAGCAGGAGTGTGTCTGTTGCACATAAGATCTAAATCTGAAGTTACAGCCTCAGTAACTGTGAAAGGAAGGTGTTGGTTAAAATTGAATGGAATTAAATGCTTGATGTTCAAAATCAGATGTGTAGAAACAAAGTTGGCTACTGTTGACTTCATTCTCTTCCCTATTTTTTCATTGTAAATATTTATATATTGCAGTCCAGATGTTGGGGAGAAGAGGATTCTTCTTTTGCAAAGTTGTTATTATATCAGGTCACTTATGTTCCACAAGTGCAAGATTAGAAAAATAAAAACACAGTTATCTTTCAAACAAGTGGTTTGCTTTTTGTAATGAAAAGGTTGATTTTTCCATAATGTGAGGAAGTAGAGGCTTCCAGTTAGGAGTGTATTGGTTTACAGATCTCTTCCTGTTACAGCATTTTGGTATTAGTCTTACCTATACTTGGAATTGTGTGCAATTCATTAGTTAATAACTGTGCTCAGATCAACCAGATCTGTGGCCTTTTGTTGGCTTTTGCCCTTACTCTGCTTGAACCCTTCGGAAGCAGAGGCACCTGCCACGCCATGCAGGGGAGGCTGCTGAGGGCCATGAGGGAGGTGAACTCTCATGAGGATGATGCACTGACTTGCAGCTCTGGACTAGTAGGGTTGCCCTGTGGACACCAGGATTCCCATTATTGTGCAGGCCTTGGAGTCCTTTTGTTAAATAAAACATGTAAGGCTTTTAACCCTGTGACATTAAGGGACCTGCCAGAGCAGCTACCCTCATGGTGGGGCACTTGTAGGCAGCTTTTCAGCTGTAAGAAAATGTGGATCCTGAAGGATCCCTGCAGGAAGATCCCCTGGAAGTGGATGGGGACTGTTTCTGGGATCTTGAGTTTCTCAGGCAATGGTACCCGTTCTTCTCACATTCTCGGAGATTGTTTCTTCTGTGCCTGTACCTGGGCAACAGCCATCACCACTCTTGGACCCCCTCTGATCACCAGGCTGGGGAGAAGGTTCTGAACCCATAGTATGGAGTAACTGGACCAGTACTGCTGGAAGATCCCCTGGAAGTGGATGGGAGCTAGCAATGTCATCTTTGACTTTTATGGCAATTTCAGCCTTATTTTTTTCCATTTGCTGATACATGCTTTGCTTTCACCTGCAGCTGGGTCTTCCCTCTTTTGGGCACTCTCTGCATTACCTAGTGCTGCTTCTCTGCAACACAAAGCATGGCTTTTTTGAAAGAATCTTAATTTATAAGAAGGAGGAAACTGACTTTTTGAAGCTCTTACAACTCCAGGATGCTGTCCCTAGGAATGCTTCACTGCATAGAGCAGCCATCCAACCAATAATGTTGGGAAAGCCAAGTCGCTCTTTTTTTCTTCTTCACCAAACATTTAACCAGGTGACCCAAAGGTGATTTTGGAAGGAGAAAGTGTGGGGTTAAGCAGATAGAGGGGCTGATTTTGTGTAAATAGGGTGCTGGTCAGTATGTTTTTCTAGCCTTGCTCCTCACCTGATCAGTGCAGCCTGTCCTATCTGCTTAATAAATCCCTTTCACTTTTCATGGGTGTGTGTGATGAGGATGTGTGTGCAGCAACTGGAGTGGGATGGTGAGATGGGCACCTGTGGTGCAAGCACTGAAGTGGTGAGAGGAAGAGGTGAAGCAGTGAGAGGACACGTATCTAGAGGTGAGAAGGTCCGGTGGTCAGGTGCTGGCTGGGCTGTATGTGTAAGCCCAGCTGCTGGAGACATCCATGTTTGCACTGGGATCCTTGCAGAAGATGTTGCAGCCTGAATGGCAGCGTGAGCAGCTGCTGTATGGGAACCTGATGGAGTGTCCTGTGCCAGCCCATCCTGTGCAACAAGCCATGGGAAGAGGAAACCCTCCATGGATGGGGCCTGTGCAGCACACCACAGGAAAATCCATCCAGGCTCTGGTGCTGCAAAAAGGCAGGGTGTCCAGCATCTGAAGGCATGTAAGTTTTACTTTCTACCTGTGTTCCTCTTTTTATGCTGTTGATATTCCTGATTTTATTCTGTTGTATTAAAGCAGCTATTTTGTTAGGCTTTTTGTTGTCAAGCCTTTTTTACTGAGATCCAGAAAGAGCCCTTCACCCTCTCTCACTGACCTCCTTCTGCAGAAGAACACTGTACTTATAAAAGTAAGTAAGATACATGCACATTATATATTAGTGGGAGATATACATTAGTGGGACATACGTATATATATATATATACACACCTCCCACTAAGGGACCTCCATTCAGCTCAACCAGAGATGGGAGGAGCATAAGGCTGCTGGTGCTGCGTTTGTCTGGGTTGACCTGTATATGTACATACATATACATATATATATGCCGGTCAGTCTCAGCTCTGTACCTGGCAAGATCATGGAGCAGATCCTCCTGAGGGCTCTGCCAAGGCACATGGAAAATGAGGAGGTGGTTGGTTGCAATTAACGTGGTTTCCTCAAGGGCAAATTGTGCCTGACAAATTTGGTGGCCTTTTATGGTGGGATCACAGTGTCAGTGGACAAGGTGATAGCAACTGGTGTCATCTGCCTGGAGCTGTGCAAAGTATTCAGCGCTGTCCCACACAAAATCCTGGACTCTAAATCAGAAATACATGGATCTGATGAAGGGACCACTTGGTGGATAAGGAATTGGCTGGATGGTCACACTCAGAGTGGTGATCAAGGGCTCGATGTCCACATGGAGACCAGAGATGAGTGGCATTCCTTAAGAGTCGGTACTGGGACCAGTGCTGTTCAACATCTTTGTTGGTGACATGGACAGGGGGATTGAGTGCATTCTCAGCAAGTCTTCTGACAACACCAAGCTGTGTGGTGTGGTGAACATTAAAGGGAAGGGTGGCCATCCAGAGGGACCTTGACAGACTGGGTGGAGAATGGATTGAGAACAGCCCCGGGGAGAAGGACTTGGAGCTGCTGATTGACGAGAAGCTTGACATGAGCTGGCACTTGCAGCCCAGAGACCCAGCAGGTTGAGGGAGGTGATTCTCCCTCTCTGCTCTTGTGAGACCCCACCTGGAGTACTGTGTCCACGTCTGGAGCCCCCAGCACAAGAAGGACATGGAGCTGTTGGAGTCCGGAGGAGGGCCACACAGATGATCAGAGGTCTGGAACACCTCTGCTATCAAGACAAGCTGAGAGAGTTGGGACTGTTCAGCCTTGAGAAGAGAAGGCTCCAGGGGCACCTTATAGCAACCTTCCAGTACCTAAAGGGGCCTACAGGAAAGCTGGGGAGGGGCTTTTTACAAGGGCTTGCAGTGATGGTACAAGGGGGGAAATCGCTTTAAACTGGAAGAGGGGAGACAGGTTAGAAATTAGGAAGACATTCTTTACTGTGAGGGTATTGAGACACTGGCACAGGTTGCTCAGGGAAGTTGTGGCTGCCCCATCCCTGGAAGTGTTCAAGGCCAGGTTAGATGGGGCTTTGACCAGCCTGGTCTAGTGGGAGGTGTCCCTGCCCGTGGTAGGGGAATTGGAACTAGATGATTGTTATGGTCCCTTCCAACCCAAACCAGTCTCTGATAGGCGATGTGTATGTGTACTCTGTGTGCATGTGCCTATGGGAGATTCATTCTGAGCTTTACTACTGGTTGGCTATGAAGCTGTGGCAGCTTTGCCTCTGTCAGGCTGCTGGATTCAGCGATTGCTAACAAAAGCAAGAGAGAAATTATTTTACATTTCATTTGTACCTGGAGACCAATATTGAACAGCACCAAACCTGCCTGAGTTCAAGAAGCGTTTGGATGATACTCTGGGGCACATGGTGTGATTCTGGGGGTGCCCTACACAGGAACAAGAGTTGGACTTGATGATCCTGATGGGTCCCTTCCAACTCAGCATATTCTGTGATTCTGTAAATGTGCATGTTTAGTGTGAAGGTTGACAATTTCCTGCTGCAACAAGTGGCTTACCTTTCAGAGGGGGGCAGCAGCACCATTCAGTTACGTTTCTGAAGAGAAACATAAGAGTTTCACCTTTTCACTTTATTTTTTAACACTGAACTACTTCTTTCCTACAATCAGTGTTAAAAATTATGATTCTTAACACGTTTACTATTTCAAGGCTGTTCTTTATTTTGTAAGGCTTGTCATGCAGGCTTCTGGTTGGTGATTTCAATATTTACCTCTTGGAGATACATTGCCTGAAAATATAAATACAGCAGTTGTGTCTCTGAGCTGAAACAGGCCCAGCTTTTCCTGCTGTCTGCATCTTGTCCCAGGGCCACCACTAACTGACCCCACATGCTCTGCTATCTCCTTTTCAGGGTTACTAAGGCCTAAAGAAATTTCTGAGAAACTGCAGTAAAAAGCAGAAACGCAGAAAGCAAGGATAAAATCATCACCCTCTTTAGGCTGTCATTACAACATGCAGAACTCTTCTGGTGTGAAGGACTATCCATGCGGTGCTACCAATATAATAAATACGATAAAAGGAAAATCAGTGGAAAGTATTTATGTCTGATTCTTTTAAACTACAAGGAATATTTTTCCTGGTAACTGAAATAGAAATTATATCTTCACCAACATGAACTCTGAGGAAGAAAAGTGAAAAAATAGCCCCTGGAAATGTAACCTCCCTCTATAAGTTAAAACAGCCTGACTGCCTCAGGGCACAATATGATGCATTTTAATGTCTTGAACATTCACTAGGAAATGCAGCAGCCCATGATATAATCTGCTTTTCAGTGAATTAGTTACAGTTTTAGGGTGGGCAGTCAAGGACAGAATATAATGATAATCTGCTTTTATTTTAATGATACTATTTTTCACTCAAAGCCCTGTGGATTATCTCCTCTTAGACCAGATGCAGTGAGCAAATGCCAGGGTCTCTCAACTCTAGACGAAGGATAGTTTTCATTATAAAAACCCTAAATCTACTTCATTTATTTTGTTAAAATTAGTTGTGAAAGGATTCTGTCTTCCCTCTGCCACGTATGTAATGTCCATTTTTTGGACAAGAACTCTTTAAAATAGCATTTCTATAAAAAATGGCAAATTATCTTTGATCCATGTGAAAACTGTTATTTCCAGAATGCCACATCAGTAATAAGGACACATGTATATTTTTAAACACACTAAGGGTTTGAAAGATAGTAAAATATTGAAAAAAGGGAGGCATCTGGACAGAAAATTAAAGCTTATTTTAAAACTTCTAGGCTTAAAAATTTCAGTTACTTTTCATGCACGTTTCCTAATGCTGACCTTAGAACCTACCTGTGGCTGTACACATTTGTGCTCATTTCAGTTTTCTCCTGAATGAACAGCCTCAGAAATGACAGAGCACATTTTGCACACATGTAAAGGTTCTTAGAAACTTCTCAAAAGTGCCTAATATGTTTTGAAAATAGTATTTTGCTTGCTTAAAACTTGAAATATCACTTTAACCTCTAATGAGATACTACTGATTGGTGAGAGGAAAAAATACATTTGAAGAAGAAATTGGAATTGAAAGAGATGTACACATATTTGTAAGTAAAGCAGGGACAGATACAAACACTTGCTCTTTTCAGAAGTCGAAGGAAATAATTATGGTTTCTGGATGGGCTTTGGAACCATCACCTGCTCTACCCAATTTAACAAACCAGAATTACGCACAGTGCCAAGGATAGCAATAAGCAGACAAAGTAAGACACTCTCTTTCTGTCTGTAGTATTTCAGAATGCAAAATCTGCAGCCTTTGCTTTAACTGGTCATTTTTCCACTTTGAGGTCCTGTTGAGCAGCAGTTTTAAAATAAAATTAAAATACGCTAGTTTTATGTTGGCAGGGAATAAAAATTACAAATTTAATGTATGAACCACTCAGTCTTTCCAAAGTATTAACCCAGGCTTCCTGACATAGTGTTTTAACTGCTTTATGTTAGCTTGGAGCAATGCAGGGTTTAAGGCATCAGAATCGCCTGTCACAGTTAACTTGGTACTTACTCTCTTTTACCAGAAGAGCAGCAAAGGTACCTCAGTCAGTATTTCTTTTCCTTTTTATTCCAAAGTCAGCTTGTTGCCAATACACTTTGACTACCTAATATTGTACATTGTCTCAGAAAATTATTGGGCCAGAATCTGAACTCCACTCAAGTGAAAGAGATTCAAGTGGAGGTGAAAGGGCGGAGACAAGCAGAGGTGTATGGGGTCAGAGAGAACACAGAGGTCAAGAAGGTTACAGAAACCAAGGTAATGGATAGTCACTCACAAAAGGAGAGAATGGCAGAGGAGAAGAGAGCAGGGATTCAAAGAGATACTCAGGAAAAGTGGCAAAAGAAAAACATACCAAGAAAAATCTGAGGAGCGTAGGAGGTGAAATTTCTATCACTGCAGAGTTATTTTACTTCATCTCTTTGTAGAATAAATTCTGTTAAATGTTTTCCTCCAGAAGTCATCAGAAGAGCAATTAAGTTAGCTAAACATTAGAGTATTGAAAATGCAATTGGAGTGATTGTTACCACCAGCCTGAATATTAAAAGATATGATAGGAAAAAGCTGTCACAAGGTTATTATCCCATGTACTAAATCTTTCAATGCCATGGAAAATGAAAGCCAGTTAATTGCATTTGAGAAACATGGCTGAAGAACAAGGTAGTTAGGCATCCAGGATTCCTCTCACTTCTACAACAGGAACATTTACAAAAACTAGTCAAGGCCACTTCATTGCGCTTTAAAGATTTTCCAAAAATTGCCCGGAGAGAGGCAACGAACACAGACTTCTGCTTCTCTTTCTAACAAGGCACTGCATTCAGTCTTTTAAAGAGGGTGTTTGTATTGAGTTTTACCTCTTGTTTCTAATGAACTGTGGCTGAAGGGCGTAAAGAAACTGAGGGAAATTACAGATGGGCTTACAACAGCAGCTAAAAAGGCAAATGGGAACTCTCCTTTAACAATTTGGCGTGTAAAAATAAGAATTGGAGCATATTGCATGGGGCAGAAAAGGAAGAAAATAAAATTTCCCCTAGAAAACAAGCAACTTAACCATTAAAATTGGACACTTTCATGGAGAACAGAAAGTATAAAAAGAATATAACGTGGGGGGGTGAAAATGGTATTTGGTAAATGAGAAAAGTGAGAGAATTGCCACTCACTGCAACTTTACTAACAATTAAAGTTTAAGACAAAAACAGAATACATTTTTGACAGCTGGGAGTCAGGTGATTAAAACAGCTGTAAATAAATGGAAATACTTTCTTATCCAGTAAAATAGATTAACATAGTATAAATTTATACTCTGTGTACATATGTATGTGTATATATAATGTATGCACATAATAAGTGTCATAAGACCACTATGAATACAATAATGCTATCAATTTATTTGCTAAACAAAAAGAGGACACAGATTTCTCAGCTACAAGAGAATGAATGAGCCAACACCATTTTTCTCCAGAGTGTCACAAAGGGCATTAGATACTACAGAAAATGGGTTTCATAAGCACCACAGACAAGAGAAGCACTGCACAATGGCAAGAACCATGGGCAACTTAGCTGCAAGAGCAATTGGAGATTTGTGTTTCCCAAAACAACTGAAGAGGAAACATGTAGTGACTTTACTACCTAAACCTTTAACCATCTTGGTTTGGTTTGGTTTGTTTTCTTTTTAAAAAGAGAAATAAAGGAGATGGACACATTCTGAAAACAAGTAAGTCATGTTGCAACTTCCCATGCACCTTGGTTTCCCTCCCCACCAGCCTCATTTCTCCCTGTCAAAGGTCTGGGGGAGTACTGAGATTCTCCATACATTTAGGAAGGAGTGTTTAAAAGATGTTTGAAATGTAGCTCTTGACAAATTAAGTTAGCCAAGAGTTGAAAGAAAGGTGGATCCTTTAGAAAGCCATAAATGAACAAAGAGTCATTACCTCAGCATTACATAAATACTCCCTCCAGATTGCCCAGAGCACCCTCCTAACAGCAGCCAGACTCTGAAGAGCCCTGTACTCAGTTGCCTTTGTACTCCAGCATTATACGGTACAGGCTTTACAAGCATTATACTCCAAGTCTTACACATTATCTCATTGCCCACAGGAGCAATTAGTTGGTTAGGCTACTCTCTAAGGCCCTGTGGGCAAAAGAAACAGATAAGCATTTTCAATAAGTCTTCAGGGGACACCGAAGGAGCTAGAAAAAATAGGTTTGGCATCACGAAGAGACACCTTTACTGCTAAGATGTCCCATCTTCCAAGAGAAAAACAGCAAAGCAGCTCAAGGTGCAGAGCAGTAGAGGAATGTATCTGTCGTATTCAGACTTACCCTAGAGTTAGAACATGGTTCCAGTATTTTCCTGGCAGTAAGTTTTGGAAATTAAAATAAATCAAAGCTCCTGCAAACTAAAAGAGCAAAACAGATGTTCACAATAGAATAGGAAATAATTACCAAAAGAGTCATTGGATGGTAGCCATGATGTATAAGAAAAGAATAAATGTTACCATTTCCTTAATTAAGACTGTTAAAGGGCAGTGCTGTTAGTGATTCAGAAGAAAAAGCTGCGTAGAAGAAGCTTACAGGTGCTTGTGACTTAAACGACAGGGTTTCTTAATGGGCAATTATATAATTGTAGGCTTATTTTAAGGCTTGCACTTTCTGCATTACAAATAAAGAACTCCTCAAGGGCACCTTAAAAGGGACTAGGTGGGCAGCAAACAAGATCAAATTTTTAAGTTCACCTTGGCAAACTGATTTGGATGCATGTTCCTACTTCAGCAGATGCCTGGTCATGCTAAGGGACTTCCAAGACTCACTGGCAGAGAGAACTCTATCAGGATGCAGAATAAAAGAAATCCTGCAGATCCCAACCCTTGCCAGAGACAGCAGTGCTGCCGGAGCAGCACCACATGCCTCACAGATGTGGTGCCTCCTTGGCTCTGGCGGGACAGATCTCTTGTAGCACCTTGTAGAGCTCCAGTTGAAGCGCTCTCTGCATGAACCTCCCACTTTTCTTCCACCTGCTGGCCTGCATCCTAGTACACGGACACAGCATAAACAATTTGCTTGTGCAAACTCCGAGGCTGAAATTCCTGAAACAGCCTTTAGAGGACAGTGGAGAATTGCAGATGACACATTTTCAGCTCTGGCCTCATAGTTCAGGATCCTCAGGGGGGTTTTATTTGGCTTATAAGTACTGTTTTGAAGTGCAGAAGGGTAACTTCTGTAATAATGTGGGTTGTTTGTGTACTATGGCTTTCTAAGATAAGGTCAGGGCTTGCAACAGCCATGTATTTTTAATTATATTGTAGCCTTTTCTATCAAGAATTCCAATTTCCACCTAGCTAAGTTAGAGCCTCACTGAACAAACTGCTGCATTGTGAAAAGAAGCACAGTGCTTCACGTTTGGATCTAAAGGAAAAGAGAGCATTGACCCCAGATAAAAAACACTGGTGACCGTTTTTGGAGGTATAGTGATCCTGGGCTTTGACATGGGGACTTCAAATCTATGAGAAATTTGCCATCTGGGTACAAATATTGCATTTCTCCTCCCTGGAAAAAGTTTTACCAATTGTTTAAAGATCTGTTAGCAATCATTAGACTGTAACTGAGTTTTGCTCTAAGTCGGCAGAAGTTGTTTGGTTCAGGAGCACCAACTGCCCTACTGGGCAGCTGCTCTGCTGGTCTGGGATGCCATTTGCTGCTTTATATATAACCTACATCAAATGTGTGTTTTTGAAGCAAGCAATGGTCTAATGCTGGCCTGGCCTGCATTATACTTATAGCCCAGAAATACACTGAGGTCTCCTTTTGGCATGGGTTGGGTCCTAAATTGTATTCAATGAACATTATAAAGCAAGAGAGCCAAGGCTTCGTGTGTCATTGGGCACTAGAGGCAGACGAAGCTCACACGTGTGAAACAAGAGCTGAGACTGCACCTTGGTGTCTGAAGGATGTTGCACCTCTCGTTGGACAAGGCCATCAGTGCTGACATACTACAGCCAAACTGCGCGTGATCGGTGTCTGCCATTTCTTCAGGCAACGTGTTTTCAGTCATGTGCTTGTGTGACACTGTATAGCGGAAAGCAAAAAAAGTAGGGGTTTTTACACTGATGTTTCTAGAATTACCAGACTGAGTGGGCTGATTGAACCTCTTCCAACCAACTTCTTAAATCATCCTTTTAAACAAATGCCAATTTTATTTGAAGCTTTCTGAGCTCTCTCCAATGTAACTTGGGTCTGTGTCCAGGCAATCACATGTTCTCTTGTTTAAGAAAGCACCATTTCCTTTTTTAACAAGAAAATAGGACTCTTTTTCTATATATACTTGTTCTATTTGAAATCACTTTGGTTAAAGCCAAGAGTTTTGGACTCAGACCTAATGTTCTTGTTATGAAGATATATAAAGCATGTAGTTATGCTGATAATATATTTATGACAAACTTTCATACTTTTTTCTGTGTTTGTTTTCAAGGTTAATATTACAAAAAAAAAAAAAAAGTAATTTAATAGGCGAATCCTACAGCTATTGCACAGGAGCAAGCTGTAGAAGCAGAGCAGGAGTGACTTTATTGTATGAAATATCCTAAAGAACTCAAGTTAAAGCCTCAATACAGTCAAAGGGAAGTGTAGTTTATTTTCCAAATCTGATGCGTTAGAAAGAAAATGGCTTGGGTAATCATGACCACTTCATTTATCTTTCCTTGCCTATCTTTGTGTTGTAAATATTTGTGTATTGCTGCCCAGATACTAGGGAAGGGAATATTTTTTTTGTTTTTTTTTGCAAGGATGTCATTATGTCAGGTAATTGAAGTATCCATATATTATGTACAAGCAAGCCTAGAAAAATAAAATCACACTTATCTTTCAAGCACTTGTTTTGCCTTTTGCAATTGAAAGACACTAATTTTTGTGCAGGGTAAGCAAGGATAAGCCTCCAGTTGGGAGTGCAGTTGGTTTACAGATCTCTATAGCAAACAAGCCCATCACAAAGGTTTGGTACTAGTATTAACGGTAATTACAGTTGCGTATAATTCACTAAGTAACAATTGCCCTCAAACACACAAATTCTGCGGCCTTTTTTAGCCCTCTCCCTGGCTCTGCTTGAATCCCTGGGAAGCAGAGGCACGTGCCAGGTTGTGCAGATAAGGCTGCTGTGAGTCAGGATGGATGTAAACTCTCACGGGGACAAGGCTTCAGGCCCACAGATCCAGACTGAGAGGTTTGTCCTCTGGCCATCCAGACACTGCTGATGGTAGAAGCAGTGCTCCCCAGAAGATTACCCTGCAGGACAACTTGTCTGTCCCTGGTGGGGTGGACACAGACTTTTCAATTGCATCATGTGACGTAAGGTGGACAGACCTGTAGCAAAGAACAAAGGTTTAGGTGGTCAGAGAGTCCTGGGAATGGGGGTGGCAGAGGGTGAGGGAGGTGGGGGATTCAGCCACAATGTCATTTTCTTTCTGGATGATTAGATATGTCATTCTCAAGAGGAAGCCTTTTACATCAAAATCGAAAGGGGAAGATTAACTTCTTAGTGGGGTGCCAATCCCCTGAAATAAATCTGCTGACCAAGATTTTGTAGGTTCTGTACTTAAGACAAAAACACTGTTTTGACTCCTCCCAGCCCAAATACAACGTCCTGTGTTTTTCACCAGAAGAATCTGGGTGATGCAACCTGCAATTTACACTGCCAGTCCATTTGTCTGTCATTTTGCTGTGTCACAGAGGAGGGTAATCTCTCAGCACTAAATGGCTGATGTAGGCCAGGGAGGAGCAGCTCCCTGGTGATGCAAAGGTCTGGCATAGAGTACTAAGGTTACAATGGCAGTAGGATTCTGAAGCAGTCAAAAGTCATCCTCTAAGGTTAAGTAAACACATTTACTACCAGGAGAGGGACCTGTCCTACATCAGCTGACTCTGTCCTTACAGGTAGCTTCTTCCGCACCTGCATTACAGGATGGCTGAGCTACCTCCTGACCTACATAAGCTCTGCTGAGATACTGGTTTTTGCTTAGAAGCAGTTATTTTTAGCAAGAGAAAATGTAAATCTCCAAGTTTTCTATTATGGCAAGATATTTGATAAAACTAACTGTGATCTCAGCAGGGGATGGAGACCTGTAATACCAAACTGTTGTGGCTTTCATTGTCACTTGCAGGTGTTGTGTTTACTTAATACAGAGAGTTTGTCTCATGTTCTCTCCCCCTCCCTTCCCTCTGTTTTGCCCTCTCTTCCCTTCAGCAAGCTAGTTTTAACTGATTTATTGCCATGTCCTCCCTCCAGCAACTGCACAACCCTCTGCTCTTCCCCTGGTCCGTGGAGATCTCCCACAATGAACTCCTGGGACTTGCTTGATGCTTCCCTGAGTCTTCTAGCTGACACTCGGGGATGGAGTTCAGAAAGTCTCATTTCCCCTTCTCTTCTCAGATCTAGTTTTGTTCCTTTTAGCTGTAATTAGAGCTACTTTTCTGCTTTAAACCAGAAGTCAGGCTTTTTGTCACCTTCTTCTCACTCTTCTCTCCCAACTAAATCTGTTTTCATTAAGCTACTTCAGCAACTTTCTGTAATTCATCAATTGCAGTTATGAGTTCAGACATGGTTTAGGGAATAAATTCTTCACTCCTGTGAAAAAAAAAACAAACATGTAAAATTTTTATTTCTGTTCCACTTAAGGGACCTGCCAGTGCAGCTTCATGGGAGCACTTACAGGCATCATTTCCACCAAAAGAAAATTTGGTGCATGAGGCAAGTGTTTTGTGTTCCGAGGAAAAGCCAAAGGATTCAGAGGATTCTGCTTTAAAGTAGTGCCAAAGTAAGTTGCCTCTGGAAATTGGAGTGTATTTACAGACCTCTGGCAAACATCCTGAGGAGCTGGTGACTGGCTCACTCTCCAGTGTAGACATCTTCTGCGCATCACCATTACAGTAATTGTGTTGCCACATCAGCTCTGGCCATTTGTAAGAATTTGATATTAATTTCCAGGCATGCCTCAGGAATTTAACGGCCTCTGTATGTGCTACTGTAGCTGTTGCAGAAGCGTCTCTGTAACCTCAAATATTTGTTCTCTCCCAATTGTTCTCATATAGCCAATGTTTACAACGAGTTCTATGTTGGTGGACCCTAATACCCAGACAGAAATCACTGCAGACACCAAGACTGTGCTCCGTTTTAGCCAGATATATTTATTTTGGAGAGGAAAAGGGAGATTTGGTTCGTTCATTTCTCTCTGCTACTTAAGATGCTCTCAATATGCAATTGGCTCTAAAATAAGCAAGTATTCGAGCCTAATAGAAATTTTTTTTTTCATTAGCATGATTACAAAAGAAAACTTGACTTTCAGCATTTTGAGGACCAACCCAAAATCACACCATAAAAATACAGAGGCTAAACTCTCAAGGTACAAAACTACTAGTACTAAAATTATCAAGTGAGATTGCAAGTTCTCTGCTGTGAAGCAGGCACTATTGTAAGTTTTCACTTCTGAACACTAGCTGTGGATAGCAGGTATATGTGAAAATGGCTCATGGTTCTGGGATACAGTAGAATTGCAGAAGTTCTGACCTCCTCATTATTGGTTTTTTGATGCTGAGTTGGTTTGGCATGTTTCATGAGCTGGCTGCTTTTCTGAAGCTGCTGAGTCCATACTGCTACCCTAGGATTCCTCTGCTGGCAGTAGCAGAGCTGGCTGCACTTATTGCTGAGATTTGCATTTTGCATGGCAATCACATCCTCTTCTTGCTTATATTCTTGAGTTTTGTCTGTGATCTTCTGCTTTTGATTGTTAGTTAATATTTGTCCTCTGCAGTAATTAAAGTGTTTCAGAAAAGAACACTTACTGGTATGAATTAAGAGGCCAATTAAAAAAACTAAAACCTTACAGCAAAGATCTCAGTAGATTATTGTTGACAACTAACATTGCAATCCAGTGGTGAATACTATAACTATACAGACTTAATTGCTAATATCAACTATCTAATAAAGAATTATGTGCGGGTGTGGGGAGATGGAACCCACCGTTTCTTCTTCTCCATCAGTGAAGTAACTACTGAAGTCAACACACTCCCAAGCAATATGAAACCAGAGACTGCTGCAGAGACTGTTATACGGTGTTTTCGTACATATTTAGGATCTGTAGCCTTCATTAAGTAATGGAATCCTTATGTTAGGAGGGGAAGTCCTGAACTGCTGATAATGTCACAGAGTGTTTGACATTCCTGTGTCATCCTGTGTAATCTGCCTCAACATTGACAGGAAATCTTTTTCACTTTGTTAGTGTCTTTGAATGAGTGGAAATCAGTAACGTTTTCTTGATTTCAGTACCAACAAAGGGAACTCCCAAATAATTGCTAATTAATGTTCTGTGGAGCTTCTCTGTAGACTGGCCCTAGACCTGCTTTTAATCCTATGGCAGTTTTGACTTCTAATGATCTGATTCAGTGAGATGCAGCCACATTTCTTCTTGTCCTTACAGCCTATCAAAGCAATTACAGAGAGGGTGAAACACAAGGAAGTCATCACTGTCTTCCTACATACCTTGTTTCTGTGTCAGTTGCTAAGAGCATTCCTACTAAACAGTGAGGAACTGGGCCTTTAATAAGCACTGGTTTGGAACACAGTAATTTCATCACTCAAGGGATACTTGTCAAGCTTTGCTAACAATTACATTTTGTTGTTGTATTTCATGTTTTTTCATCTCTTCACATGGAGTCTTAGCTCTGGAGAGCAGGCCTAGGTTCAAAGCTGGTGCCCTGAAAGTGACTTTATCATCTAGATTGGAAGGTCGTAGGGGGAAAGACCTTAAAAGAGCTTGCTAGTGCATCCCTCCTATTGCTACTGCCATGCTAAAGGATCTTTTTCCATCAGTGGACTCAAGAATTCAGGGAGCGTCTGGATGACATTCTTAGTCATGTAGTTTAGTTTTAGGTAGTCCTATGAGGAGCGGGGAGTTGGACTTGATGGTCCAACATGACTTATGAAACGATGAGCTTCACCCTCAGAGTAGTAAATGCTATTTCTGCCCACTGCTCCCACTGGAATGCTCACCTGCCACTGAATTACTCTAATGGTTACACGTTACAGCTGTTAATATAATTTTTTCCTTGGGCAGCCTACACATATATGTTCCTATGCCAACTTCAGTTTAAAGAATAAATTTCACTGCTTCCCTCCTTGTGTGCACACAGGACCACATGAAGCCATGATTACTCTTGGCCTGCATTTGCCCCTTAAAGCGTTTTAAATAATGAAATGTCTTTCTCTTCCTACCTAATTTGGTACAACTCCCATTCATTCAACACATTGCTACCCCTGCTTTGCACACCCAGAGATTACAGTAACAAGTTCTCTCCTTTCTACTTTCATGTTCATTAATTCTTCTTTCCCTGTCTCCTCTTTCCTGCTTTCTTGTTCCGTTCTATGCCATCTGTTATTTTGGTAATGCCTTCTTTCCCCTTTTCAATAATTTTTTAAAGAAAAAAAAAAGTGATAGATCTTAAAACACTACTTTTCTTGGGTTGATGTGTTTCTTGAAGAATCATTTCTAACCTTAAGAGTTTGCTACAGCTCAGACCTAATACACTTATTTTGCTGCAGGAACTTCCCTTCTGAATTAACACCCCCAGAAATAATCCCTACGTATGGAAGCTGACACACTAACCCTGGCTCATACACACACACAAAAAGAGAATGGAGGGCTCTGTTAGACTAACTCCAGTGCAATAGCCATACTTGGTGGGATCACATGTCCTACTCAGCAGGACTTGGGGGGAAGGGAGAAAATAGGATCTAGCGGTGGGTCCACTAGAGCTGACTGGATGTCTCTGTAGTCCCACTGCTGCCAGTCCCTTTCCATTTATACCCAACACATCATATTACTTTGGCATCCATAGATAAGCTTTAAAACTAATCTATGGAGAAAAAAAAGAAAAAGTATAAACTAAGATATCTCAATGCATTAGAGGAAAACTTCTGGGATGAGCAGGATTTCCACTGAGCTCTTCCTCCATCTGTCTGACACAGTTCCTGTGCATCTCTCCACAGTCTGCTTCCTACAGGCTAAAAACTGTATGCTCCTCACTGAAGATGTGCTGCATGAGGGAATCATGGATCACATGCTTTTATGCTCATGCATTATTATTATTATTATTATTATTATTATTATTATTATTATTATTATTATTATTATTATTATTATTATCATAAGAGCATTACTGCACTTAACTTTCCTTGTTCTGTAGAATACATTTCAGCTGAAAAATACTGTTCTGCTAGACCCACTAGTGAGCTTTAATTTGTAAAGTGTTTTCTTAGGGTCTGTCTGATGAATTCTAAAACCAAATTTACACAGCTGGATACCAAAACTAATGCAGCAAACAGACCACTGGTTTTGTGTGGTGTTTCATTCTGAATTTTCATGTCTTGCCTTACCAGAGTTTTTGCTTGCACTCTAAACAACTCAATAACAACAAAAAAATCTGCCCTGGTATTTCTTTAGCTGAGGTCATATAGCAATAGAAAAAATGTTTACAGTCTTTCAGCTGAATAAAAACCAACTATAAGCCTCAAAGCAAGTGTTCAAAACCAGAATGAGGGTAGCTGTGGTTTACGAAATTAAGAAATACAGGACCACAAGAACAAAATGGTACCTCTCTTGTATTAGGTAAGACAAAGTTTAACTACACAGCCCTACATGGCACAGAGATGGGCAGGAAAAGCAAGCAGAAGTTCACTGACTCATTTTACTTGTCTACATGCTACTGTGCAAGCAGTCCTGACTGGGTGGCCTTGGGAAATACTTAGTCTGCCTAGTGAAATGTGAGGAATATTTCAAGCAGAAATGAATAACTTAAGTATTTTAGTTGGGGCAAATTGCGCTTGGAGGTAGGTGACTCGTTTCTACATTGACCAGATGGTGTCTCTGGTGACCACTTAGCTTGGATAACACGGCTGAAAACCTGAAATGAGGTTGGACACCTCAGTGGGCAGAAGATGATGAGGAGCAGAAGGTACCTAGCAATCCACAAGGGCTCCAGATTTGCTGGGTCGTTATATTTGAGCTGAAAATCATAAACTGACATTCGTGCGTGTGTGTTTTGGTGCTGTTTGGGTATTGCTGCTCTTTGCACTGATGTGGTCTAATTGTTACAATTTAGGACTAGGCTGAGCTAGTAGAAGCTGCCAGCAGCCCCTTTCTTGCCCCTGCCATAGGGAGGTGAAGGCTGTTGGAGCAATAGAGAGAAGTTTTCCTTGATATTCAAAATGCCTGGAGAACTAGAGGATAGATAATTCCTCTCAGACATGTCAGAGGGAAGCGGAACAGAAAGGGTAGACTGCCCTAGAACTTTGTAGTCCTTTTTCAGGCAGATGGTTTAGGTGCAATTACTTTGCTGGCATTCAGCATCCATCTGCTGCTGAAGTTTCCATCGGAGAAGTTCCCCATCAAGCATCTCATGCCCATGTACAACTTATTGCCATTTTCTCCAACAGAAAGAGTCATTTGGAAAGATTTTGTCTGGCATTAACTGACACCAAGACACAGAGTGCTTTCTGAACACAGATTATTTCCCTATATGCAATGGTGCCTCAAAAGACAAAACATTACTTGTGTAAAATATGATGCTTCTGGAAGTATCATTTTGAACCAGTACTTAGTATCCAGTCTGCTAAGAAAGCACAAGTTATTCTTAAATACAATAGAGATGGGGACAAATAACCACCAGTCCATGTAACTGCAGTATACCACAAATCATGCTCCAAGACTGGGCTTGGAGCCCAGACTTAACTTTGCCTTAAAGGGAAACTACCAAATGATCTCCAAGGGCATCATCCTAAACCACCACCTGGAACACAAACAATTATGTCAAATCATTACATCTCTTGTCTTCTCAGGTTTCAGACTGAAAATTAAGCACCTATAGCAACACCTGCAGAGTTAGCACTGTGACATGATTTCCTGCATTAGGAAAGGGCAGCCAGTGTCATTCCTGCCTTGAACTTGCCCATCTGCAGACAGGGCTTGTGCAGGAGCTGAAGATACCAGTTCATGGCATCTGGATGCCAGTGTCTACAGAGAACAACAGTCATTATAAAGTAGGGGTAGCAGCAGTCTCTGGGGCTCAGTTTGGACAGGGACAGGTAGAAGCAGCTCTAGACCAGGTCTGTGGCTCTCCAGCAAATGCAAAATGTGACCTGGAATGTCATTGCAGCATGGCTCTGATCAGCCTCTTTCCACTGTGTAAGCAGTTTATACATACAGGCTTCTAAAAGCTCAGGTTTGGGTGTCTTACAGTTTGTACAGGCTGGAATAGACCCATCATGCCTTCCCCTATTCCTACAGTAACTCCCCCACGCTTTCAGCTGGGACTTCAGAATGTATTGCTTTTATATCTTCTCTTTTATAACTGCGCTTGGAGTGTCTTAAGAGAACATTTTGAGTAAATCTCACCTGAATAAAATGTTTTAAAGTAAACATTTATTCTTTCAAATAAATAGCTTTTTATTACTTTACCATGGAATTGCTCCAAGTCAAATAAATACAGAAATTATTCCAACATAAATTTACTTTAGTAAGTTGCACAGCATTAAGCATGCCTTTAATGCTGAAATTGAGAAGGCTGCACTTTCATATAGTGAAGATATTTTAGAATACCCATGAATACATTGACTGTCCTAGAATGATGTACTGCTTTCCTCAGTTATAGGAACAGTAGAACAACACTAGTGCAGACCTTGACAACAGCAGGGATGTGTATGAGGTGTGTCATAAGTCAGAATACAGAAGTCTCCTGGGACAGAGAAGCAAATACCAAAAAAAATCACTTAAGGAAACTGCAAGGCCACAGGGTAGTTATTACCAGTGAAATCGTTTGCAACAGAGTGGCAAGATGGCACAAAACTCCAGGTACGTTATTCTGAAGTGGGTATTTGGGAGTGTCAGCAGAATGTAACCTTGTGATAAGAAATGGATCTGTGCGTGAGATCAAAAAGCAAGGGCTACAAAGGTCTGACATCTGACATTGCATGTCTCCCGTGATATAAGGCCATGAGGCACCACCTACCTTGCAAGCAACAGGAAGTGTGGGAAGCAACACACCCAGCTGGAAAGGAAGTTTGACTTTAAACCATGAAACACCACTTTTGGCCACAGCAGTTCAGACAGTTTTTCATCCATCTTCTAGGCCATCTGTCCAGTCCATAACTTTTCAGCTTGTCAACAAGGATGTTTCAGGAGATGCTGTAAAACATCTTGCTGAGATCAAAGTAGTGTTCTCCACAGCTCTCTTCTCATCTACCAGGGACCTGTTTCATCATAGAGGGCTATCAGCCACTATATGGCTTTTCTCAGTCACCTTCTTGTCCTTCATTTGCCTGGAAATACCTTCCATGAGGGCTCAATCCACAAGCTTCCCAAGGAAAGAAGTGAGCCTGACTGACGTGTAGTTTCCCAGATCTTTTTCTGTCGTTCTGTAGATGAACATAATATCAGCCCTTTCCTACTTATGTGGGACTCCCTGACCTGAAGGATCTTTCAAAGATGATAGAAAGTGGTTTTGCAATAAGGTCAGCCAACTCTTTTAGCTCCCTCAGCTGCATCTCATCAGGTCCCATACACTTGTAAATACTGAGTGTGTAGAGATGGTCCCTAACACAGCTCTCCTCCAATATTGGTAAGTATTGTATGTCTACATTTTCTGTTCTTCTAAACCACCTGCTAAATTGCATATTGTTAAAATGAACACTTAATCTCACTGAATCTTTTTTATATAAATGTAGTTTTTAATTTTTACTTTCATTTTATTATGATTATAGATTATATAATATATATAGTAATATATATTATATATATTGTTAAAGAGGAAAGACTTTCATGCCATTTGACACATCTACAATGCAGCTGCAAATAAAAATACTTCTCTTTTTTTTTTGGTACGTAAGTCATTAAAATATTTTTGTAGACAAGTAAATCCAGGTTCTGCACCAAGAGCTTATGATACCTGAATATGAGCTGCCAAAAAAACCCCAGAGGAAGGACTGAATAGCTGTGTGAGGACAATTGAAAAGGCAAGTGGCCTTCATTTTCTGAGACACTATTTCTTGCTCAAAGTTGAAATTCAGTAGTAAAAACAAAGCAGAACACTCCGCCACCATGGGAGTGTATGAACCTTGGATGCATAAGGATGATGGAGGGGGGTTAAGTGCCATTGTTAGCAAGGCAGCTACTGGAGTTCCGAGAGCTGCTGGAAATGCAAGAACAGCTGTGGGACTGACAGCTCTTCCAAGATGGTTATAAAAAACTTTGGCAGCCTTTTAGATAGATGTGTTCAGACACTAAAGCAAAACACAACCCAGTGAATAGAGGAAGAAAGGAGAGAAAGGTATGGTCACTGATATGGCCACACGTAGCTTGTGCAGTTCACAAAGAGAAGACAGTGTAAGCAGAGGACTTCAGCCCCGGGGAAAATTTCCCTTGAATTCAGTGGAATTTCTGACAATAGATAAACCAGGACCAGCCCTGCTTGAGGTTGGCATGACCACCTCACCACACCCCATGCAGAACAACACATTACATTCAGGAAGGGTATGCCAGCTCCAACGCTAAACCAGCAACAAAGCTGATTCTGAAATGGTTTTAATGATAGACAATCTGCATACCAATGGACTCATTTGCATATACGATGGCTTGGAACAATACCAGAGAAATATGTAAAAAGTCTGCAATGCTGCATGACAATAGCTTCCAAGTATGCTGACCTTCAGTAGATGAAACAAACGGAAAGTACAGTGCTCTTTTGATGAGGCATTAATGAAGGATTAGGAGCGGATACAGCTGCATCACACGAGCACTTTGTCAGACACACTGTTGTCGCTCCGCGCCTCTTCCATCATTACGACGAAGCCCCGCACGAGGCAGGCGGCGAGTGGAACGCTCTGTCACCTCGCTCTTTCACACCTCAGGGAGCAGCATGGAGTGGCCTGTGTCCCCCCAGCCCCACACTGGCTGCCCTTGAGGCACCCACGGAGCTGGCTGCTCTCCGGGCATCCCTCTGAGAGGCGACCAAGGGGGACATGGGGGTGGCGAGAGGCCCTGCCTGCCTCTGCAGGTGGGACACCTAAAATCCATCCCAGCCACACTGCTGCGGTGCAGGAGGGTAAACAGAAGGCAAGAATACATAGCCTAGGGAAAAAAAAAAAAATATATATATTAATACATCAGCATGAAGGACACGAACTGCTTTGTCACCAGGGCTCTGATGTTGTGTGTGGCAGCTGCAGAGAGCAAGGCTCAGGAAAGAGTTTGTAGGCTGGACCACAGCCTTTCCATGTGCAAAACAATCTTCTGGCATGCAGCCGTTCCCATCCGTTTCAAGAGACTCTAGCTGTGTGAAGTAGTGCTCAAAGCCTCACGGGGTGAATAGTAACTACTCACGTTTTTGCTCTTACCTTGTGGCCTTCCCTTGGTATCCACCTCCAGAGTAGGGAGGCAAGCCACGTATGTATGAAAAATGAAGCATATATATGTTTCCTTTTTTCTGTCATTATGCCGTGTTCCTTCAAAAACTGATTTGTAAGGAATGAGTTGAATAAAACTGAAACTGCTAACATGCCAGGAGGCCATTTATTTTAATGAATTGACTTTGAGTGGTTCAATTCAGACACTGCAGGTCTGCTTGCTGACTCTTCCCACTGCCACATACCCAGGATAACTCCCATGGAGCAGCTGTCCATGGAAAAGGTTGCCTTTTTTATTTGTTTATTTTTAATAATTTTGTTTTTCTTCTGCATGGGCAGGTGTTTTGGTTGTGCCCCAGGTACAGCTCTGGAGTACACCATCCAGACCAAGAATCATTAATCCTGTTTTTCAGCTCAATTAGTATTTGGTGCTTTTGATACAATGCCTAGATGTTGTCTTTAAAAGACTATTAGGGGTCCAGCTGGGACCTTAGTTCTCACTGGCATTTGCATTCCCCCAGTACCAAGGTTGAATGTCAGTGACTACTAATTAGTGTAACTTAAAAAGCACCAGGATTGGCTGAAAATGGCCAGGGCAACTAAATGCTCTATATGGCTACATAAGGCTGTAGAGACAGATACATATTGTAGGCTTTCCTATGCTGAGGTTGTACACAGCTTTTTCAAACTGTCCAGGTATTATATTAACAGCCAAGATTCATGCAGCATTTCAATTAACTGTTCGATATTGAAAGACAATATATGAGTGTAAAATTATCACAATATGAAATTTGGGGCAGTCTGCAAATACGTTGGAGGACAGACAATCCAGAATGATTACGACAAACTGAAGAGATGATCTGATGCTAAAATAAGAAAAAATGCAATGCAAAGTGCTTAACAGCACATGTAATAATAAGAAAAAGTGACAAAGATGTGGAGAATAGAGATTGTCTTTTGAAGCAGCAATGTTATAGGGAGCGATCATGAGTTTCCAGATCAGAAGCCTAATCTGAATCTGTGACATGATCCTTTTCCAGAAGCACTTAATTCTGGGTTGTCTTAGAAGAAAAAATCAGATATAAGACACAAAAATCCTGGTGAAGCTTGTAGTGGAATCCTCTGAGTGACTTTGCAACCTAGACTTCAAGAAAGAGGTAAGCAAGGAACAGTGCCATAACAGTGGTCTTGCAACATCTAAAAGGACAGATTATTATCCTGTCCTGTCCTGTGGGAAATTGTCAAGAAGTGAATTTGTCATAAAAACTTTGTAGGGTAATTGTAAAGGGAAGATTCCTACAATATTTTAGGCAAGCTTGTTGTCTGAGAACAGGCCAGCTTGCCAAACTGTGGACTGCTGGTGAGGACAGCTGAGTTGAACTTTGCTCTGGAGGGGTGTAGGTCACTCAGCCTCTAACTCCTACCTGCTGTCACTTCACTTGTATATGCTATGGCCATTCCTGAGCCATGTCCACCTGGAAGTCCCATCTTGGTCTCACAGCAGTCCACAGCAAATGGACTAGACGGCTTCTTGAGGCACTTTCCAACTCAACACTAACATTTCTAAAACATCCTTCTTCCAACCCTCAGTTACTGCACTAATTCAGAAATCTGTAAATTATTACATAGTCTATGCTTACCTTGATAAATGTTACGCTGGTTGTAGTAAACATAAACCAATCCAGAACTTTAAAGAGAAGTGTGAAGCTTGAAACTGTTCTCAGCTGAGCAGGTAGAAAAAAGGTAAACAGAAGTAAATAGATTGACAATAAAGACCCTGAAAATTGTAAACTTTCAGGAGTCAAAAAAGTAAAAGGGACAAAATCGTATAGATCTAACTTATTTGAACTTTCTTGGCAGGTAATTTAGAATTAGCTGCATCTATTATGAAGACTGCTCTAGAACATCCTTGCTCAGTCTTACTAAATAGCCAATACCTGGTGTTTTGGAAGAGCATGAAGAAATCTTCAAATAAAGTCTTCCCCATATGATGGTGAATAAATCATGACCATGATTTTATAAGCTGGAGTACAAAATTAAGAAAAAAGAAAGCCATTATTTGCAAAGTAGACAACCTTTGTTCTTGACAGATACTTCTACCTAGGCTACCTTTTGTGAATGAGGATCACTTCTTTTCAAATGGCACACTTTAAAAAGACTGAGCTGATTTTCTTCCTCACTTTGAACACCCTCTGAAACACAGGAATTGCCACACTGGCACAGCCCCAGGTTTCATTTACTAGAGTGCTCTGTGCTCTGAAGGAATCACAGAAATGCAGCAGCAGATGGCATCTCACCCTGTGCACTTAAACAGGATGGAGTATATCCAAACTGCTCATGAGAAATGTTTGTTTATCTTGCCCTTAAAAAGTTCCAGGAGTAGAAATACTACAGTGTACTAGGCTACACCTTTCCAGTGCTCTGCTGTTGGATTGGAAACTTTGTTTAATAGCTTGAATCTCCGGAGCAGAATAATCTGCAGGAGCTCACTCTCTTGTTTTACTTGTGGGGGATTTTAAGTTAGCTGGAGATTTCCAAGTATTTAAAGCAGGAGGGCAGGCCTGAAGGTTAGTAAATTATAGTTGTTGAATGCCCAAAGAAGAAGAGGCAGTGAATTGTGTAGCTGGAAAAGAGAAGAGAGAGAGGTGATTCATTAGAAAAGCTGGTGAACGGAGATTGCCGTGACTGAAACCAGAGACTTTGGCTTCCCACACTTCTTTCCAAGCCACGCCACACATGTTTCAAGTCAACTGAAAACAAAGTTGTGTGGACTTGGATCTGGGCAGGCTTAGGCATTTTGATAATTGTGAGCATGCTACTGTTAGGTATAATTGATGCTCCTGGTAACCTCTGGTAAGAAACAGGAAAAAGGCCTGGGAAAAGTGTCCAGTGTGACAGGCAGTAACAATTTGTTGAAGTTTAAACATTTTTCTCATAGAAAGCCAAGTTAAAGAGAACTAGCATTACCAATTACTGATTTTATTAACTTTGAGATTATACTTAGATATAGATAGAAAGAGCCCTGCAATTTGGCAGTGTACACTGCACATAAAGTAATCACTTGTTTTAAAACACAAATGATGCTGACTATTATAATGTGAACTGTTTTCCAGATGAAAAGAATTAAAGGGATGTAATTGGAGAAGTATGCAACAGTAGCTAATATGCTATTATTTGCAAAGAGATATTACAACTTATAATCTTCTTTCATGGGTTTATGTTGTTAGTGTTTAATCAGGCGTGTGAGTGTATTCAGGTGTTAAACCATTCTATTAGCTAGGAAAACTGCACTATTATTTACTGAGCTGTTTGTGATATATTGTGGTTGGCTTTTTCAGTTTCTGGTCTTCATGCAGTTTATGTAATTGTTCTTTCTACTTTTGCCTTGTACAAAGGCTTGTAAAGTGTCACCAGGGCAGATTAGCCATGTCAAAAATGGGGATTTTTTTGATACATTATATGAATTAACATTTTATTTCCTATCTTGTTTTACTGGAAATCAGCACGGCTACAAGCTGGTGCCTTTGAGCTTTTATCAACTTTTGTCTGGGAAACTGAAGAACAGCTGGCACTCTCAGTCATCTCTAAGGCTCAACAGTGATGACAGAGTTAGAGAAGGGCTTGGTAAACAGTGTTTGCTCCAGAGCCCAGGTGACCAGGAAGTTTATGGCGATGAGGCTGGGCCAACGTTAGCCAGAGAGCTGGGGACAGAGTGTGGGTCAGTGACCACATGGCTGGGCAAGGGCAGGGCTGCAGCACAGGAGGTGGGATGTGCTCAAGGGGTATCTAGTGCAGGGCGTCAGCCTCAAGCATGGAGTTAGGTGGGAGGTATCCACAGCTGCCTCCACACTGTGCTGCCTGTGGGCATAGAAGAGTTTGTCAGGCAGCCCATGGCTCTGAACAGCCTTTTAGTCTCTTCAGAAGTCAGGTGATGGGCTGGAGGGACCAGTCCTGTGAGCCACATCCTGCTGCTGGACGATGCTATTCTGCAGTGCTGTACTTGGAACAAACTTGCCTGTCAGTTTCTGAGTAGGAATGGCTTCAAGTATGTGCCAAATGCTTTTCTGCATCAAAAGGGGGCCCTGGGAATTTGTGGGTTCAGCAGATGATGATGACACCAGTGCCTGCCCTTGCCTTGCCCATGTTATCAGAACTTATATGCAGTGGAGGTCTATTACTTAAAAAAACCCTAAAACAATTCTGTTCCTCATCAAACTCCTAGGTCTATCTTTCTCCTGAAGGTTGCCTGGATACCTGCAGTTGTTCTGCATATCACCCAGAGCTGGTCCTGCTATGTGCCTGTATCTGATCTAGCCTGGGGGGGAAGCTCTGTCCAACCCCCTTGGAACACCTAAATGGGTAATTGAGGTCTAAACACATTTGCTGAAATAAGATGCACTGACTGCCCAAGTGTCTCTGTCCACTTTTTAAAGTATGACCAGGGAAGACCTTGGATGACAAAGGCAAATAGTGTGCATGTTTAAGAGGGGACCTAAAGAGCTGAACTTGCTTAGTCTAGCTGAACTAAGGCAGGAGGGAAATACGAGTGCTCAGTATCACTCTTATGGTGAGTAAAATACAGGGAAGAAGTGAAAGCACCAGAATATTACCTCACAAGTACAAGTTATTTGCAAGTTATTTTATTCTGAAATGAGACAAATTATTCTAATTCTTGGATGGACTCTGAACTCTGGTCTGTGAGTCAGTTCCCTAAAGTTATGCACAGCTACTTGACTTCTAGGTGCATATTCTCTCTTTAGAACTGAACACTGGTTAAACTCTGATTTTATTTATTTGTTTGTTTATTTTTTTTTTAAACCGAAAGCTATCCCTCTTGCCAGTTTTGTGAACTTTGATTGTATTTGTGGCATGTTTTTCAAATTAAAGCTGTGTCACATCACTTCCAGTTTGAACAAAAACAAAGTGATTGTGTCTGAAGGGAAAGGGAAAGGTAATGTGTGCAATCTGATACAAGAGTGGTCTCCACACCTTCTCTCTGGTTGGGATTACTGCAGCTGTCCTCCCTTCTACTTAGGCAGCCTGTGATACTAGTGTAAGATTTTGCTTCCAACATTAAAAATGGAACAAAATGTCTAGTAAAGCCCGTGTAATACTGAAGATCACATTTCTGTGGATCATTGATGCAGCCATCTTCTTATTCATCATCACACATCGCAAACCCCATGATGAACCTTATGAGAGGTGAGACGAAAATCTAATGAGTGTAAGCAATTCAGTTTGAAGCAGCCTTCCAAATAAGACCAGTCAAATCAAGGTTTTCTTTTGGGGTGATTTCCTCAAAATTTCCTCTTTCAAAAGGCTTTTCCACCAAGAAAACCCCACCAAACGACCCCAGTACTAACCCTTGAATTGCCAGCTTCATCCCCTTTCATGGTCTAAAATACAATAAAATTGAAAAGAAAGGAAATGAAAAAATATTAACTCCAAGAAGATATTTTTATTTTCCAGAGAGAGAAATCCTATGTTTCTAGTAAATCTACTCTCCTGGGCTTGTACATTTCTAGTGCAGCAGAGATGCCTGGAGAGGTTTTCTTAATAAGCTTAAGGTTCCATTATAGCAAAGTACAAAACATGGGACCTAAATGTAGACATTTACAGGACATGACATCATTTAGATGTCTTCTGAAGACCTAGTCACTCAAGGCTGCTTTATGGTCAGGAGAGGGAAACAGTCATGCACGTAATGTGCTTTAATAATTGACGTGAACATAAAGGTACCAGGGTCCAGGACATGTTACTTTCCTTTTGTTTTTCTTCCTTCTTTCTTTCATGAAGTTCATAGGTCTCAATTTCTGTCTCATTGTTACCCTTTGGTACCTGGTCCATCATCAGGCATGAGCCTGATGAGGTAATTCCTGACACACATCAGAAAATACACTCTTTACTTTTCCTAATATCCAATAAAATTTAATTAAAAGCATAAAGTACTTAAAAAATATGTGGAAAACATATTATGGAAGACAAAGTACATGCTCCTCTCCATTGTTTTAGTGAAGGATGAAATATTGAGGCCTGGTGGTGGATTGAACCTATGCGGTGGAAGTGCTAGCAGAGCAGTCCAACTGTGGAGCTAACCTACCTGAGCCAGCGAGTTGTAGAGATGGTCTAGGAGAGACCAGTTCAGGGAATGCTGTCAAGAGCAGGCAAGGATCAGTGTGCCAGTACACAAACAGATTCTTAGGCTCATAACCTTGACAAGGCAACACTGGGCGACAGGGCAGCTGCTGCAGTACCCATCAAAAGCTAGCAGCACCCATGAAGACAGTGAGGATAGACAGAGTTCATCTCCTCTGCCCTAGTTTCAGGTCTCCCCTTGCACAAGGAAGGATGCATGTCACCTAAGAGAGAGTATTCCACTACTAGACACTACCAACAACTATTCAGAGGCCAGATAATTTGTTTCCCTTCTAGTATTACTTGTTCATGGTTGTAAACAACAACACCTCCTTGGGGTGACCTGCACTGCTACTGGCAGGGAAAGCAGAGGGGAAAATACACCGGACATGGGTAACAGCAGAACCAGTCTGTGGATACAAGAGCATGCAACTGGACTGTGCAACCTATAACTATGAAGATAGCCCCACTCTATGACAAAGAAAAGAGAAGCCATGCTACACCCTCTGGTTGACATGACAGCATGTAGTCGATTATTTAATTACAAGTGATTTACCCCACTTTTCTCACCATTTAAAAATATAACTTGTTTTATACCTAGCACTGAAGCTTACAAGGAACTTATTTCTAAAATTATTTGGAGAACAGGACAAAAAAGGAGCAAGCATGATGGAAGATGAAGGGAGATCTTGATAGGTTAAATGTAGGGACATGAGTAAATGTAGGGACAGGGGTCAGTGGGTGAAGTTAGGATACTATTATACATATCCTTAGGCTGTGTTTTCTGCCTCTACATTTTGTACCTGTGACTGCTATGAGAAGGGAGGTAATAGTAGAGAGGAATGTTAGCTCAAAAAGTTTTCACAAAATAAAGAGTTTGTAGGCTGCAAGAATCACAGGTAAGAGGAAAACTGGAGCAAGTGTAAAGAGTGACACCTTCAAATTATGAAAAAGCCCATCTCAACACCTGTCATACATTTACAGGGAGCACTGAGGCCTCTTCTCACTATCAGAACTGTTTCAGGGTCAGAAATACTGTCACTTGTGTGTTTGCTCTGGAGAAAAAAGCCTGTGTGAACATTTTTAGTAGATACTGTAATTTTCCCACCATAATGGAAAAAAAAAATCTTTAAGTCTATGAATTTTCACTAGCATTTGTTTATGTCTGAAAGGGCAACAAACATTTTGAGGTAAATGAGAAAGTGTCGGTCAAAGTTCAGTATGTTGTTATGGGAAATGTTATAATGGACTGAGATTAAAAGGGTATGGAAAATTAATTTGTATTAATTTAGAATTGCCTTTGCTGACAGAGTTCCATCCTCATCTGCTTTACTAAGAAAATCAGCTGAAATGCAGAGATTTCCAGAACCTACTGCACTAGTCTTTTTTAATTTTTGGTTTCTTTGCTAAACCTCTGTTCTGTCAAATTTGATCCTAATTGTCTGACTTATAATGTCATCCATCAGACCAATTGTCAGTTCCTCACATGCTGTTTCAAAAACTCTGATACCTAATTTAATTAATGAATCATTGTTTCCTGAGTTATTAGCTGCATCTGTTCCTCATCATTTTTAAAACAATGGCAATGTTTTTTCATTTGCCATCTTGAAAATAAATGCTGCAAATTGGTTGTGATTCTCAAAAGTGCTGTTGCTTTCAAGCCATTCTTCCCTTCCCTTCCCTTCCCTTCCCTTCCCTTCCCTTCCCTTCCCTTCCCTTCCCTTCCCTTCCCTTCCCTTCCCTTCCCTTCCCTTCCCTTCCCTTCCCTTCCCTTCCCTTCCCTTCCCTTCCCTTCCCTTCCCTTCCCTTCCCTTCCCTTCCCTTCCCTTCCTTCTGCCTTCCAAGCTTCATGGGGTCAGAGCTTGTTTGCAAGCTATTCTACCTCTAGGCTTTCTTCTATATGATGACATCTGGGCCCCAACGACATCTGTGAACATTTGACATCTGGTATTTTTGCTCATTTCCCAGCTCATTAATTCATGCCTCTGAAGCACTTTGAAACTACATAAACACTTAGTATTGTTCTTTTTTTATGATTTGCCATTCTTAACTCACACGAACTTTGAATTAAAAGATTTCTTTCTTTGTAATCTGAAATAATTCTTATCAAAGATTGACAGACTGTTTCCACTTTTCAGAACCTGCCTCCTCAGTTTTGGCTTCACTTTGCTCTTGCTGAAAAAAACACTGTGAAAGCGTGACCACACCAAAGTCAACAGGGACTGTGAGCCCATCCAGAAAATGTCACCTCAGACACGAGTGAGCTCCTTAAATGCATGCAAGAAAGATTTTAGGAGGTTATATTGAAAAGTCAGGATTTAAATTCCCACCTATGGGATCTGGTCAAGCTTCCTGCCTTTGCTTGATCTAGCTCTTACTCCAGCACTGTGTGGTAAAAGCCAAACTCAGCCAACTTTGGCTGTCTTCTGTAGCAGGGCAGCTGGAGTCAGTGATCATGTTTTTGGATTTACACCTAATCTCATTTGTCTTAGAAACTAACATTACAGTAGCAGTTTGGGCAAATGTTAGTTTCATCAAAAACTTCCAAAAACTTACTCCATTTCTGTTCAGTGTTTGAGGAGGAGCAAAAAATCACCATTTCTGTAAAAATACATTTTTTTGCAGGAGTAAGCCTGAGCTCTTTATAAAAGTAAGACAAGGACTTCAGAGAAGAACAATGTTCATTGAAAAGCTGTGGCTTTCTTTTAACCCAGTTGCCTGAGTTGTGGTCTCAGGAGAAACCAAAGTGAAGTTGATGGAACAAGGGAGGATATAGTGTTCAGGTCTTACCCCTGACTGGGCATGGGGCATGGCCACACTGGTACTTCAGACCATAAGAGTGCTTGCTTCTGTAGACTGGTTCAGACAAGGCTGGGATGAACAGGCACTTCTCAAAACCACTTCTAGAAATCATTTTAATTGTGTCCTTTGTTAAAATAGGTGTTTTTATCCTAAGTGGTGACATATTATTATTATTTCTTATGTATATTTTCATACTGCCTACTTACACTTGCATGTTATTTGTAAGTTAATTATGCCTCCCATCCTTTCAGAGTCTCCACTAATGTTCAGTTTTAATGCACTAATGTGTTCTTCTTGTGTAATGTCTATCCTGGACGCACGAATAAATATGAAATTGAAATCTTAAGGTAAAAAGAAAGCTCATCTCAGTTAATTAATATTTATATTAAGTTAATACCCAGCAAAACACTGACTAATTATGTTGATGCTGTAGAGGGGGGAGAGACCTGTAAGGAGCTGGTTACTCATTATCTGCCCAGCCTAAAGAGCTCTCTCAGCCCCTGTGGGCTGATGAGAGCCCTTGAGAGACTCCCAGCCACAGTAACTGGAGCACACATGCTTTCTCCCTCCATACCACACTGGTGCTGCTGAGGAACCAGACTAAAATCTCAGGCTGAGGAAGAAAACGTCAGGCTGGCCCCTTTTGACAGGTTATGAACTCTTGGAGTAAGGTAATAAGAAATAGTCCCATTAAGTGGTAGAACAGAATCCTAAAATCATAGAGTCATAAAGCCATAGAATGGATTGGATAGATCAGGTTGCTCAGAGCTCCGTCCAACCTGACCTTGAATTTTTTTAGGGATGGGACACCTACCAGCTCTCTGGGCAACCCATTCCAGTGTCTCACCACCCTCATTATAAACAATTTATTCCTTATATTTAGTCTAAATCTACCCTCTTTTAGTTTAAAACCATATACCACTTGTCATGTCAAGCCCTGCCAGTTTGCCTTTGTGTCCTCCAGTATTTCTTGAGCCTGATTGCTATTCCTTTCAGGTAAATGGGGTTCTTTTATCTCTGGGAAGCAGCAGTGGCATGAGTGCTGGTGCCGCAGACCAGGCTTTGGAGGGTGATGGCTCTGCTGGGTGTTTGCAGTCATCTGCTAGCATGACAACAGAGCAGCACTGCCATCCAGCAGACACAGGAACCTGAGTTTGGGAAGAGTGGGGTTCAGCTTCCAGTGACACTGCTTCTCTGCTGATGTTACTTTTGGCAAATTATTTCAGTTTCTCATACACCTACAACTTGCCAGGTGTAAAATCAGATGCTCGCAGGTCTTTCCAGGGTCTGCTGATAACTCAATGGTAGCTCTAGGTATAGGGATTTTCTCATGCAGATAGTTCTGTGAGCACTACTGACAAGCTGGCTGCCATTAGAAGTCCTGAGTCCACACTGGTGAGATTCTCACAGCTGAAACAGGGGAAAATGACTGCAGTTTTACTGTACTTTCCATTGGCACTGCTGGGATGGGGATTCCTTCCCCATGCACATCTCCTTGCTAGAACTAGGCCATAAATACAGCCAGAACAAAAATCACACTATTTTCCAGTGAAAAGGTAATATTATATTTATCTGGTGTAGGTTTTCTGATCAGTGGCCCAATAAATTCATGGGATTGAGTAGGTATCATTTATCTAAATCACTTTTAACAGATCTTCTCATTAATCATTGCTGATCTAAACAGTTTGATCCCACTGAAGTATGGAATGCATGCTTTCAGCCACCGAGTTATGGAGTAACCATGTAGTCCAGAGCTTAAATGCAAAGTTGTATTACACACAGAGTACTGCAGTAATAACCCAAGGCTTTTAGTTTTGATTTCTACTTTATTGATTTGTACTAGGTAAATTTAATTCCAAATCTTACAGATGGCTGAGATAGTCATTCAATTTTGTCATTGTAGTGAAGAAACCATTAGGAAAATGGAGAAGTAAAGGTCATAGCAATATTTTCTGGAATGAAGAATGAAGAACCGATTTTATTCAGAGGTCAGATTTATTCCAAGACCTCTGAAGCACTCACACTGTGCCGTTATTTAAGCATTTACAAGGTTTCAACATTCATGAAACAAAGTGTTGCTCAACAGAAGACAGAAATGTGGGCAGAAGCTTCTTTCCTCTCACACATGGGCTGTGAATTTTTCATGTTATGCAAGCAAGGTAATTATCCACAGGCAGTTTTGTACTCTTTCATCCTATGGAGGTATTTGTATTGCCCCTGTGATCTCAGACTGTTGTGTGGAGAAGGACCTTGGATCAGCTTCAGATGCAAACCCATAAGATCACAAATTGTTACTTTTTTTCTTCTGATTAGTCACTTTTTCCTTCAGGGATACTGAGAGGAAATGCTTTCTGCTATATGAGATAAAAATAATTTATAGTCTTTCATTTAAAATTTCCTCTTTTTGCACACAAATGATGTTTTTAACAAAGCTGTTTCACATTTAAAAGAAGGCAGTATGAGTATGAAATCATGAGTATGAGTATGAAAGTTATACCTTTTTTTCTTGGAAGAAAGGCTGTTTTTTACAACCAAAAAGTATTGACAAGTGCCTGAAAACACCTTGTAAGCCTTCAGCATGTGAATATTAAGACAAATTTAGATGCCAAAACACAGGGGTTAAGAGCTGCTGTAGATGGTCCCAGGGCACTTGCTTTTGGGTCCCCAACTCTCCATTAAGGGTGAGAGTAAGTCTCCAGTAGGTCCTGGATCAGAACTGTGAGCCTTTCCCATGTTTCAGGTGTGCTGCAGGGTGCCCGAAGGCATGAGGCACCTCCACTGCTCTCCCTGGGGCTTCTGCGCTAAGAGGTGAGGGGTGGGTGGGAGCAGGCAGCCTGGAGTTGGAGCTGTCAAAACCCAGAGGTTAGGCTATGCAGCAACCTGTGTTTCAGAATCCCCTTAGTTTAAGGCTTAGCTACTGTCATTCACCAGAGTTATTGTGCTGCACCTCTTGGGAGCAGCCTCATTGGGAGCAGCGTTTGGATGACTGTGTTAGAAGACAATATTCACTTCAGCCACAGATGGCAGCTTCCTTTCCATCACATTATCAGCTCAAACATCATAATCGGCTGAGTTTCCCAGCCTATCCAGGTTGTGATGAGACATTTCCACCCAAAGCCTGGTACCAGCCATGGTCACACAGAAGATGGATGTTGCAGCATCAGCTGTTAAGGGATGAAGTTTGTTCTCCTCTGGCTGCAAGAGTGTAGTCTTTAATATTTGTTGTCTACTCCTTGTTGTGGTACTGCACAAAAAAGCTACTCACTACTGAATTATTTTACTTGCTTCTCTCATCAAAGTCCTCACCAGTAGTTCAATTTGTCACTGGCTAATGGGGCTAGAAACAGGAGTTGAGTAAATGGAACATTCTCTGTGTAAATTCCTACCTTGCTCAGTCAGTCTTGCAGGAATTTATTTGCTTTATAACTTGTTGTTGCTTTAATTGTTTTTGTCTTTCACTGTGAGCATAACACCCTTTGCCTCCTTTAGCTGTTTCTTACACTTTTTAAATTTCAATCAAAATGCTGACATCCTTGCACTCCTTACATTATGTCCCAAGTTCCAACAACCTTGAATCTGTGGCACACTGAACACTCATAAAACACAGAGGTAAGTTTGTGCACTATTATGATAAGAAAATGTAATATCTATATATCACAAATATACATTAAAGTAATGGAGTTTTCTGTAGATTTTTTTCATTTGAAAGAAAGCAGTAATCCATAGAAATGCAGTGGAATTTTGAAACTTGAAACTGACATTTTAGTCCTATTTATTGAAACAAGATTTAAAATTTGACATGGGCGGAACTAAAGGAAGTAATAACTCTTAGCATCTTGAGGAAACCCTCCCAAATTCTGCCCGAAATGGATTAATGGAAAAGTGTGTTATAGTCACACGTTGGCGGGGGTGGAGAGACAAGTAGATGTGGTGCTGAGAGACATGGCCTAGTGGTGGACTTGGCAGTGCTGGGTTAACGGCTGGACTTGATGATCTTAAACATCTTTTCTAACCAAAATGTTTCTATGATTCTATGATCACCTTTTTACCCTGACCTACTCAGGGCTCACATCTCTGTTGGCTGCTGCAGTGTCCTGCTATCTTCCTTGCACTCCCAAATTTACTGCATTGCAACCCCTGGCAACAGCAAGCTTCTCTTTGACCTCAGTCACATTTCCAGGCATGGTGATAACACTGCACACACTAAAAGAAGGGGTCTGATGGGGACTGTGCCTCCTCCTGGCTTGTCTGCAGACCCCTTGTGTAACTCCAGGTGAGCCCCATGGAGGCTTCACTTCTTCACTGGCCAAAACAGAGCCAGCAATTCACTTGTTTCCTGATGTTGTGCTAAAGATTATTATTTTCTAAAAAGAAATGCACATGAAGGGTTAATTGCAAAGTGTTGCACAAGAAAAAATATCTCTAACTCTACTTCTCCCTCCTTTTTTCACGCTAAGCTGTCCCTGAACCCTGTCATTGCTCTTCTTATATATTTTATTAACCTGGATGGTCAGCAGAAGTAATTACTATTTACTTAATAAAAAATAGTGTATGCTGAGGATTTCAGTTTCTGCTCACTTACCCTTCTGCCAAACTTCTTCCAAACTCACATCCCACAGGATCGTCCCCCTCATTTCTGTATTCACTCAGTGCCAAGGTAAATGCTCCTTTTTGTTTCATTTGATGTGTATTTTTAAAGGCAACAATTGAATAAAGGTAAATATTCTTAAAAGTTTTATGAGAATTTTTTCAGTGGTTTGTATGAGTGCCAAGATCAAGTGCCCAGAAGTATGTGTGAAAAAGTGTGCTTTCCTAAAATCTCCTTAAAATGGACTATACCTATGGTACAGTTGATAAACCCATTTCTTCAGTTACTTCTATCTGTATAAAACCAAAAATCCTCTTTTATTATGTCAGTGCATTTCAATTAATATCATTGTTCAATGTTCTGGTCTAGATTTTATGCCCTTTTATACCATTAATGTCCCAGTGATTTTTCAGATGTTCCTTTGGCTGAAATACAGTAAAATAGAAAATGGCTTCAGAATCCTGGGTTAGCTGTCACTGATGGCATGAGTCTGTCAATAGCAGCCAGTAAATGCAGGACACTGACTTTTTCCTCTTCTTTTTATTCGTAAATTTCATTTCAGAATAGCAATGAGACTCTTCAGGCTATGGATTTTGAAGGGATTATTGCACTTCTCTTATAACTGAAGTCACTTTTCCTTTAGTCTTGTGTCTTGTAACACCTCCCAAGGTGTTCAGCAGTAGCCCAGAAATGCACAGCATGCTGTGTCTTATGGCTTAAATATATTTAACTTGATCATACGGAAAAATAATGATAATGTAAGAGAATGTGCTAGGAACTCCCCAGCTACTCCATTCTTTTTCCATTCTTTTTTAATCAGCTCGTAAGTAAAATAATTCACAGGTTGCCAACTGTTTGTTACAATGTAGGTGAAACATGGGAGAATTGTTTCCCTGTGATGGTTAAGGTATCTTGCAGTATATATGAAACACAAACCTTTTAATACAGCTTGGATCGTTGCATAATTTAGAAATACAGCTAAATTCTTAAAAGGGTTAAACAGTTCCATTCTGCCTTAAATTACCACTGTCATTCAATTCATTAGATGAGTTTATGGAGTTACAATATGTCTGTAATTTATAGCCTGCTTACTGACAAAGCTTAATGCTAACATATGCCTAATTTGCCAAGGTTATCTCAAGCCCCATTCATCTCCCCCACTAACAATATGCTGCTGATTCCATGCTTCATGGATGAGGTACATGCGGTTTCATATTTAGTGCTATCAATCACAAGTAATTGCCTCCAGCTCCCCGCCTCAGTGTTCAAAGTGATTTCTCTTCAGCCTCAGAGGCTTGATGAAAAGGGGATGCATAGCCAGAGGAGGGCATCCTCCTCCAGCCTTAGCAGCTGCAGACCTGAAGGAGCTAGAAACCAGAGAGGAGAGAGATACCTGCAGCTGGCTTTTCCAAACTTTTCTGGGGCGGCTGATTTTTAGAGTCAGGAGAGTACACCCCCAGGTAAGTGCTTGTGCAGCAGTGGTAACACTCTCATGGGAAGTGAGCTGGCTCTTGGAGTGGTGCCCTCGGCATTTCCCCAGTGATATGCTGGACTGACCACACACATCTGCAGCCCAGATCCCCTGTGTCCTGCATTGAAGCCTGGGGATCCACCCCTGAGCTCCTGGGCCCTAGGTGTGAGTGCACTGGTGCACGGCATGTGGCAGGACCATGGTCTGCCAGAGGAGACTGCTGGTCACAAGGGTATTTTCACTATCCACTGTGTCTTCTTGCTGTGATTGTTATACTACCAACAAAATGTACCTTATGTAGCATCACATTTTAAAATTGTAAGAGCCCCAGTCCTACCAACACTTAAACTGGTGCCCAGCTTAGTTCCTGGGAAGGGTCCCATTGGTTTCTTTGCAGAAATGTCTATAGTATCTGGGTCTAAGAAGAGTGACTAACTCACAGATCCCTGCTCTCTTTGTCTGCTTGCTGGTATTTTCTGCAATTTCACAGTAATCTATAATGGCCCCTTGTCTCAGTATGTATCTACCCCTCTCTATCTAATTAGCCTTTTAATATGTGGCTGTAGTCATCCTAGAATCTGAACACTGAATGGAAAATTCAGCTGAAGTGTCTGATCCTGAATTGATTATGCATATTCTTTCTGCAAGTCATGGAGATTGCTCACATTCCTGTGTGAGTACTAGCATTTGTATTAATAGGGCATGGATCAAAATCTTCGATTTTATGAATCTGAACAAACACACACACGTTGTCCATTGAATGAGCTGCTGAGCCATGTAGCTATGTAGCCTCCTGAGCCTTTAGATATGTTGCAGACACCTCTTACATCACACTGAAAAGCTCAGAGAATAAATTAGCAAATATATTTTGCCTAAAATACAACTCCCACTTTACTTTGTGATTCAACAACCAAGACTACCTAGGAAAAACTTGTTCTTGGATACTGTGCTATTAACCAGCTGTAATTTCAGATTTGCTGAGGAAGTTTTGCTTGATATTCTGTTCTTCCCCAGGATGATGGAGACTGTTTGGCAGACCAGTGAAATTCTCTGTTCATGTGAATTTAGTATGATCTTCAGTACTGAAAGAAATGTCTACAGCTAAAACAATCCCAAAGGGATGAACAGTTGTATAGGATTTAAAACCAGAGTGAAATAATTAGTTTCACTGCATGGGAACGTTAAAGCTCACTTGGAAAATGAAGTGCATTCTAGAGTAAAAAATAAATTTCATTAAAGAAACTGCTGGTGGTGATATCGTTTTTTTTCCATGAAATGAAAAAGACTGTCCTGTATGGAAATCACAGCTGATGATACAAAACAGTATTACCTTCTCTTAGGGGTTTGGGGTTTTTTGTTAGTTTTCTGTGCTGTGCCAGAACTCGGGAGCATGCCATGAAAGGGTAACTGTGATGGGCTTCACGAATGTTTCCTTAAGAAAAAACTCCTATAACAATCAGATAAACCATTGCATTTGCAGAAGAAAATACTAACTCTGTGACTGTGTGGCTAATTGTTGTTATGCTTGTTATAAAATGACATTTATGTGAATATAAAACTTTAGTGATTTTTACTTGTGTGTAAATAAGATTTTAGTTCAAAAGAGTCAAAGAATCTGCTAAAAATTTGTATTCATTTTGCTTCTAGCTCTCAGATAAAAGGACAACCATTTTATTTTTATAGTATAGTTCTAACTTTTTAGGTTTACTTTTTAGTCAAATCAAGTAAGCATCAGAAATTCCTGTAACACTGTTTCCCATATAATTTGTATTACTATGATATAGAGCTCAAGAAGATTGCACCATATGGGTACAAAATAAATTACATTTAAAAAATACAATACTAGCTATTATTTGATAGAAGGGTTGTGGTTGTTGTTGGTTGCTTTTTTCTATTTGGAGTATCTGAAATTAACATAAGATTTATAGAAGTTATAGAAAACATTTCTGAAATAGAAGAATTATTAAAGATTTTTTTAAAAAATACAAGTGTTGTGAGGCTTCAGGAAGATACACATTTTTATAAATATAACTTCAACAGTACTAGCTGGTAAAACAAGTACTCAGAAAACTTATCTTTTTGTTTTAAAGACTGTTTCTTAATCAGTGGCTGGAAGGAAATGTCTTTGTGCATCTTTGCATATATTCCAAAGGGCTCTAAGGCTAAGTGGCTGCACTTTGCATCAGGTCTGCTGACTTCCCATTCAGAGCCTCCCTGACAAGCGGGGGGTGGAGGGGTGCTGTGCTGTGGTTTGTGGGAATAGGCTCTTTCAGTTCTGGTTTATTACATGGCTAATTAACCAAGGTCACCGAGCTCTTTTATAAGTCTGCCAATAGAGACATCACTGGTGCTTTAACAGATCTGTGCATTATATTGCATGCCCTGATAATGCGACAACGGTAACAAAAATATGGGGCAGCATTTACCTGGTTCATTGTATAGATGTGCAAACACAGGAAACAAGAATAAAGCTGAAATAATAGGCTCCACAACATTCTGGATGTTGACACGTTTAATCTTAAAACCATTTTCTGTCTGTGTTATTCCACACTGCTTATGTGCAGGAAATACGAACAGTGACTACAGGAATGTATAAGCTGTACCAGTAACTTGTCACAGTAATAACCTGATTTACCTGTGACAGGGCAACTTCAGCGAGATTATCACTCTGTATACAAATTAACAAGGAATGCACTGTGGTGAATAATTAGGGAGCAAAACAAGGAACCAAGTCTCAGGATTATTCAAGAGGCTAAAATAGCCTTCAGTGTCCCCGAAGGTGCTGTGAAAGCAGAACAGAGCTGCATACCACTGACTGCACAGAGCCATCCTGCAAGGTGTTGTTACCCCCATTTAAGTACCTAAGGGTTCTCTTAGAACTAGTGAGACCAGTGCTGTGCTTTGGCCCCAAATTCCAGTAATCAGAGGCCACCTCAGGCCATCCTGGGCATACACAGCATCCTCACTCTTACTCCAGCCCTGTGTATGAAGCCAGGCACGCCTGATGCTGTCCCTGCAGGGATAACAGGCACAACACCTCCCAGGGTGTTTGGCAACAGCTTGTTGACCCCACAACACCCAGCTTGTACCTGCCCCTAGGAAGCCCTGTGGCAGCTGTGTGTTGTTCCTTTCTCCTCTGCCAAGACCAGCTCAGTGAGGTACTGCTGCTACGTGGCAGCATGCCTAGCACCAGCAAGGTATTCCTGTTCTTCATGGCAGCCTCTCTTCAGCTGTGAGATGAGCTTCAGCCCTCCTGGCTGAGATTGCTGGGTCGCTCATGGCTATTGCTCCTGCATCTGGCCTGATCCGTATGGAGTGTGTTTGCCAGTGCCTAAACAGATGTGTGCTTGTGCATCCCATCTGGGTGTCACCTGGGGTGGGGTTTGGCTTCCACGGCTCCACTTACTGAACTGGAATGGTTTCAGGATGGTCTTCAGGAAAACAAGAGATGTGCATCCCAATGTTGAGTGGTGGTGGAGGGGACGGTCCTACCTTGGGAGTGCTGTCACAAGCCGATGCCAACACAGAGGCTAGAGGCTACCGGCTGTCAGGATGTTTCTGCGACTTCCCCCCCAATTTGGAGAGCTTTTTTGAATAAGACCAAGGGCTCACACATGGCTCTTGCCCCTCACAGCAGAACAGCCACCTTGGGACTGTATTTTAGAGTGGTAGCTAGAATGCACCCCCACCACGCTCACAAATCACTACTGAGACCAGTGTTTATTTTACGAATTAACTGGTTTATTAAGGGTTAACACAAACTGTGGGATGAGGTTTGGGAAGAAATGTACAAATGGCAAATGGCTACCAGGGATCTATCAGGGAAGTGATGTGTCCTTTAGGGAGGTGATGCAAAGAGTACTGTGCTTGTCTCTGAGAGAGGGTTGTGGATCAAAGGAGAGGGAGAGAGGAGGGCAAGCCCCACGCAGTTCTCCTAAAGAGGTCCCACTGTGTGTGCAAGAATGGGGAGAGGGAGAAGGGTGATATGGAATTGTTACCCTCCCGCTGCGAGGCGGTTCCCCTCCGGCAGCTTCTTCCCCAGCAGCAGCAGCGACGACTGTGGGTGCCCCCTCAGCAGGCAGCCACGGCAGGGTCCCGAAGTCCGGGGGGCAGCAGTGGCAGGGGTTTGGTTTCCCTGGCAGAGAAACAGGTGGGGGCCCAGCCCCGAGGGCTGCGGGAGGGCCCCGGTGCTCCAGGGGCCACAGCCCGGCACGCAGGGGCAGAACCCGGCACGCTCAGGCTCAGGCTCGATCCCCGGGCGGGCAGGCAGGGTCCCGGCACCAGGCTCTGTACCAGGGCAAGTCTGAGGAGCAGCAGGGGGGTGTCCCACGCAAGAAGCGTCCCTGCAGGCTGCTTTGCTCACTTGCTGAACTCGCTGCCTTTTATACCCCCGTGACCCCCTGTCCAGCCGGTGTCACTGTCCAGAGCCACTTGGCACCATGAGCCCCAAGTCAGGGCGGTAACTAGCAGGGGCAATGCATAACTTGTTGCCCATCCTTCCTGCCTTGTATCACACCTGTTGTTTGCTTTCGTTTGTCCTTGAGCAGCAGGCCTGGCTTTGGTCCCTTAGCTGGGTATGATCAGCAGAAAGCCTTTGCTGGCTGAAAAGGCATTTTGTTTACACTGATGTGGGGAAGAAGAAGAACCGTTTCCCACAAGTGCTAATCTGCACTCGCTGTAAGGTTGGATCTCTGAAGGGGTTGCTCTCTCAAGGAGAGGGCTGGCAGGGCCCGGTGTGCACCCCAAAGGCCCTTCACAAGCTTTCATGATGCTCACAGGGGTGGAGGCTGTACTTCTTTTGGTTCTTGTCCCCAGCTGCAGTTTTCTGGGCTGTGTTCTGAGCGGCTGGGTGCCTCTGGGGCTCCAGCTGCCTGCGTTGTACTTCCAGGGGGCTGCAGGGCCAGCGGGCGGCTGTGCTTCTCTGCTGGCCTTTCCTGTGTTTCCTCCAGAGGCCTCCAGTGCTCTATGGGAACCACCTCTAGACTCAGCTCCTCAGCGTGCCATGCTGTGGCAGGTTGACCACCCTGGCTGGACGCCAGGTACCCACCAAAGCTGCTCTGTCACTCCTCTCCTCAGCTGGACAGGGGAGAGAAAATACAACAAAAAAACTCATTGGTGGAGAGAGATCACTCACCAGTTACCATCAAGGGGAAAAAAGACTCGACTTGGGGAAAATTATTTTATTACCAGTCAAATCAGAGTAGGATAATGAGAACTAAATCCAAATCTTAAAACACTTTCACCCCACCCCTCCCTTCTTCCTGGGCTAAAATTCCTTTGCTCTTGAATTCTCTACCTCCTCCCCATCAGCAGTGCAAGGGTATGTGGAATGAGGGTTGCACTCAGCTTGTCACACATGCTGCTCCTTCCTCCTTGGGGGGAGAACTCCTCACACCCTTCCCCTGCTCCAGCATGGGGTCTTCCTCCATGAGAGACAATCTTCCACAAAGCTCTCCAATGTGAGACAGCTGTTCCCATGGGCTGCGGTTTTTAACAAACTGCCCCTTCCACTGGGTGCTTTCCTTCAGGAGCAGACTGCTCCAGCATGGGTGCCCCATGGGGTCACAGGTCCTGCCAGCAAAACTACTTCAGTGCGGTCTCCTCTTTCCATCGGTTGACAGATCCTCTCAGGAGCCAGGCAGCCAGCTCCTCCTTACCCTCATTCTTCACTGACTTTTGTGTCTGCTCAATTGCTGCTCTCACATATTCTCTCTCCTCTCTCCAGATGCAATTGTGCAGGGTTTTCCACACCCCACAACCCCTGCTTCTTAAACCTGTTATCACAGAGGCACTACCACCATCAGTGATGGGCTCAGCCTTGGCCAGTAATAGCTTCATCTTGAAGCCAACTGGCCTTGGCTCCATCAGACATAGGGGAAGTGTCTCACAGTTTTTCTCACAGAAGCCCCCCCTACGGGGGCCTGCTACCAAAACCTTGCCACCCAAAGCCAGTACACTTTATCCTACTCCAGGTATCAGGTGAGCTGTTTCACTAGTGTAGGAGGCAAGAATCCCAAAGGTGGCCTCTCAGCTCATGACATCTTTCCACTGACTTGTGTCTTCTACTAGGCCTATTCCCCATCTTAGTACTGCCAGAAAAATGTCTTATTTCCATTACTCACTCAGCACTCAAAGAAGCATCCTCTTGTTCTTTCTACTTTAGAAGAATGCATTGTGTGTCTTGTTCTGTCAGATCCCTTCTTGAGGTTCTTCTCTTATGCCTGCAAAGATCCTGAAAGGGGTTAGGGTGCTGGTGTACAGAAACCAGCATTTCTCAGATGATGCAGAAACCACCACTCTGCTCATCTGCTTCTCCTGTCGTATTCTCCTAGACTCACAGGGTTGGAGCTCAGCTCTGAATCAGGATATTTATACTTAGTCACCACTTAGGTACCACATACGGATTAGGACATCAGGCCTCCCTTATGGTCAGATGTGTCTAGCTGATACAGTGGAAATGGCAGGGTGATGCAGCTTCCTAAGACACAAATGTTGGGGGCTTGAGTCATCTACCAGGGCTCCTCATAGAGAGTCACTGCAAATGCAGGAAGCCTGCAGTAATACATGGAGCAAACAATCACAGCTGTAAAGGAATCCTAAAAGTAGGTGGGACAAAACCAACCAACCAACCAAACAAAAAACCAGGAATCTTTCCTATAGTTATCTGGCCAGAAGTCTTTGCTACTTAGGAAGTCTGTGCTGCCTGAAAAACTAAAGAATGGTTATCAGTGCCTTTTAAACTGAGTAACAAGAGCTGAAGCTGGTACTGGCCATGGTGGACGATATCTTCAGACACAATTGGCAATAGCCATCATTGCAGTCCTCCTTACAAGGACCTAACACAGCACTAGGGAAGATGCAAAGAATGACCATGACTTTTCATAGTCTTTATGTGTCCACCAGGCATATTGCATCACTGTAAATCATACATAACTTTGCTTCTATTCCTTCCTGAGAGCATTGCTGGTCTTGTCTCTCAGACACAAGTATGCTTTGTAAACATATGTTGTTAGAATGAAAAGATAAAAAGCTCAGAATAAAAAAAATCCTGTCCTAAAACCTCCAGACCCAAAGAATTATGCCCTGTCAGAATGAAGTGTCAGTAGGAATCAGAGGCCTGGCTCCATGAAGATCAGGCAAAAAGAAGAATGTCTTATTTTCTGACCCCTGCACTTTGCCATTCAGTAACCTCAGCAGATGAATCTGGAAGTGTATTTTGCTCTTTGGCTGTTTATTGTCCTGTTACAATCTGGAAGGTGGATCAAAATACTGTCCTTTATTGAATACACTTTAAGCTAGTGTCGTAGCCAGCAGGCCATAGAGTCATGCTCAGTGACTTGGGTTAGATTACAGAGAGATGCTTTCTAGTGTTCAGCTCTTGTGTCACACATAGATCTGCTTCCTTGCTGCCAAGAAAGAAATTCAAGCATGTTGTTTATGTCCCGGGTGAGTGAAAGGATAGAGCAGCTACCTCCCACCTTTTTAAAAAGGAGGAGATGGGTTCTCTGTATTTTATGAAACAAAATGAGATATGTCTTACTTTGTCTGGTTTTATTTCAAACTGAATGGTATTGTTAAGCACAGGGGATAAGTATTTCCACATGTAGTGTGGGCAAATAGGTGGTTCTTTTGGGGTGAGGGTTACAGGTTTACAGGAATGTTCCAAACAGACTTGTATCCTGTGACATCTGTGCAATCATACCAAAAGCTTAACCCTCTGGTAAGGACTGTGTTGGAGGGAAGTTTATGAATAGTTTCAATAGCGAGTAACGTAAGATATTTGCCAGTTCATCACCAGTTAGTCTTACCAGGATAATTTTTTCTATGATGTGCCAGATTTTTGATTGTGGAGCCTCGGATATGAGGGCTGAATCCGCACAACTTTGTTGATAGCAGTACTGGAAGGTCAAACAGTAGCACCAAATACATGCAGTTCTTATGAGCATAATTTGAAAGGGAATGTCACTGTTTCTGCCATTCCAGTTGTAAACATTTGATTACCTACTTCGTAAAACCTGAACTAAAGTTTTATAGGAAAATCTGTGTTTTTAGAGAGAAAAATGTTAAAACTTTCATTGCTTTTGTTTTCTTCCAGCAGTGCCTAAGTATCTAAATGGCATAGATTTAAATCCATTCCACAAAGCTCTTGAATGGAGTTGGATTATTTTACCACTAATCACTTTTCCTTTCACATCTGTATTTTTTCCAGTCATGCAAAATCTGCACTGTTTGGTATTAACTTTCTGTAATTCTTTGGGTAAAATGAGCAAAATTTTCTTATCCTCATCATCTTTTATCCTAAAGCTGTTCATTTGTGCATAGCTAATAACTTCATGCACTATGAAAATTTAATCAGTTAATGTCTGTTCCCAGTGTTTTTCAATAGTCCCTCTGGTTTTAGACACCCACAAGTGCTCTTCTTTTGTAAAAAGTGGTGCTACTCCTTTAAGCCCCCATACATTGCTTGGTAAATCCTCAGTGAGTTGAGAGGTTTACATGAGCAGGATTAGTACACATAGTCCTCTGAAAGCTGCCATTAGTGTGCTTCATAAATGTGGGTACCAGTGTAGTAAAGGCATTGTGGCTTGTAAAATATTTCCACATCTTGGATTTTAAGGTTCTGTCAAAGCACTCTGTAACTGCAGTTTTGACTTATCAGTAACTAAATTGTGAGCATTACGTTATCTTAAACTGCTGAAGGACCTGTTTGGAAAGTTCTTTAAACCTCTCTGTCTAATTTCTGAGCTTCACTTCCTTCAGAAAAAAAAAAAAAAAAGAATTGAAAGCTCTCTGCGCCCTCATTGCCCATCTTATCTGCTGATCCTAAAGCCCAAGCACATTATTTATATATATACTCTTATCTCACATCTGTCATTTTTACTACGTACTTCAAACTACAGCTGTGCTTGGAGGGAGAATGGCTGCAAACCTCAGGTGGTCTTCCCATCATGCAAACCCATATATTGGTTCTTTTAAAACGTCTTTCATTTGCTTTGTGCAAAGTGGAGGCCAACCTTCTACTTGATGGCTGATCAAGGCCTCACTACGTTCATTTGGTTGTTTGGAAAACAGAGCTCACCCCTCCCAAAATTGCAATCAGCTTAGTACAAAATTTCCTTTAACAGGAACATCCCATTAGCCAAGACTGAGGTTTATTTGGCTTCTTAAAGGAAGGAGAAATATCTGTTCAGAAGAACTTTCTTGAGACATCTGTGAGTTTGTTGAAACATTCCAAAAAGATGCCTGGAGCTTCTCTCCTTTAAACCAGAAGAGCAGGAGATGTCTGTATAGAGCCTGAGGAACTGAAAGGACATTTCAGCCAGCAAAGGCCAGTGGGTCTGTGATTGAGCCCTAAGATAGGAGGATTTGGGGCTCCTAGTTAGAAAAAAAAGGGAATTTATGACTAGAAAGGCCTCAAAGCATACCCAAAGCCTTTATTTTTAACCCAAAGTGTCTAGAAAAGGAAAGTGGTAGTTAGGAAAGCAAACTGGCTGAAGAAATGTTTCAGCTTCTGGAGCAGATTCCACTTAATGAGGTAGAAATGTCTGCATTACCTCTTAGGATTGCCTAATCCTTTCCATTATATGATGCTATTTTCTTCTGTCCATATTTCCATGAAGCTTCTGTTACCTGAGATTCATTTTTCTTCAAGTGCACTCTGACAGTCCCTGAATTTCCTGGGTGAATATTTTTGTAAAGAGAGGCAAGACATCTCTGTGAACAAAGTTTACAAAAGTTTTTATGAACTCTTCCAACTCTTTTTGTAGGTCCTCAGCATTTTCATGTTTTCGAGAAGGTATTTGAAATTTTCATGAGAGATGCCCTGGGAAGAAGGTGTTTTTTTGTGCTGCCCCATGAGAGTGCATGTGGATTTTAACAAGATGGAAATAATTTATTTTTTTCTATCATGGGCTCAGTCTCTCAAATCTGGTGATTCTTCTTAGGTGTCTCAAATCTTGCTTATCTGATTTGAGACACCCGAAGGAGGTTGGGAACCAGAAAATTGTGTAACAAGCCCACTTACCACTTTTAAAACTTTTATTTAATATAAGAGAAAAAATATAAGATATTTCTGCATCCTCTGCTACATTTTAAATTCAATTTTCAGTGTAGGTGTTTACCTATTTATTTAGCTTTTCCCTTCAGCATTTTCATGGTTTCGAGAAGGTATTTGAAATTTTCATGAGAGATGCCCTGGGAAGAAGGTGTTTTTTTGTGCTGCCCCATGAGAGTGCATGTGGATTTTAACAAGATGGAAATAATTTATTTTTTTCTATCATGGGCTCAGTCTCTCAAATCTGGTGATTCTTCTTAGGTGTCTCAAATCTTGCTTATCTGATTTGAGACACCCGAAGGAGGTTGGGAACCAGAAAATTGTGTAACAAGCCCACTTACCACTTTTAAAACTTTTATTTAATATAAGAGAAAAAATATAAGATATTTCTGCATCCTCTGCTACATTTTAAATTCAATTTTCAGTGTAGGTGTTTACCTATTTATTTAGCTTTTCCCTTCAGCCATGTTTATTTCAATTTTATCACTCCCCATTTTCACATTGAAGTGTTTTATATTGTGAAAAATGAAGCTCTTTCCACTTAAAGCTACTCCATCTCCAATTACAAATGAACGTTTGTCTCTGTGTAAGTGTGTTATTTAAAAGGTAAGAATTGTAAGCATGCCCATCTTCATACTTGAGGATAACATTTTTTATACCTCTAGTATGCATTTGCCCTGGAATTAGAACTTTTTATAAAGTGAAAGAAACATCCCAACCTGAACTCTCACAAAAATAAATAAAAGGATAACAATTACTTTACAAGTTGGTCAGAATCAGCATGTTTTAATTATTTTATTTTATTTTATTTTATTTTATTTTATTTTATTTTATTTTATTTATTTTATTTTATTTTATTTTATTTTTTTCTGAAGGGGAAAACTTACTTTAAAACTAGCATTCAGTTGTTGATACATTTTACCACTGACGACATCATGTCCTTATTCTTAAACACCTCTTGCAACTACCTAAAACAATGTTTAGGCTTGGATAAGAAAGATTACAATTATGTGAAAATTCCAGTCCTAGATCAATATACTTTCTCTTCAAAGGCTTGTTAAATCTCTCCCAGTTACAGAAGTGATGGTCAGCAAGTCAGTAAATAACTACAGAACATAATGACCAAACTCAAAGTCATGGTTTGAACTCTGACCATTGAATACGAAGCACTCTATTAAAGATCTCACAAATATTTTAGAGTAAATATAAACAATAATAATGAACATTGCTTAGTTAAAATTCTCAGATAAACGTGAAATAGTGCAAATATTCAGTGAGCAGAAAAGCAGAGATTTCAGCGTGTAACCAATAGCTGTGAATTAGTCACCTCCATGAGGTACATAAGAACATCTGAACCTCATTTTCCTAGTTTTTGGGTAAAAGGCCCTTGCAGGATTTACAAAACTATTTAGAGAGAGAGAATTGTGCTAACAACTGAGACAGCTGGTTCTGAGACTTCTATTACACCTCTGTGTTGAGAAATCTTAAAAAATGGCACATGGAATATTTGAATCCTGTTGTCATTTTGTACATCATCTCCCTCCTCTGTACTTCAGAGGTGACATCGGTATTTCTCCGTCTTGTGGCCTGAAAGAGATGTTTATACCCAGGATGCTTCAGAGCTGCCATTCACCAAAATTGTCTGTAGCTCTGTTTGCTCAGTTCTGCACGTAAAGGGAGGACAGACTCTGATTTTCACCCTGTTATGTGTACATTTGCTAGCTGTTTGTATTTGTTGTACTTCTATTCTGGGCTTTCATCCAATACCTTTTATAAACATTTTTTCTTTGCTGTCTTTCCTATTCAACATCCTATTTTTTATTTATTTTCATTTTTAAGTTATTCTCACAATTGGTTTTGTTTTTTGTTTTTTTAGGTTTTTTTAGCAGCTCCTGCAGTTTTTCTGCTGTTTGCTGGAGCTATTTCCTTCAAGACATCCCTTTAGCAGGGGCACTACAGCACACTAACAAGTTTCATTTAGGCTCTCTGAAGAAACTTAGTCATGTTGTCATCCACTGACCTGGGATCTACCTGTCTTAATGCTTTGAAATTGAGTGTATCGCGGCATTCAGCTTAACACTGATCTTTGGTGGCCAAAGATGTAGTTTTCATTGTACAAAAATAGCCTGTGAAAAGAAAATTTCTTTTAAAAAAGTGCTAGGCTTCTTATTTAATAGAGCTTTTTTCCATCTTCTAACAGGGTCATCCTGGAGAAATGTTGCAGCCAAGCCTTGCACACTGATAATACATTTTTGCATTTGTACTACTGGTCTGAAAGGTCTAGTTTAGTTTCTCGTCAGATTTAGAGGGCTTGAAAGATCAGTCCAATGTCAACACTTCTAACCATCTATGGTTAACCTCTGTCCACTGTTACGTTCTCTTTCCATTTCCTTGTGGGTTACAAGTACCTTTACCAGAAGAAACCACATTTGGATTTGAAAGCCTGTAAACTGGAAGAAATTGGTGTGTAAGCCTGAGAAGATGAAGCTTCTGCATTCTGGGGGCTGTCTCATCCTGACATCTGTCTAACTTTCACCCTTCTTCATAAAGATGACCTTCTTGGGAGGTGGCAACCATGGAGGCTGCTGTCCTGCACAGTAATGTTGTCTTTCTGGTCTGGCTGGCTCAGGTACCTTTTTAGGCTCTGGACATCTTTCCAATGACGGGAAGGCGGACAGCTGACTGGCTCAGGTGCCCCTTCTGTCCCAAATCCCTGCTCCAGCTGGCATGGGGCTCTCTGACTTTCAGAAGCTGCAGTAAGAAGATGCCTGGCCAAACCTGGGTCCATGTAATGCCAGCATTGCAGAGAATTTTGATGTTGATTCTCTCTTTCTGTGAGATTAGGGTCCACAGACCACCTGGGTGTTTAACTCCTACCTCATACACAGATGCTGACACCCACATTTGCTTCAGTCTGGCAGGAATCACAGAATCACAGAATGACTTAGGTTGGAAAAGACTTTCAAGATCATGAAGAGCAACCAGGAGCCACACTGTAGACACCTCCAGCTAAAAAAGCTCTTGGGAGCCCCAGGTGGCAGGGTCTTTTGAGTCATTCTCTCTCACAAGAGCTGCAATTTCAGAATGTGGTAAATAGGGGCAGGCGTAGTTTGCTGGTAAATTCATGTTGATTTAAGTTCAAACAGTCATGAGTGGCATATGACACAGCAGAGGTGGAAGCAGCAGTGCCATCAAGACCACCTGCCAGCTTTGCTGGTGTTATCATTCCCACGTTCAAAACCTCCAGGAGCTTGTGAAGGGTCTGGGGTTTTGACCAAGAACTTTACATTTTCTTTTAAAAACAATTTACAATGTATTAACCTCACTTCAAGCTTGAGCAAAAAAATGTAGAGAGTTACTGAATCTTCTGGACTTATGAAGAAGCTGTAAAGTTTCTAAGGAGGATGGAGACATCTCAGGTGAGGTAAATAATCTGTATTTGCCTTCCATCTAGAAGATATTACAAAAATATCTGTCTCTTCAAATAATAAAGGTAAAACAAGCTAAGACACGTCAAGGGAAGATTCTGGAGCACCTTAAGTAGAAAGAGTTGCATTCAGCAACCATAAGTGACTAAAACAGGAGGGAACTGAACTGGTGACAAAACTATGGTTTTCCATCATTAAAATGTATCTGACAATGGTAAAGGCATATGTTCTTAAGAAAATCTTTACATGGGTCATGGGAATTGTAAGCAGTTATTCCTTCAGTAGCAGTCAGGATATTGCCAGGGCAAAGGCTAAGGGAGAACTATTATCTAATGTTCTAATATCTGTCAATTGACAGAGAAATCTTTCATGGATTCCCTGAAATGAATCTTGTGCTATTCAAATTTGAGTTCTCTGAGGTAACCGGAAAAATAACCAACAAATTCACTGAACAAGTGTTTGAACTTCTTAAAATGCACCTACAGAATTTTGCACAAGAGGTACAAAGCCACAGTACTTTCACAGACATCTCACACCACAAATAAAGAAGGGGGGAAAAGAATAAATATTAGCTATATAGGACAATTACTGTCAGCATAGCATTAATTTTCTGTGCTACTGTTTTATTCAAGAGGTTCATGGGGATGCATAGGACTATCACTTATCATAGAATCATAGAATCATAGAATCATAGGGGTTGGAAGGGACCTCGAAAGATCATCTAGTCCAACCCCCACTTGAACAGTGTGAAAATGAGTAATGGAGAAGGGGCATCTTGACTTCAAATTTTTGATTGCTAGTGCAGCGGTTCATCAGCTGCTTAGTAGTCCTCCACCTCATGCCAGGAAAATGCTGCCATCCTTCTTTAGGTGAAACATTTGTTTCTCTGCAAAATCTAAAGCTTGGCTCTGCTTTTAGTGTAAATATAAACATGAACAATATGTGCCCCTTGTAGTCTCTTTGCTTATTCACAAATTGGAGACACATTGCATTTCCCATGAAGGTGAGGTCTACGGTTTTTGACTCTGAAGTGATTTTGACCTCACATAACATGGCTGCACGTTTTGGAGTCTGGATTTAGCATTCCTGTTGTTGTCTGCTTATGTCTGCAAGATATAAAATGCACAGACAATAAGTCTGAGTTTTTAAAAGACTTTAACTTCTAAAGTCTTTGTAAAACATATCAGTTTATGAACAGTTTTAGAATTAGATATGATCTTTTAATTTATTTTTTTCCAGTTAACTTTTTTGTTCTAGATTTCTATTTTGACTCTTTCTTGTAGGAGCCTTTCTCCCAGACTGGTGAAAAGTTCATGATGTACTGGGACAAATCATCTCCCCAGGCAGATGATGTGTTGACTCTATTTTCCCACCTTTTTCTTTCTTTTGTGATTCACTGTACCTTACTTTTGACAGGCGAGGTGCTGAAACAATTTGGGCCACCATGGCATCATTGTGCTGCTTAGTGGTAGTTTGTTGAGTCCAGGAGGAGCAGAATTGTTGTTTATCAAAAGGCTGACCACTCTTGAGAGGGAGTTATGGGCAAATTCACTGAGTTTAAATCTAGATGAGGCAGAGCTGATGCTGAAGAAGGAATGTTTAGGAACATACATCATAACCTGGGGGAATGGAGGAACTCTCCACTGTTTTGGTGAGTCTTTGATAATCTTTCCACAAAGCATTGGCAGCACACAAGCATGTTTATTACCCAACATCCAAATTGAGTGAAGTGTGGCCAGGTAGGCATTGCCTTCCCAATTTCTGGAACAGCAAATTTTCTCTTCCTTGGTGTATCCTCAGGGCTGGCAAGCTGTCAGGAAAGGCATTAGCAGCTATGCCACTTGAGATGTGCTGGGGACCCAGCACACCCCAGGACTGCATCTACACAAGCACAGCTCACCAGCACTCCTGATGGAGCACAGCAATTGAATGATTTGAAATCTACCTCCTTCATCTCTTCTTCCTCTCTGGCACAGAAGAGGTTAACAGGCACTTGAGCAGGAAGTCCCTAGGTTTAATTGCCTAGTGGTGGCTTGTGAGACATTTTCAGTGGAGGACTCTTGACTCGCTTCCAAGGCAGCCCAGAACAGATTCATTGACCTGTGGGGCACAGACAGGATTTCACCTGAAGGAGAAGTGGGGGAGCTGGTTTTGTTTTGGAAGTACACACAGAGAAAAGAGAAAACTACTGTGTGGAGGTGATTGGTGAACTTTGTGCACCCACTCTGTGTTAGGCACATATTGTACAAAAAATGGAAATAGAATGACTGGTATCATGGGCTGCATATTAGCTCCCCATCTCCATCTTCTATTTTGTTTTGACCCTCTTGTTTTCAAAGGTGTGATTAATTTACTGTTTCCTGAATTCCTTCACCTACCCTACTACCATCCTGAAGGACTCTCCCTCTCAAATGTGGAACAAAAAACTAGCCAAACATTTAACCCTAATGACCAATCCATTAGTTTGCCATTTGGACAATGGTATTAAAAATCACTCTTCAGTGTAAATGTTGGTAGACAAATATGTATTCATCACTTTGGTGGCCATAATGTCCCAATTTTAACAGAACCTTCTGAGATTCATAGGAATTTCATGGACTCCAAATGGCAAAGAGTGTCAGAAAATCTATTTGTTCTCTTCTTCCTCAGATTTTTCATTACCTCAGCTAACTCAGAGAAGAGTCATTCAGTGTAATTTACTCTGTGATGGATAGATTACACAAATCTGCTAGCATGCTCTTCTTATGTGGATCATTACTGAATTAGACATGCAGGCAGAAGAATTTGAATGTCAAGCAATGCCAGAATTTATAATCCATCATTTCATCTTGGCTTGCACTTTGCAGCCCAAGCTTGTAAGTAGGTGTATCTCCAGTGTTTTAATTTTTTTCTGACTTCACTAAAGATTTGTCAAAGAGAAATTTGTCTCCTTCACACTGGCAGGAGCTTGCAAGCCACAGTAGACAGCGATCCTGTAGTAACACCAATGATCAGGAATTGGAATCTCACGGAGAACAGCCCAGGCCATGTGCCAAAATTAAAACAGAGAACTGAACATCAACTTATATTTTGTGCAAAGGGAGAAATCTGTGTGGAATACAGAAGTTGTTTGTTTGGTTTTGTTGTTTGTTGTTGTTTGTTTGTTGTTCGGGTGTTGTGGTTTTTTTTAATCCATTTATGTTTTTATCTGAAATTGGCTTTGGAAAAGAGTACAGACATTTTGAGAAGTCCTAGGCTACATTTGAACTAGATGACCCAGAAGTGTTTCCAGGTTCCTAGGCTGGAATGTAAACTCCAGTTGCATTTTCACTCTGTGTTGGAGTGAGATGTGTGTGCCCATCATAACATTGCTCCTTGCATAACATTGCAAGGGAACTTTTGTATGTGGGTTAAACAGGAGCTACACTAAGTTCTGTAAGAACTCCCCTGTGGACAATAGGTATCCAGTCAGGATGCAGACTTTCTGAATGCAAATGGTGCACAGAAATGAGTTGTGCTTGCTTTGTTCACAACATACTCAAGGGATAATGATGTTGTTTTCAAGCTATCTAACCACAGTAACTTGAAGCGTCTTAGGAGGTGCATTTAAGAGAGAGTTAGGAAGGGAGCAACACTGAATGACTTCATTAATGATTTTGTACTAGCAGATATTGTCAAGTATCATGCTAGCCTTGTTCCTTCCCATTTATAAAACTGTTCATATTTTACATGTCACAATTTTGAGAAGTATGTGGAGGGGCTATGGAATCTGATGCACGAAAAGGCACGTGTGTGTGTGCAGGTCAGAATCCCCCCAAATTACTTACTTCTGTAAATATTTATCCTGGGATTGATCCTTTGTCCTTTCTTTCACACTGAACCTCCGACTTGCCAAGATCCCCAAAAGCCCCTTCTAAATGAAGGGATGAGGCTACAGAGGTTTGATTCTGGATGGCAGCAGCTCCTGGCTTCATAATCTCCACTGATGCCTGTTCTTGGATCAATTTGCATTCCTGAGTGATTAAGGGAGGCTTTGTCCTTCAGGTTTTGTAGGTCATTTCGTTATTAGAAGCTTGCAATATTTTTGCCAGACTGTTTCTCTCTCTCTTTCCTTCTCTCTCTCTCTAAAAAAAAATATTTTAAAAAATCTGATCTTTTTATCTAGGACCTTATAAGAGTAATTGGTGAGCTCAGAAGCTTTAATGGAGTTGTTTATTGTAGTTCAAGTAATCTCTAGCGGCAGCTTCCTGGAGCTGTAACAATGGAAGAGTATTTCATAGCTTTGAGTATAATAGTGTCCTATGGAAAAAAAATTTAAAAAAAATATTATCTCAAACTCTCTCAGACTTAAAGACCACACTAGAGAGATATTTTTATATATCTTTAACTCAATACTTAATAAGTACAGAAATAGACCAAAGAACAATCTTCACCTAAATTATTGCGCCTACAGAACTGGTTACCTCTCTGTGTCTGAATGTGTGCGGATGGTCTGGAAACAAGCTACCACTCCAGAGAGGAGTAATTATTTTAATCTTTGTCCTGGAAATCTACTGTGTAGACTCTTTAGTTACAGAGGAGCCAATGGGGAAAGAGAAGCAGCTCAAGTTTGCTTTTTAAGAAAGAGTCCCCATGTCCTGTGTGCTGGTCCTTGGCAGGAGCCCATCAGACACCTGTGCTCCCAAACCTGGCCTGCTCCAAGTGCCCACTACAGATGTCAGAGCTCTTTTGTTGACTTCCTATTAGTCGCCACTTAATGGATAGAAGCCGAACACAGCTTTGCCTAAGCACTTATCAATAGACAGCAAACATTCTTCTTTCAGTGGGCAAAGGGTCAAACTGTTTCGCCTGGCTATAAAGCTGTGCCAGATAATTGCTGGTGATTAGCAATTTTAATTACCAGGTGCTAGGGGTCCTTGCTTGTGGAGCTTTTTTTTTTTGCTGTTGTTGTAATTGGGCAGGCTGTTAAGAGGTATGGTTTATTGTATACAGGGTGTATATTTTACAGATACATCGTGCATCCTTTTAAAGCAAGTAAAATAAAGTCAGTAACATAACCCGCTTCTGTTTGCATCTGATTAGCAGCATAGTGCTCCAACAGGTTTTTTGATAAAACTTGTCTGATAAAGGAATCTTTAATGCAACTCCCTAAAGCAGCTTTTAATCCTCTTGTAAACACTTGTATGTACCATTGTTGTTGAAGAGAGGCAATGATTTTAAAATCTTTTCCTGCTACATTGGTCACGTTGGAACTAAGCTTGTCAAACATGTTCTACCTCATTGGTTTTGCATGCAGACTTTTAGGGGGTTTTCATAGAATCACAAAACCAACTGCACAATTAGCAATGAACTAATCTCTCTCTTCCCATGTTCAGCAGCGAAATGGGTTCAAAATAAAACTGACACAAAAGACTCTTCTCTGATCTTCCTCACAGCAGTGAGAAAGTAATCAGCTACAATACTTCAGTTTCTTTTTTCTTTTACTAAAATTTCCATTTATTTCCTTTACTTACATTATTTTACAGCACAAGCCCCGCAGACATACTGAAGGTGCCTGAAAGCTGAATGAACTGTTTACTAATCTACTTGGGTTAGTAGATTAGGCTTGTTCTTTGAGGGAATACAAAGGATGAATACCTCTGCAGTACGGAATTCTAGCTCTGTTTTTATTTGTTCTGCAGTAATACCTCATGTCTCAGCTCAGATCACAGCTTTATTTATTCCAGTGGTAGCCAGACTGTTGGTCATGGGCTGCTTCTTGTCTGACAGACTAGGGCTGTGCAAACCACTCCTCAGTATCATCCCTCCAAGGAGACAGAGGCCAGAGCTGGATTGAAGGCTACATCACTTTTTCTGACCCCTCAGCCCTGCAATCTCCTTTTCTGAGTTGTCCTCAGAAATTCTGGTATGCATCCAGCCCTGGGGATAGGATACTGCCAGTGTTGGATGCTGTTGGATTCACACTTGGCTTCTGTGAAAAGGGAAATGCTTCTGTGTAAGGGCTTGCCTGGGTCTGATCTTGACCACATAGTCCTACTCTGTATATACAGGAGTGGAAAGGGGATGGATTTTGGTCATTTTTCAGTAGAAAAGGCAAATTAAGCCTACTCGCTCCATTTTGACAAGATAAAGACTCATGGAGTCTCAGGACCCACTGCTTTCATTGGATAAGGAAATTGCCTGGGGAAAGCACAGGGCACCATGGGCAAGTGCAGTCATCCTGTCCCAGCACTGCGCCAGCCTCTCCTCAAGGAGAGTGACAAAAGTTAAAGTTTTTCTCGTAATTTCTTTGTCCCTAGGTATGGGTGTTCGCTGGCACTTGTAATGATGGCATGTCGCAAACTAGAAACCTGGGATTTCCTTGTAGAGCAGAGAAACACACAAAACTGAAGAAATCAAAATGGATGAAAAACAGGATTTAGGGCCAGCTATGAAAGCATCAACAGAGGGCAGGGCCTGTCTGGCCTAGCAGCTTGCTTCAAAAGCAATCCCACCAACTCTGAAGGCGTCATTCACCCCGTCAAGCACTGCTGGCCATTAAAAATATCACTGGGCCATGACTCGGGGTGCACATGTCCCTAACTCAGCTTCTACAGATTTAAGGATTCAGGGTGTGCATTTTCACTTTAAGAAGTGAAACCATTTTGTGGAGTTTTCCTCTGGAACTGCCAGACAAAATCCTGTGGCGGCAGCTGCCATTGAAATTGAGGGCAAAGATTTGCCTGGCTCAAGGAGCTGTGAGGCTGTACCATCAGGTCTCTTGTGTAAAAAAAAAATTACGATGTCTGAGATTACTGTAGCTGTGGTTGTGAAGCTTTTCAGTCTGACACGTTCTGCAGCTACAGATTAGCCAAACAAGTTCACCTTCTGCTGCTAGTTAAACTAATCAGAGTTTTGAAATAATTGAAATGTGGAGAAAACAAAACATAGTTAAATAGTTAGTGCCTGTAGAAAGGTGCTGCTGGAGAGGAACATGCAGTGCTTAGGGTCCCCCCATCCCCTGCCTGGAATCAGTCTTGGAGCAGTGGGAGATGTAGGCACCTGGTGGCAGCTATTTTTGGGAGGGGCTACAAATTTTGGTTACAGGACTAACACACAGTTGCGTCGCGTTGATTGTTTTTCATAAGAAACCTTTGTTTCCAAGTCTGAAATCTTCATTGTAGAAACAAATTTCTTAGCTCAGATATGGCTGCGTTCATTGTGTTTCTCTCACAACCTTCACCTGAAAACAGATAATTTTGCTTCCTACTCAATATTTTTGCTTGCTTACGTGACAGGCTGAAGTAATAGGTTATTAATATTGAATACACTGACACCGTTTTATTTTCATTTCAACATGGACTTATATCCTCTACTTTTTCAGGATTCTGGTAACTACAGTTCAAAAAGATGCAGAAACCAATGCCAGACAGGCTGTTCCAGAAGGAGACAGTTCACAGAACTGGTGTTTCTCCACCTCTGCTATCACAAAACCACAGCATGCCCCGAGGAGCAAAGAGGAATATGCAGTCATCTAAACCCCACTCATCCCAAACACCTTTTGCAGTTATTGCAGCCTGCCCCTGAAGTCCCAGGTTTCTGGCTCAAGTAAATGCAAATGCTAATAGACAGCATCTTTGTTAGATATAAAACAGTAGATAGGAATCTGCATGTAAGTTTAACGGGGGGTTTGCTGTCTCTCACAGTCTGTGTGGCAACATGTAGCTGCAGAGACTTGAGATGAGAGTTCTGCTGCATTCATAATGCAACTCCTAAAAAGAGTGGATTATGGATAGAGTTTAAGCCTTAGCTTTGAATTGCCTTGCTTTTGTGGATTGAAGTTGGACCTGTACAACATTATTTGAACATAGTCTCTGGCATTTTGTTGATATTAGTTACCTGCTGTGACACACAGCACATGGCAGTTTCATTTTTGTACTCAGTAAAATACAGGTATTGTACACCTGAATTATAATCTTGCTGTGATAATATGCCTCTATTGATTCAACAAAACAAATTGTCTATTTTGTCTTCACTCAGACATCGCTATGAAGGAAAGATTGACAATCTGAAAGGTAAATATTTTGGACTTCACATCTCGTGGCATGACAAAAAAGATAAAAGTGCAATAATTTCGAAATGAGACCTCACAAACAATGCCAATCCATTTGAACCAGTGAGATGAACTTCTTACAAAAAGTGTTTATTATACAGCAGTGTTAAAATGTTGAAGATCAATCATCTAAAAAGGTATAAAGTGAAAAATGGTCTATTTAATGATGTACTGCAGTTTGAAGTATAAATATGCAGAAACTAAAATATAAAATTAAGATGAATTTTGAACCTTCACAAAATGGGTGTTCTCTTAACTAATGAACTACAAGGCTTCACTTTCTATGAGGGTTTTGTTTTATTCATAGACCACTAATATTAATGTGTTCCATGAAAATGACAGTCAAAAAGATAAAAGGTATGCAGTTTTCCTACTAAAGAATTGTCTCATTTTGAAGTGCCTTCATTTTAAAATTTTATTTCCATACATTCACAGCAAACGTGTTCCAGTCCAGATGGAGTTGGACCCAGCAGGGTGCTCTTGCCAATGCTGGTTTCGAAATACTCCTATACCCAGAACAGGTAGGCTGTGCTGGAAGAATCATTGAATGGTTTGGGTTGGAAGGGACCATAAATCTCATCTAGTTCCAACCACCCTGCTATGAGCAGGGACACCTCTCATTAGACCAGGTTGCTCAAAGCCTCATCCAACCTGGCCTTGAACACTTCCAGGGATGGGTCCTCCACAGCTTCTCTGGGCAACCTATGCCAGTGTTTCACCACCTTCACACTTAAGAATTTCCTCCTACTGTCTAATTTAAATCTCCCCTCTTCCGGTTTTAAACCGTTACCTCTTGTCGTTTTGTTACAAGCCCTTGTAAAAAGTCCCCTCCTCACCTTCCCTGTAGCCCCTTCAGGTACTGGAAAAGCTGCTATGAAGTCTCCTCGGAGCCTTCTCTTCTCCAGGCCAAACAGCTCCAGCTCTCTCAGCCTGTCTCCATAGGAGTGATGCTCCAGCCCTCTGATCATCTTCGTGGCCCTCCTCTGGACTCCCTCCAACAGCTGAAAGTATCCATCACCCCTAAAAGAATATGAAGCCCCCAAACATGGCCCTAAGTGAATTCAGGGCAGCACCAGAATTAAGTCTGGACCAGCACTATTTGACAAGAAATACTGGAGTGCTTTTAGAAAATACCCATGGAGCTCTGAAAGGATGTGTCTTGGACTGTCTTTTCTACCAAGAACTTTTACTACAGGGGTGGTGGGTGGCTGGAGGCTACACAGTACAACTGGCTATTCCCATAGTGGCTACATGTGCATAAAAGGGTACTGCTACAGGCCCCAGGGTGCTCAGCTTTCTGCCTAGGGCTGCCACATGCTGGGTCCACAGGCCAAGCAGGAGCAAGTGGGGCAGGAATTTGACTAAAGCCTAAGCTTCCAGCCACCTCAAGGGCCATCACTAGTCTGTGTAGCTCCAAGAAACACCTTTTTTTCCTGTCTGGCACCTCCTTATGCACAGGCTGTCTCTGTTACTGACCTGAGTCTGCTCTGAGTCTGCTGGGCAAACCAGTTAAGTGCATCTTTCAGTGGATACCCTTGCAGTGTTTTACTGACATTTTCAAGAATAAGTGTTATTTAAATCACATTAATTCAGAAACAGGTGTTCCTCAGTCAAACTTGAGTGGGCAGAGCAGGAAAAATAGTCCATGAAAAAAATTTATAAGAAAGCAATGAATTAACTGGCGGACTTTGAATACCTGATGATGGTGATGTTCAGGTCCTGGGAAGATAGAGACAGCTCAAGACCTCCTTAGAGATGGAGAGTGGATGGAGTGCTGAGATACACTTTGACTTAGTAAATGTCTGCTACAGCGCAGTTATGGTCCACAAGCTCTTTACCTCCTCACATCTGCTTAATACTAATGCCTACAGAACAGAGAAGGAAGACTGGATCATGAGCTCTCATTCATGTCCTTCACTGTGAAACCTGGCAGCCCAGTGGTGAGACCAGGTTTTTGTGTGAGACTTGAGGAAGGAGCAGAGGGTTGCTCAACTCTGTTCTGCCATGAGAACTGGAAGAATGGTAACCCGTGGTCTGACAGTGGATACCTAGAGGACATGGAGAGGCGTTTTGGTTTGCATTGTTCTGCGCATGTCTTACCCCATCCCAAGCATTCCAGTGGAATATGCATGCTATATGTTTCAACCACCATATATCCCTCTGTATGTAAATGATTAACTGGAATGATCATAAGTTGGGAAAAAGAGTATGTACCAGCAATTGAGGTGCTTGTACAGGGGATTGAACCCAAATCTCTGGCCTTGAAGGACTACCACAGCAGGGTGACAGGACTGTACTTCTGCAAGAGGTTAGCATGCTCTGGGTCCTGGAAGTGTGCCAGGGGAGAAAGTGCTGTTGCCTACACATGCCAAAGTAAGCTAAAAGCATCCAAACACAGCAATGTAGTGAGGTGTTCAGGAGAAGACCATGACACAGTGAGTTCAATTGAATGAACTCGGTTAGAGAAACAGGAGATGTGATATCCCTGGATGCTTTTTCTCTCGTTCCCTATGGTGAAGCAAAAGATATATTGCAGCTAATCCGGGCACCAGCTGCTGGAGGCCAATGACTTGAGAGTGATGCTCAAGTCCACAGCAGGAGAAAATCAACGGAAACTAATTGATATATTAATAGGACTTACTGGGATTGGAGGAGGAATGAGGGTTTGTGGTATACAAGCATAAAAGTAACGTGATGAAAGAGATTGATGTGGTAGATGCTTGTGAGAAAACAAGGGAGGCAAGCCTAGATTGACATAACTACAAGATGAAAATGTGTCCGCAAATAATGCCTACTCTTTTAGCCAAGGCTTTTTCCTGAAATTATGTAATAGAGTACAGAAGTTTGTACACAAAGATAGTATGTCAGTGACTTTTTAGAACCTCTTAGGTGTGTATGAGCCATAGTGATGTGACTACAGGACGAACATATGGTGTAGAAAGAGTTACCTTAGGATGTACCACCATACATGTCAAGGAGATAGTGAAATTCATCTAAACTGACTACCTACCTTACTTATTTTCCTGCCATTTTTGAAAGCTGTTGATTGGTGTCCTCAGTCTTCTTTTCTGGCCATTGCAGTTCCTCCAAGTACTCCTTTTCTAGGCCCCTGGTCAGGGGTCATCTCCTCTCTCAATCCTTTCCAACCTCAGTAAAAAACAGACCCTATAATCAGACACATGTTTCAGCTGAGGCTTTACCAGTCACGTAAAGCAGAAGGATTAGGCCGTGTGCCTTACAGATGACTCTGCTGTTCACATGTTCCAGCATGTTGGGATTTTATTTTTTTTTCTGCCACATGATGGCTTTGGCTGACATTCAGCTTGTGATAACTCCAGATCCTGCAAAGCTGTTAAGTAGTTAGTTATTTCTCACTATGTATTTATGCAGCAGAAATGCAGAAATTATGTAGAACTTTGAATCAAATTTTTTTTTCAGATTATTCCAGTTTCTCAAAGCTCATTTAGATTCTGACTCCTGTCCTCCAAATCACTTCCAGCTCCTCTTGGCTTACAGTCAGCAGTAAATTCACAAAGTACGTTCTTTATTCCATCATCCAAGTTGATAATGCAAATATTGAATAGTGCCAGACACCAGACAAACTCCTGGGAAACCCCTCTCAATGCATCCTTTTAATTTGACGGTGGACCATTGATAACTAATTTCTTAGCACTGCTTTCTGGCCAGTTTTGCATCCACCCTATGGCTGCTCTTTTGTTACTGTCCTGCAACTGAGGGCTGTTCCTGTAAGCACCTGCTCTTTTGTCCAAAAATGCTTGGGTTTTTTTTCCCCCACCCGTGTACTCTCACACTGGTAACTCCAGGGAACAGTAGCCAGAGAGGCGGCGAGTGCACAGTGTCTGAGGAGTTCCTCTGGGCCCTTAGACAGCCAATTAGTACAGAATGAAAAGTTGGGGTGCCTGTGGGCCATTTGTCTTTTCATTCTGTCAGTTCCCTTCTATTCAGCACTCTGAAGAAATGCCCTCAGTGTTTATGCAGGGTTTTTTCATATACTGCTCTCGTGTCCCTCAGAGGAAAGAAAGTATTTGTTTTTCTGAGAGTGAGATAATGTTAAATGCAAGTTTGTTGTTGTTGGTTTTTTCACTTCCTAGTATTTGATGGCTTTTTCATTACTATCAATATTCTAATACTATCTTTACTATCAAAAATTCATTTAAAGAAAGGCTATGTGAACTTAAGCGAAAGACAGTGCTTCCCAGAGATGACTGAGAATAATTTTTAAATAAGCATCAAAAGTTTAGATATGATTCCAGGATAATGGGCATTACCAAAGGTCAAACTGTTGCTATAACCATCCAGAGCAAGTGGAGATGGTGACTCACAAAATCTTTTACATATTTATGCTTGTCAGAAGGTTGGATAAAGGCATTTTAATTCCCCATCTTTTACAAGAGGAGCAGACTTGTGACGAGAGATGTTCTGAGACATAGTTCAGGAGCCCTTCATGATTTTCAGAGTAGCCTGTAAGAACACAGCCTGCTCTGAAGCCCACCTTGAGAAAATAAGTGTTTGTGAAATGGTTCGATATTTAGAAGTTCCTCAGATCTTGCCATTACAACATTTTAGATGTCAAAGACATGGGTGGATAAGTGCGAAGAGCCTTTAAAAAAGGAGTCCTTCAGGTACTGAAGTTGCAATCCCATATTGAATGAGTAATTCACTCTAGAAATGTGGAAAATATTTAGTGAACAGCTGGAGTAGCTCCAGTCAATTCATCACTATTTTAACAAGGGGTAGAGGTCAGCAAATGCTAGCTATGTTTAAGTGGGGACATGAAAATTAGTATAATCAAGAATTTTTTAAATTCTAAACCATCTGGTTAAAGTAAGAGAATTAGAGGATAATTTTTCCATATCAGAAGCTAAGCTAGGGGATAATTAAGAGAGCAAAAATATGAATTTTGAACTGCTGAGAACATTTCAGCTATCAGCAGAACACACAATGGGACTAACATAAGCCCTAGCTCCACTTTTAGTGAAGTGGGGAGATAGCCATTTTCACCGCAAACAGCTCAGTGTTTCTCCGGAGTCAGTGAAGTTGCTGGTATGTTCCCAGTACTGGATAAGTGCAGCCTGAAAATATCTTTCTGGCATGTAGCTTTGAAAAAGAACAGTGCAACACTGGGACTTTGCAGAGAAAGTCTTCAGCTAGGCTGCGAACACCAGTGAGATACACCTGCCTCTTTGAAACTGGCTCCTCTTTGGTATTTTTACTTTGATTTATTATGGGCTTACTTGTTTTCCCCCTGCAGTGATTTGGTCCTAAATGAGTAATATAGGGATTTGCAAAAAATTAGCAGAGTGGTAAATCTCCACCACCAAAAAATATAGAACTACTTCAAGCATCTTTAATTTCCAGTCATTGAACAAATGAGGCTGTTGGCTGAATAAGGGGTAGAGGATTGTCAGGCTTTTTAATTCAAGCATTCTTCTGGTCTGACTCAGCTATCAGAGCTGACTTGAAGGAAATGGTTCAGACAACACACAATGAGTTGTCAGAGGGCAAGGAAATCTATAGAATGAAAGCAATGATTATGACTTCCCAGGAACATTGATATGCTAAATTAGTGAGCAAGAAAGATATATTGGAGAAGACTTTTTTAAAAACTCAGGATTTTTGAGAAGTACTAGCTTTTGAGGCCCACGAGAAAAGCTTGAATTTGAAACGTTGACTGCCTGGATGCACCTCTACCTACATGAATTGTCTTGTGTGATTTTTGGTTGCTAAGGATGCTATCGCAAACAGACAGAATTTCAATTGGAGCCTGGAGCAGGCAGCCTGCTGCTTCTGGTAGGGTGTGGAGTAGCCTATTTTCATCTATTTGTTAGTACTTTTGTAACACGGTATCAGTTCCTGGAACTGGCAAAGCAGCCTTGCTTGGGGTAAAATGTCCTCTTTTTCAGATGGGGAGATTCAAAATGCTGCCATGTAAGTTGAAGTATTTACCAGACAAAAAAATCAGAGCACAGTGTATATATTCAGTGTACATATTCAGACATAGCAGGTTGTTACTAACAGTGGAACTGAGGCAGCACAAAGCTCAGTAAAAATCACAGGTGGGAGAAAAATCCCAGTAAACACAATTAAATCGGTCACATTAGGTATCACGGTACCACAGTTACACAGCCATCAAAACCCAGTTAACTTTAATCTAACTGCAACATAAACATATCCATAGTGGGGATTTGTTGGAGAGGAAAGATATCAATCCTTTTTTTTTTTTTTTTAGAAGACGTAAGAGCAGATGATACTTAAGCTGGTTAAACTATTGGGGTTTGTAGAGACACAGAGATGTCTGTGAGCTCCAGTCTTCCATGGGGGCTTTGAAAGTTTTCCCTGCAACCCCACTGTCACTAAAGAAGAGCAGGCTTGATCTGTCAGTGGATGTTAAGAAATCCTGTTAAAGCAGTTCCCAGTATCTGTTCTGCTTCTATTGCTCTAATGTCACAGGACCACACAGAATCCCAGAAGCACCACAGTTGGAAAAGTCGTCTAAGATCACCGAGTTCAACTGTTAACCCAGAAAAAACCCACCATGCTCACTAGAGCATGCCCGTGCCACGTCGACATATTTTTTTAATACCTGCAGGGATGGTGACTCGACCACCTCCCCGGGCAGCCTGTTCCAGTGCCTGACTGCTCTTTTGCTAAAGAAATTCTTCCTCATATCTAATCTAAAATTCCCCTGAAGCAACTTCAGGCCATTTCCCCTGATCCTGTCATTATTCACTTGGGAGAAGAAGCCAACCAACAGCCACCTCCATACAAGCTCCTTTCAGGCAGTTGTAAAGGGCAATGAGGTCTCTCCTCAGCCTCCTCTTCTTCAAACTAAACAATCCCAGTTCCCTCAGTCTCTCATCATGGAACTTGTTCTCTAGACCCTTCATCAGCTTCGTTACCCTTCTCTGGACTTACTCGAGCACCTCAGTGTCCTTCTTGCAGTGTGGGGTGGCCCAGAACTGAACACAGTAATTGAGGTGGCAGCCTCACCAGTGCCAAGTAAAGGAGCACAATCACTTCCCTAGTCCTGCTGCTTACACTATTCCTGATGCTGGCCACGATACTGTTAGCCTTCTTGTCCCAGAGCAATGAAGTTTCCTTTCTCTCTTTATAAATTTAGACCTAACAGAAGTGCCAGAAAAATTTATCTTCTCGCCTAAGAAAAAAAGGGCTTAAAAGAGCTCTTAAAATAAACCTATTTAGGAGAATACCTTGTAACCTGTCCCACCTTTTAAACAGCTCCTCTAATCCTACAGTGCCAATTCTCTCAATTTCCAAGGCCACTGTGGTCAGGTGGAAGAAAAAGAGCACCTGGCTGTCCAATGGATGCTGTGAGTTCCTGGCTGTTCAGGTGTCTTCCTGCATTGCTTCACCTACCCTTTGCCCTCAGATTATGCTGTGTCAGTGACCGACAGCAAGATGCACATCAGCTATTATTGCTCTTACACATGAGTTTCAAGGCATGAATTTTGAAAGTCTTGGAGTGTGGCTGGTCAGTGTGACTTTTTCTGTTGCTGCCTCTTTTTCCCTGTCCTCTTCCAGATGTGTTGTTCAAAGTCATACTTGAAGAAGTTTGTTGCTGGTGACAGCCCAATTTCTTAAGTAACAGTGATTCATCACGATGACTCCAGAGACATGGAATTACTTATATTAAAAAAAAATAATATCCAGATATGCTTATCATTTTCCATATGTGAACTGATAACTCTTGTTATTCATTCAAAATATATGTAAGTCAGCTTAAGCTGGGGGGAAGGGGAATCAGAAGGAAAAGGATACATCCTGTTAGAAAATGGAAAATACTGTATTTATCATCTTAAAAAGAACAAAAAGATCTCCAAGTTATGTGGGTTTCTGTGACAGTAATTATCCTTCTATTCAGGAATGAGTAATTACATTATTCTGCCTGCTAAGTTCCCCCTTCCCTGGTTATGTGGCATGTGCAGGCAGGCACACACACACACATAGCAAAGTGGTTGTAACCTGAAGAATAAAAACAGGGTGCACTAGAAAAGGTAGTTCTGTTTTCTTGAATAATGGTGATTATGGTACCTTTTTGTTTATGCTAAACACCAGTGGGTGAGAGGAAAGAAAGCTGATTTTTTTGCATCCTTCTTGGTAGGGAAGAAAAGCACTGCTCTGCCGTGGCACCAGTCAACGTGATGCTTTGGAAGTGTTTTCTGCCTTCTCTCTACACTGAGAGATACAATGAGCAAATGTGGAGGACTGATTAGCTTAGGAGACAGTTTGTGAAACATGCATATAAAGGGAGAGTTTATCCACCACTGAGCACTTCTGAAGAATGCTTTCCCTGGGATGGAAAGCATGTGTTTCCCACTCCTTTTACATGCTCTAACTCACGTTAGATGAACTGCGTGTTGTACCTGCCCTTCTCCACTGGTTCAAATTCAAGTGTTCTGTGAAAAGTTGACAGTGAAAAGTTTACTTTTAACTTGTCTTGCTTCCTTTCCATGTTGGCTGTGTAAAGCAGAAATATCTTTGCCAGACTCGGTAGCTACTCACAGATTAAAGCTCCTCAGTGAAGTTTTGCCTGCTTTTACAGAACCCTTCTTGCTTTATGCACTGATGTGTTGTTAAGTGGCCTCTCATTTAATCCATAGGACTCATCTCTCTGTCCTCCTTGTCATACATCTACAGCAATCCTCAGAAAACATTAGCTAGGCTTGGACAGAGCCTCAGGGGCTGAGCTAGACCTTCCCAAGGCAGAACCACCTACACTCTCATTCTTTACAGAGTTTCATCCAACCTGTTTTTAAGCAACCCTGATGTTGGAGGTTCCATTGTCCCCTCTGACAGTCTCTCCAACTGCTTCTCCATTCTTCCTGCTACTCTTTCTTTTGTCATTCCTAACCTGAGTTTTTCCTGTTGACATTTAATCTCAGTGTTGTCCAGCTATCACAGGCCTGGAGAATACATATCTATAAACACGAGTATTTATAAAAGATCTCTACCTATATGAAGATTGTTGCTGTATCTTCTTTGGAATAAATCCTTCTTCAGTACTAAGTGTGTTTAGACCTCAGACATTCCTTTGCCTTTTCCTTGACAAGCTGCAAACGCCCTACTTTTGCCAGTAACTGAGAGACCCAGAACTTGGCACTGCTCTAGGCAAGTCCTCACCAGTCCAGCTAATCTAATGACCCACCTTACATTTTGGCAGGTAGAGAAGCAGTATTCTTAAAATAATTCCCTAAATTCCTGAAACTCCTAATCTCCAGAGAACAGTGAAGTCAGTCTGGGTCAGATCTCTAAATGCAGACAGACAGATTTCCCCTTTGGAGATCATCACTCTGGTAAGGCTTCACATGCTGCTCAGGCTTAGTCTTTTCTAGACTAGCCATGTCCATGTATGGCAGGTCACTGGGCCCCATGGGGTGTTCCACTGATCTAGTTATTATTTTTCTTGTGTTTCTTCAGTTCCAAACATTGGAGGTGAGGGGAGGGCTCTGTCACAGCCCCTCAGAGTGCTGATTTGACAGCACAAACCCCAGCCGATGTCAGTGAGTAGTGAGGTTTGCAGGAATGTGTGAAGGAGGCTGAGGTTGTATTTTGGGACCAAGCGGGGCAGGATGTCCAGCCTTGCTGCAGTGTCACCCAGCCTGTCTGCTAAGAGCACTCTCCAGAGGGAACAGTCCCTCATGCTGTACCTGGATGTTGGTTCAGGGCAAAAAACAGAGCTTAGGAGCATGACGAGGCAAGTACAGAATCTGGGAGTCGGCTGGGAAGCAAGGTCAGTCAACAGTGTGGTTGTGCATCGTGGTAGGAGAAAGGAGGCTCTTTTCATAGCATTTCTAGAGACATATGAAAAGAAAGGACTGCAGGTCAAATCTTGCATCATGTCATGATAAAAAAGTCTTTCTTATGTTGATGCATCTGTCTCAACAGCTCAGTGTCCATTTAAGGGAAGAACTTTTCACAGCCTCCTATACGCTTTTCTGTGGGTGTCAGAGAAGGCAATGGATTAATGAATTGAGATGTTTAATTAAATGTCTTAAGCAAATGCTTTTTAATGTTCTGCATGTAACTCCCAACAGCATTCAAAGCCCAACTGCGCATTTAAATCCAACCCAAATGTATTTAAACACTAATTTACCCTACAGATTAGTTTGTTAGGGTAGTTTTCCTCCCTAACAGCTCTTTGAATTATTAGATAATTCATTTTTTCTTGTATTTTGCAGAAAAAAAAAAAAAATTCCCCATTTCTTCCAGTGTGTTTTTCCTTGTCCAGCTATTGGAGTGTTAGAGCATCCTTATAGAATAAGTGGTTTATTCCTAGCCTTGAACATGCTTACCAAGCAGAAATTAGTTTGAACAAGCAATTTTCAAGTCTCTTGTAAGAAATCCCTCCATTTTTTTACTTAGGTGGTTATCTCTGTTGATCATATTAATTCTGTGCTGAGAAACAAAGCAAAGCAAAACACATGGAAAAACCCTCACCCAACTCTATAAAAAAAAAGCCAGGCTTCAAATGTGTATGCACTGAATTTTGATAAAGTTCTTGAGATGTGAAAAATGCAGGCCTGCTGTAGCCAATTCCATTAAAAACAACACTGCCAAAATATGCATGTTCAGAAATTAAAAAAAATAATAGTATTTTCTGTGTTTTCTCACCACCAAACATCATGTTTCACTACTCTGAAAAAGAGCAGCTGAGTGTCAGAGATCTAGGTCAGTTTTCATTAACAGTCTAAACGATAGCATAGCAACTGCATTCAACATTCAACACATTTGCAAACAAGCAAAACTTGAGAGGGGTTCCAGGCATGCTGGACCAGGAATAGAATTCAAATGTTCTTGGCAAATTGGAGATAAACTGAAAAAGCCAGATGTCATGCTGGGGTATATAAATAGGAATACAACACACATGACATGTCCAGTTCTTCTTCTCTTCTGCTCTGCATTAGCAAGACCTCTTATGAAATGCAGTGTTCAGCCTGGGGAGGGGGGGAGTCACATTTTGGGAAGAGCAATTGGAGAGCAAGCGGTGGCATCTCAGTTCTGCTTATGCCAACTGAATGAATACTGAGGTGTGCTATGGCAATTGTTGAAGTACATGAAAGGCTCCTGCCCCATCTTGTCTAAGATGGATGGGAGGGAAATTATGAGCTTCTGATGCACCAAAGAGAAGCTCAGATCAGGCACAGAAAAAAACCCTTCCAACTGTGGATGCAGAAATGCAAGGATATATTGGGAGACCTTATTATTATTGGAGGTATGTAAAAAACATGTTAGACTGGCACCTGTTAAAAAGGAATTTGCTTGTTTGAGGTCGCTTGGGCATATAGGACAAGGGTGTAACTGGGATCTCACCAGTCCTGTGGTTTTATGACTGTATAAATAAACCATAAAGATAAGGGAATCAATACCAAACTAGAAGTTAGGCCCAGCCTTACAATTTTGTAATGTGCCTGCTATCAGAAGTAAGCAAGCAAAGAGGTGTTTGGGGGTTTTTTGGGATTTTTTCCCTTATAAAGCATTGGTGACAGGAGTATTTGAAAGCTCTACCCGAACTTGCAAAGGCAGAATTTGCTTTCCTGCTGCTTTCATAGACACTATGTGATGGTGCAAATGTATTTCTGAGTTTCCATGTAAAAGCATACAGGATAAAAATAAAATTACATTATATCTGGATCCATGAAAGCTGTGGGTGGGAGGGCTGCTGCCAAAGCCCTGATTTTAAGCTTCATAGGAGAATTGGGGAGAAATTGCAGCTCCTCAGTGAGATTGATTCCACGACTGCTCAGCTTGATAAGCTCAGCAGAAGATCAGCAGGAAAAAAAAAAAATCCTAAAACCTGTGGGGGTTTTTTGTTTGAATAAAAGCCCATATTATGAAACTGTAGTACTGCTTGTTTGTAGCTTTGCTGTTTGACACAAACATTACCCATCAGCTGATATTGTCAGTGGTTATATTTAGTATTTCAGCCTCTAATTAACAAACAGAATGATAACATCCTGCAGAAAATACTGTTGTACTTTGCACTGGCTACTTTTTAAAACTTGTTTTATGTTTTCTAGTTAAGCATACAAATAGGATTCAGCAACAGAAAGATTTTTCTGTGTCGTTGGGTAGAAAAAAGGGTTGTGTACATTTACTTCATAGTTTGAGAATTCAAGGGCACAGAGGAGCTTTTGGCATGTACATCTTGGCTTTAAAGGGAACTGGGAAAGCTACACCAGGCTTCATTGTGTTTTTCCTGTAGATCTCCATTCCCTTTGCCATCTCTCCTCCCTCTTTTCAGACGGGCTTTGAAACTCCTTACGGACCTGATACAGCATTGCTCTAGGAGTTTCCTCATAACCAAATCCTGTCACATGAGGATACTGCTAAGAGGAAGAAAAGCCCTAACAAGTTCTAGCAATGCCAAATTACATTCAGTTCTTGTATTTTCACTTGGCATGGTAACACTTCCAAAGAGCGATTGTTTCACAATCAGAACTTCTGCAGCCTGTTCATTTCCTTTCTCTTAGCTGTTCAGAGACCATCCAACACCAGGCAAGCCAATAAATGTCCATCTGAGGAACTACATAGCATAAATATCAAGTGAGACAAACAATTTTTTCTTTTAAGTTCAAATTAAAGGGACAAAACTGATAGTATCACTGGAAATAGTTAATTTGCATAGCAACTCTTTTCTCTTTACTGAGCTTCAATGCTAATTTTAAGAAAGTTTTTTTCTCCTAAAATAATCCCTCTGTCATGACAGATATGGGACATAATACTCTTAAAGAAGACTCAGTACTTGCAGCCATGATTCATGCGACATTTTCAGCAAAGTACTCAAGAATAGCCTAGTTGTTCCTAGCCTGATTGGACTTAAAATTATGCCAAAAGTTGTATTTATAAATCAGGAGCATGTACCTGCATCATTTGGAACAGTGTCTTTTTAGACTAGGCCCAGGATGAAACACTGCTACTCAGAGACGTTTCAGTGACTGTTCTATTAAGGATCACCAGTAACATCATTTAAGATGCTCTCAATAAACAGATTCTCTCTCACCTCTGACTGACATTAAAATAAAAGAAATTCCTTTATGCAACACAGCAGATGTGCAAAAAGGTGACTGATGCTTAATACCCTTACTGATGGGTCATGTCACCAACAGGGAAGTCCTGAGCAAGAGGGATTTCTGAATCACAGAGCTCCAAGGGAGAAGGAAACCTGATTTGTGAAGAAATTGGTTTTGGTGGGATACTTGTGAAAGATGTCAAAACCAGCTGGGCCTGGTTAGAGTGCCTGGCAGTGAACTGGAGAAATCTTCAGGCTCCTTCCTTTGTTTCAGGGTTTGCATGCAATATGGAAGTGAACAAATGACATTAAGCCATTATTATTTGGAGTCTCAGATTAATTACTGGCCTTAACAGGACACTGACATTCGCAGAATCACAGAATCATAGAATGGTTAAGGTTCGAAGGGGCCTTAAAGATCATCTAGTTCCAATCCCCCTGCAAGGGCTGGGACACCTTCCACTAGACAAGGTTGCTCAAAGCCCCATCCAGCCTGGCCTTGAACACTTCCAGGGAGGGGGCATCCACAGCTTCTCTGGGCAAGCTGTTCTAGTGTCTCACCAACCTCACAGTAAAGAATTTCTTCCTAATCTAACCTAAATCTACCCTCTTCCAGTTTAAAACCATTACCCCTACCACTACACACCCTGGTGAAGTGCCCTTCCCCAGCTTTCCTGTAGCCCTTTCTCGGTGCCTTCTCTTCTCCAGGCTGAACAACCCCAATTCTCTCAGCCTGCCTTCACAGGAGAGGTGTTCCAGCCCTCTGATCATCTTTGTGGCCCTCCTCTGGACTCCCTCCAACAGCTCCGTGTACTTCCTGTGTTGAGGGCTCCAGAATTGGGCACAGCACTCCAGGTTGGGTCTCACCAGGGCAGAGTAGAAGGGCAGGATCACCTCTCTCGACTTGCTGGCCACACTTCTTTTGATGCAGCCCAGGATGCTGTTTGATTCCGGGCTGCGAGCGCACATTGCTCACTCATGTTGAGCTTTTAATTGAACAACATCCCCAGGTCCTGAAGGCTGTTCTCAATCCATTGTCTGCCCAATTCAACCATTCCCATCACAGTAAAAGCCAGGTGTTCAGCAAAGGTGTATAAGCTGATGAGCCACAAAGGCTAAAAGTCACATCTCCTGTCTTCAGATATCTGCACTACAAATGTCTATGTGCACTAGTCACCCTAGGATCCCTTTATAATAGTTGGAAGAAAATTTTACCTGTTTGTTTTTTTTTTTTTTCATCTGCTTTAAGATGGCATGAATCACACCTTCAAAATGTTTCTCTTTTTTTGTTTAGGAAAGCAGCCTGAGGTGACTAGCTCAGAAACAGACACTTAAGTAACAGATTTATCACGTTAGGAGAGATTAATTCCAAACAAAACCACAAATGTACACAGTACGCCTGCAAGCACATCCCTTGTTTTGTGGTCCTCTGCTGATGCCAAATGACATCTGGCTGGGCAGTGCCATGAGACACTCCTAGGCTGCAGGTCTACCTTCTGCTTACCTAGGAAGTGGAGAGGAGGGAGGGACAAGAGGGGCTGACTGCTGCCCGGCTCTGATCGCAGTATGGAGCGGCTATGTGGTGCAGAAAGCACCACGCCCGAGAACTGACTTGTGTTTTGAGGTTCCACAGCATAGAAATTGCCAATGGGCCTGTTATGAAAAGGCTGTAGTTAATTCCCAAGACAACATGGCAAGCACTATGTTGGGACCCCTCAGCTGGTGGCCCCACTCCTTCTTTATGTAATGGTCTTTACAGGCACCAGGGCTGAAAGCAGAGCACCAGGGTTCTTCCTGTTTTAATATACAGGTATAGGAAACTATTGTTCAGCAGGAGAGGCAGTGTCAAAGCAAAACCTCTGCTTAAGGGCCCAAGTATCTTCTCTGGTTGCAGACCTAACACCATGTTAACACCAGCAGTCTGGCAATGCAGGAGGTATTGCTCCAACCGAGGATGTCTGGTGAGGGTAACAACAGCGAGGCAGGTCATCCGTCCTCATTGTTCTTTGACTTTGTTTTCAGGTTCTTTCAAAGAGAGGTTAATAAAGTCTGTTTTTCTTGGCGTGAGGCTTGCTGTCTGTGATCATTTTCTGATAATATCGCTTATTTTCAACCTGGCAGTAGGGTTGTGGAATGAGGTCCCCCTGGACTTCCATGACTTTATGTTTCACCTGGCAATAAACATCTCAGCTCCTTCCCTTGTCACTTGATCTGGGATGAAAGGAATCTACCCCTTTCTTAAGGGGAAAAAAAAAAGTTAAAAAATAGTAAAAGAAAAGGAAAAAATCCCTGAGGAAAGGAATGATTATAGGGAAGATGGGATGTACTCTGTACTGAGTGGCCATTTTCTAGCAAAGCAAATCAAGCCCTGAACTCAAACTCTGTTTATTAAGCAAACAAAATGTTTCATCATGTGCAGTGTGCCTGACCCTGCAGCAAATGGCAGAAACAACCTTGGAACAACCTCGTGTGGCAGGCAAGGGGTGAGATAGCATTACAGCTCTTCAAGCTCTAAAAAGAAACCTTTGTGCCAGCTTTAGTGCAATATTTGGTTTGCTTGTAAATTCCAGTCTTCTATAATTTATTGTAGGTGCAATGAAATATGTTTAATTTGATGGAAAGTCCTTGATAAGATACGAGCAGTGGCAGCATGTGGATGTTTCCTAACTGGCATTTGAGAAAACCAGCATGATTTAATCAGGGCTCATTTTAAGTTGACTTGTAATTGCCTGCACAGGAAAGGTATAAAGTGAGTTCCTCTGTAACTATGAGATTCTGTTCTCCACATCCAGCTGGAATATAATACTGCTGCATTGGCTTGTAGGCCTGTGGGGTTTAAATAGTGTCTGCAATCTGGTGCCATGCTGATTTACTAATCCTTGATCTTAGTTGAACATGATCACAGTCCCAGCTTCTGTTCATAAGGGATAGGCTTACTGTTAATTGACAGGCTTTGGCATCCTACCAAAAGAACTGCAATGTAGAGAAGGAACTAAAACTGAGCAGAGGAGGTATGGGACAAGCCAATTTGGGGGGAAAAAAAAATCTATTTAGTAGATCTTTATGCCAAAAATTATTTTCTATTTTATTGTTTCATTAAAACCACAGTATGTGATTTGCATTTTAACATGAAACTAATAAAAACAGAATAATCTGGAATGTGTTTGCAGAGTGATTAAGTAACTAAGACGTGGTGTTTGGAATCTTCCCAGATGCTCTGTTTTCTATTTGTTTAATTATTGTGTGAACTTTCATGTTTGTGTCTGCTCATAGAAACTTCTGTGCAATTGTACATGCTATCCATACCCAACTAATATTTGTGATATTGTTCACATATTTCAAAGAGATTGTACCCAGGTGTTGGGGACCACATGTCATTTTATCCAGCATGCTTGAAATTTGATGGGAAAACATTCGTACACTGTAGTTTCTTTTCCAGTGACTCCCCAAAAGTTCCAGGCTGTCTTCTTTTATTCAGAACTATGCTTGCCCCAAGTCTCTAGCTTTCCAAACCTGGCAAAACTTGAGAATAGTTATTGTGAAGGTGGCTGAAATCCTTTTAGATACATCTGTCTACATTTCTGCACTGATAGCCTTGCATACTAAATTCAAGGGCATGCTAAATTCAAGGGCAATATTTAGATGACTGTGGTACTCTAGAATACAGCCTTTTGCCGAACAGTTTTGCAGCCTTCAGTATGACTGAACTTGCCAATGTAGGTGAGCTTGTTTGATCATAACTTTAAATCTTTCGTGTGTTTTGGACGTGTCATTCATACTAACTTTGAGCCCATCTACCTACAGAAAAACGTAAGTGCTTTGAATTCCCTGGAAGCTTATTTTTACACAGTAAGCCAAAGTCTGGGGACTTTTCTGCCTAGTTTCATAATTTTGTCTAACCAAGGGAGAAGGCAGTTGCTCCTTTGGACATTGGGAAATCAGATGTAACAGACCTTTCACTGCTGTGCAAGTGATGAGCAGACTGGGAGCCCTCCTCCTTGTTATGGTGAGTGTAAGGGGGAGTGTAATGAAGGGGAGTGTAGGACTGAAAACTGAATAAAATATCTCATGCTGAGCCAAGGCTGAACTGTGGAGCAGGGCAGTGCAGGGCATCTCTAAATGACCAAATTCAATCCAGGTGACATTATAGTGATTCGGAGTCAACTCTGAGCCTTCCCATTTCTTGACTGCTTTGGATGTTCAGATGTCCTTCAGATAACTGAAACTACTCTGAGGCATGTCTACTGATAGTCTTCCAGCTTTGTCCAACTGATTGCATCATTACCTCGTATTTCAGCAACACCATGTTTTGCTTCTGCCAGGCAAGCCTCCAGCTGGAGTACTTCCTACATTGCCTGTATGGAAGATTCCTTCAAAGGTGACTGCATAAGTACCCTGAAATCCTCATGCCAAACAATTTATCCCAGACTATGTGCTTTGGGTATTTGGAGGTGAAGACTGTGATGTCAACAATCATTTACTGTCTGGGAAGCCTGTGCATAATGGACAGAGATGTCCACCTCAACCTGAGTTTTTTGCTCTCAAGATAGGTACATCATTTCAATAGAGAAATAAAACCTTTCTCCAAGGTGTCCCATGGCCTCTGTGGTGATTCTGGGCCTCTGTGGCCACAACAAGCTACAGGAGCTATTGCCATGTAACTGGAGGCCTGTGACTCAGTGTAAACCCCTTTCTTAATGATGTGGGTCAGTTTACAATGCCAAGGGGTGTACATGGACGAAGGGTTCATGTTCACTGTAATGCACATCTACTTTTCTCAGGCCTGTCAAGGCCTGCCAAACTCTGAGGTCAAAAGCTCCATATCTCAGGCTTAGATAGCAGTGCCATGGCATTTTTTCCCTTGTCGTCTGACCAGCCAGTTGTTATCCATGTTTCAGTATCTGCAGGGTCACTGTATGCCTCACCTGATACCTGCCTAGCTGGTTTTAGCAAAATCTCATTCTCATCGCTGCCATCTCTGCCAGCCACGTCCTTACAGAAGGGATGGCTCTCTTCAGCCACCTCCTGTGAAGGGTTTTTAGAAATACGTTCTCTCGTGCTTGGGGCCTTGGTCTCCTATGGGACCTGAATTTGATGTTAGTCAGAATCAGGCAAGTCCTTCTTCAGCTGTGGCGGTGTCGGTGGCTTTGCCTCAGTTATTCTGTGGCATATCTTCTTCTTTGGCACCCTGATTCTCTGGATTACGCTGGAATATGACATAGCTTTTTCTAGTCTGTGACCCCTTGTTTTATTGCACAAAGTCAAGAGGGCTAGAGTGAGGGACTGGGAGGAGGGGATATTATGCACCAGATCCTCATCTTATCCAGGATTCAGATGCAGCTGGGGTACACAGCTAAGCACAGGAGCTGGGAGACATTCCTGTGCTCAACACAAGGTAAACAAGTTGGAGCAGCATTTTTCTTAGCTTCTAATAATTCTTACAGGGATTAAAAGCAGCACAGACATAAGCGTTGGCAGTCTTGATGGATCAGTGTGCAGCACACTTCATGAAGTAATATTTAGACAGCACAACTTCAGGACAAAAAAGCCTGGTATTTTTGTATCAGACAATTGCCAGTGGTTTTCCCTACTGGCTCCTGGGCATCCTGTGGCTGTGACAATCCGGATATTAAAAGACTTCTAGCTTCTAACCAGAGAGGATGTGCAGTGGAAACATAGGATGGGCTGTTTCTGGAGTGTAAGAAAAGCTGAAACCTTGTCCTAAGGCTACCTAAGTCCTTTTAACTCTGAACTGATGACAACAGTTGAATGTTTTTTAATAATCTAAGAAAAATCTTGTTGTGATCACTCAGGAGAGATCATTAGAATTAGTAGATGTATGAAATTGAAGTGGATTAGCTAAATCACATTAAAACTCTATGTGCACATTCTCATTCAAAATTAAAATGGGCTTAGTTCTTAGTTTCATTTATTTCCTGCTGTGATGGTTGAAAAGTGTTTCAGATCAGGGCAACCTTAATTCTGAATAGGAAAGAACACAGGGGAGGTGAATTTCTTTTACCTAAGGTGAATTAAAACGTTGACTTGAATTAACTTCTTTAAGAAAGTCTCTTACTCTTATCCTGAATGAGAAAAGAACATACTCGCTTGAGTATGAAAAGCTGAAAAATGGTTTGTTGTAAGAAGAACATACAAATGTGAGGTGAAAAATAACATCTATTCTCAAAAAAATATTTTTTAAAAATACCTATAATTAAACATAGTGCCTGGAAAATTCAGCTATCCCCTAAAGAGTAGTTGTGTTCAATTTGGAGGCAACACTCAGCCATTACAGTGGGAAACAGATTTGCTTTAATTGCACATTTCAGAATACCCTCCTCCAAGATGTTTCTTCCCACATTTCAGTAATAAGACTTGATTATGAAGGCACCTGCAAACTTCTCACAACTGCTTTATTATAAATATTTCATTAAAAGTAGTTATAAATAGCTTCATGTATCAGCAGAGACTTACTAATGTTGGTAAATGTTAGTTACAATTAAGCTCACTAACAACTCAAAGCTGGGTAAAGTTAACAGAGGGATGCTGAAAAAAAAATCTCAAGTTAGAAATGAAGACATGTATGTTTAAAGACAGCTCTGGGGGGAAAAAAAGTAAGTATTGTGGTGAGAATGTAATGTATTTATAGAGCTCAAAAGGATGTGCTCTGTGAAGGTATTGATAGGCAGTCTGTCCTTTTTTCAAGTCTTATCTTCAGGGTAGCAGAGCTCAAATGTGCCAAACACTTCTCGTGTTCAACTCTGATTGCATCTGTGCAATTTTCTCTGAGATTTATGTCTGGTCTAAATGAAAGCAGTGGGCATTCGATCTCATTGTCTCATTATATTTAACATATTTGTTAGATTAACAGATTACTTAAATGTTTTTATTCTTATCACATCTACAGTGCCAAAACTTCCCTGATCAACAAAAGGATGGTGGCTGGATGGATAGCAAAGTGACTGCTGCTTCAGGCAAGAAATGTAGGCTCAGAAGGGTGACTACCCCAGCCAGGAGAGAACAGAGCTTGTATGTCTACTGACATACATTAGTAGTATTGAGAGAGAAAGACAAGGTTTTTTTTAAGATTTTTCTAAGGGTTCTACCCCCTTACACATTTTCCTTCTTCATTTAGGAGAAGCTGTACAAAAACCCAAAGATACCGAGTGGGGAAGGCAAATATAACATTAATGGGGCCAAAATATTCACACCTTGGGTTTTGTTGGTGCTCTGTCAGTGAAAACATTATTGCAGAATACTTCAGTACCAAGCTACTTGCATAAGCTCTGCTACTCCAGCACGCATCCAAGTTAACTGAATGTAGCCACAGTTCATGGATATAAGAAGTCAATTGCAGTTGTTGTCTTTGTGTTGCAGTTCTTAATTCCAGAGTCATTTGAGAAAGAGATGCAGTATTTTGCTGAAAGTCAGGCTTCTTTAGCTTTCTGATGTGACTTGTAGTGTCTGGTGTTCTCAAAACAGGCATCTGGGTCAAAAGAAATTTTGTCTGCTCTTTGCTGGGTGCTCCTCTCTCTGGTGCGAGTTGGTGCTCCAGGACACGGCACTGCTGACCTTTCAGAAGAGGTGAGTAATATACTCCTTGACTAAGTTTGGCTATAAAAAACCTTTCAGCATTGTATAGCATGACTATATGGTCATGAGTAGCCCCTGGGCCACTGAGTGTTTGAAATTATCTTTATTTGTGTATGTGCTGTACTTCACTTGTCAGGATACTGTGAAACTGGATTGTGTAGTGTATTTACTCTTGAGGTTCTGCTCTGAGAAGTGAGTTGTAAACAGTGGATGTGGGAGAAAGAACCTGGCAACATACCTTCCTACACATTTTTGTTTGTCTAGTTTCAGTTTATCGAGTGCCCCTTGCTCTTACCATTAACCACAGGTTCTTTTTCCATAACTGCTGCTGCAGAAAGAGTCTTGAGAGGATTTTGAAAGAGAAGTAAATATAAGCCTTATGAATCAGCTGGTGTGGTTGTGAGACAGTCGCTTTGAGACCTTCTAGATCAAAAAGCAGTTACTGTGGTAGGAGGTCAAACCAAGGCTGACATTCCAGCCAGCAGGGGGAAGAGGTCAATGGGATGAGAGGAACCAGAGAGAGTAAACAGAGAAAGGCACAAGGTTAATTAGGAAGGGTAAGACAAAAACATTGACCTTAACAGAGAGAAAGAAACTGATAAACCAGTTATGAGACTGAACAATAAGCAAGGGAAAGGACATCAGCCAGTTTACCTGTAAAACTACAGTCTAAGCCAATTATTCTACCCTCATGTTTGGTCATTTGAGCAAAATCTTTTTGCCTGGGTTGTCCCAGAGTTTGCACTACCCTTTTCATGTTCAGAGAGACCAGGGATTTCCATTCCCTCTAGACTTTAAAATGTGCTTCTTTATTCATGTGAACAAGAGACGTTTATGGAGATGTAACAGGCATCCTGGATGCAGTGCCACAGAAGCAGAGGCTATCTCTTCCACTACAGAGCCCTGTGTGCCTAATATTGAGCTTCATGTCTGCATCCTTCAGTGCCCCAGCTGCACTTCTTTCAAAACACTTAAAGAAAATGGAGCCTTAATATTGGAAAGCCTTGGTAATTTAAAATTTGCTTCTCATCTGACTTGAATATCATTGTTTAGCTTGTGTAGGCCTTCTTCCCGTTCCTGCACATAATGTAGTTTCTCACTCAGAAAATAATGGATAAACTTTGAAGCCATATACATTTTACAAGGCTTCCAAATTCCACAAAAAAAGCACATCTTATAATGCCTAAACATGCTCATTTAAAAGTTGGGGGAAAGTTGTCCAGGATGTACAATATCACACCAAGGTTTTGTTCAGAGCATTTATTTATTTATTTATTTTTAAAATGAGGCTTTTGTTGTTGTTGTTTTTGTTTTAAATCTTTGAAAATAGGATTTGATGCTGATCTGCTGAAAGGCCTTATCCAGCGGTACTGCTGGCACTAAGTCACAGAGTAAACACAGCCTGGCAGTACAAGTCACAATGGACCACAGCTTGAAAATTATTGGCCTAGCAGCCCGGGAGTAGGAGCCCTCAGAGCTCTGCCTTTGAATCTCTTTTCCATTTTGTCTCCTAATTTCATCATGAACAGGATTAAAACCAGCATTTCTGCCTCTTGCTTTTGGCTGTGTAAAGGGAGAAGTGCAAGCACAGAAAACGCGTTTCTTCCCACCCCCCACAAAATGTCTTTCTTCAGATGCTCATCAACCTAATTTTTCTTCTTTCTCCTCAGTGCTCATGGGCTCTCGGCTCTCCTTCACTGTATCCTCCTGCTTCTATTACCATTGCTCCTTTGTGCCTCACATTGTTTCTCTTCTCAGCATGGCCTGCTGATGTGCCATCATGCTGAGCAGAGGGACCAGAGCATGAAAGAGCCCTGGCAGCAGTGGCGGAAACAACACTGTGCCTCAGTTTGATGCCATACCTATACTCACTGATAATCAAGAGGTGCTGGACCCAGCCAAGCCACTTCAGCTTGGTGTGATAGTATAGCAGAGTAAGGAAGGAGCCCTGAAACCCAGCATACCTTGATTCATTAAAGCATCCCATGGCAGACATGGACTTTCATTCCTTCCAGAAAGAGGAAACTTTATTCCCTCTGTGTCTGTCCAGCGAGATACTTTTGAGACAGTGTGATTGTACTGTATCACTTGTCCACTTGGAAGCACAGAAAAGATGAGGCTAAGCATTTGATCTCCTGTATTAGTTCCTTGGATTCCCTCCAAAACACATCAGCTTAGGCTCTTGGTTGAGAACATCAGCCTGCAGCAGGCATCCCCTGCCCTGCTGAAAGCTGGAATATTTCATCTTCCTTTGGAGTGCTGTGACAGCTGCTGTGCCTCAGCTGGGAGACACCGGTTTGTTAAGCTGATGTAACCTTCTTTACATTAGTCTGTGGCTCTTGCCTCAAATAAGATAGTGCTTTGCATTACTTGCTTTCAGCAGCACTTTGCAGCCCCTGAGATTGCATTTGCTGTGAGCCTGGATTCCCTGTGCCACCATGGTCACCTACACGGGTGACTGTTCCTTGTTGGGCACTTAGTCACTCTGATCATGGCTTGTGTAACATTAATATTCCCCCGTAAAATTGAAAAGCTAGTGTTGCTTAGCCTATTGAGACTCCTAACAGTGAGCAGAACTTCCACTTTAATTCTTGTTGGGATGTTAAGATTTTCCCATAAAGGAAGCAATTTGTTGCTTTGGTTGATATGGCACATGCTGTTGAGCTCTCTCTGCAGGCTGATTGCTGGGCAGATGCACATAGTTCTGTACTGCAGCTGATGATGCTGCAAACTGTGTCCTCAGCTTGTCTGCAGACTATGCCAACACTTCAAATTCTACACTAGTCAGAAAAATTCAGTAAAATGGGCTTCACTTCATGCACATGTAGCACAATCATTTGGATTACAATATATCAATTACTTTCCTACCTTATTTTTCTTGACATAGTATGTTGTGCACTTTTGTAGACAGTCTCAAACTCCCAGAAACCTTTATTGAGAGGCGTGAAATTTTGAGAGTCCTTACTCTCTACATTTTTCTTACTATAGTTACTTTTTCTGTGAAAGGTTCTAAGTTTTTTTCCCAGAGAAGATCTATTAAGATGTGTGTATCTTTGGCAGCCATTTCACAGAAACAGTAGAAAAAGTCAGGTCACTGATAATGAATGGACATTTTGACTTTGAATTAGTCAATGGAAATACTAAGCATCCAGGTCTTCCAAAAGATTAGGAGAACTACAATGGAAATGTCAAGAATTACCAAGGAAAAACTGCAGAGTCTCTTTTCTTGCATGAAAACATCATATTTCATCACGGAATCAGACAAGTCGAATTTCAAGGTCCTGTCCTAGTTTCCAGTCCACATCTAATCCAGTAGAATTTTCTTTAAATTTTGGGCCTGGCAAATATGTTAAGGATCATTGGTAATACAAGAGGTTTGTCTCTTGTTCTTACCTCAAGAAAGAATGCTGTTTGTTTTAATGGCTTATTTTGTGGCTGGCTTTATTTACAGGTGATTCTGCAAAACATTTAATTGGTGCAACAGAAAGCTCCCAATTTGTGCCCAGGTAATCCACCATGCTGGCTGAAGCAGAAGGTCAGATTCAATGCTGCAAGTGTTCAACAGACAGGTTTTCCCACCTCTGTCAAAAGAGCACGAGCTGTTGGTGACAAAAAAGAATAAATGGGCTCGAGCAGCAGTCCATCTTAAATACTCCTGAATCTATTGGTCTAGTCCTGGGGCCAGCTCAGGGACAGCAGTACCTGTTATGGGATGGGAGTGCAGGAGTGTGCAATTCTCCTTCCAGGTACAGTAACACCACTTCCTTCTGTGGACAACTGCCAGTGCCTAGAAGAGCAAGGAAGAGTTTTTAGCTCTTGATGATCCTGTTCTGGGTGTGATTTCCAGGGCAAAGTCTCTCTGCAACCACTCTTTTGTTCCCAGGAGGACGGATCTTCTGTTCTCTACAGGTACTGTCCCTAACAGAGCAGTTAAGAGCCTCTTTTTAATAACACAGGTAAATCTAAAGAAACTCCAGAAGTATTTTTATAGGTTTTTCATTTCAATATGTAGTCTTCAAGAGAGAGAAAGAGACAAGTTGAGGAAAAGAACAGAAGGTATGCAAGAAAATCTCGCCAAACTTGACACCAGGAACTTACTCCACTCACCACCAGACTTAAGGACAAGTGTAATTCCCTTCACTTCACAGATAAGAAAGTGAAGTTCCTTGATCTCTCACACACACTGTCACACACTTTCTTCTTTTTCCTAACACTACCCATTAATTCTGACTTCAATCAGTCATCCTTCCTGTAAGTTTCTATAAATTGTAATTGGTCAGTCTTCTAGATGTTGGGGCCACCTTTGTCAGAGGAGTTCCTGGAGATATAGCACATATTTGTTGAGCCTGAGTTTTGCTAAATTAACAAAGAACTACTAAATATATTATTATTTGCTTGTAGTAGAAATTCTGTTTTACCAGGAACTACTTTTCAAGAACCCCATAACAAAATATATATGCTTGTCCATACATGTTCCTGTTTCATTTTCTGTATGAAAAATGTATTAATATCATATCTTCTTGTGTGTCTTTTTGGGAATTTGGGCATTAGCCTGCATGCTTACTATTTACTTACTTACTACTTACATATTTGGGAAGATTCCAAATATGTGGGCACTGTTTGAACTCATTTGAACAGGAGAGGTGCCTGAGGACTGGAGAATAGCAAATGTCACACCAGTCTACAAGAAGGGCAAGAAGGAGGACCCGGGTAACTATAGACCGGTCAGCCTCACCTCCATCCCTGGAAAGGTGATGGAACAACTTGTTCTTGTCGCTATCTCTAGGCATATCAAGGACATGGGGGTCATCAGGAGCAGTCAGCATGGTTTTATCAAGGGTAAATCATGTTTGACTAACCTCATAGCCTTCTATGAGGAAATTACTAGGTGGATAGATGATGGTAGAGCGGTAGATGTGGTCCATCTTGATTTCAGTAAAGCATTTGACACTGTCTCCCACAGCATCCTTGTAGATAAGTTGATCAAGAATGGGTTTGGTGATCAGGTAGTGAGGTGGATCAAGAACTGGTTGAAAGGAAGGAGTCAGAGAGTTGTAGTCAATGGGGCAGAATCTAGTTGGAGGCCTGTGACTAGTGGAGTCCCTCAGGGGTCGGTACTGGGACCGGTGTTGTTCAACATCTTCATCAACGACCTGGATGAGGGTACAGAATGTACCCTCAGCAAGTTTGCTGATGACACAAAGCTGGGAGGAGTGGCTGACACACCAGAAGGCTGTGCTGCCATTCAGAGAGACCTAGACAGGCTGGAGACTTGGGCGGGGAGAAATCTGATTAAGTTCAACAAGGGCAAGTGTAGAGTTTTGCATTTGGGGAAGAACAACCCCATGTACCAGTACAGGTTGGGGGGTGACCTGCTGGAGAGCAGTGTAGGTGAAAGGGACCTGGGGGTCCTGGTAGACAGGAGGATGACCATGAGCCAGCAATTTGCCCTTGTGGCCAAGAAGGCCAATGGCATCCTGGGGTGCATTAGAAAGGGTGTGGTTAGTTGGTCAAGAGAGGTTCTCCTCCCCCTCTATTCTGCATTGGTGAGGCCACATCTGGAGTATTGTGTCCAGTTCTGGGCCCCTCAGTTCAAGAAGGACAGGGAACTGCTTGAAAGAGTCCAGCGCAGAGCTACAAAGATGATTAAAGGAGTGGAACATCTCCTTTATGAGGAAAGGCTGAGGGAGCTGGGTCTCTTTAGTTTGGAGAAAAGGAGACTGAGGGGTGACCTCATCAATGTTTACAAATATGTAAGGGGTGAGTGTCAGGGAGATGGAGTTAGGCTTTTCTCAGTGTTGACCAGTGATAGGACAAGGGGTAATGGGATCGAATTGGAGCATAGGAGGTTCAAGGTGAATATTCAAAAAAATTTTTTTACTGTGAGAGTGACAGAGCACTGGAACAGGCTGCCCAGAGAGGTTGTGGAGTCTCCTTCTCTGGAGACATTCAAAACCCGCCTGGATGTGTTCCTGTGTGATGTGCTCTAGATGACCCTGCTCTGGCAGGGGGGTTGGACTAGATGATCTTTTGAGGTCCCTTCCAACCCCTAGGATTCTATGATTCTATGATTCATTCCCCCAAATCAGTTTCATGTTTGCACTCTCTGAGTGTGCAGCTGGCTCTTAGTCACATGCAAAGGCTCTACACATAACAGTGTTGAGCCAAAACCAAGTATCATTGTAATCTGGGCTTCACTTTTATGTACTATAATTAGTTCATAAGTTTTTATCTCAGGAATTTTCTTCATACCTGCCTTGACATCTTGGTTGCTACAGGTTTTCAGTTGCAAAAAACCCTTTTGGGGACTCTTCTTCCAGATTCAGCATTATGACATGGATTTTTGTGGACATTAATAGTTTTTTCAGATGCAACATTTTCTTCATGATGCTGTGGTGTTCCCATGTTGAATTTTGGTGGTATATTCCTTTATGCATGTCCTGGAAGAACTTCTTTCCCTTTCAGTATTACTGGGGTTTGTTTCTATTTGTTTAGCTTAATTTTTACCTTTTCTTTCTGGCACTGCAAGTAGAAAATGGTGTCTATCTTTTCTTAAGCTTGTGCTAGTTTTTTTTCTTCTCATGCTTCTTTCTACTAGAGCACTGATTTGTCATGGTAAATTATACACAGCTCAGAGTCATGTAGATTTCTCTGTTTTAAGTTGCAGAGTTCCTTCACTAATTTAAGTCTAGCACCTTTCATCTAACACTTTTCTTTCTTTTGCAACTCAAAAAAGAACAAACACTGCACTGCTTTTTCCTTACCTGCTTTGTTGCAGACCCTACAGAAATTTATTTCAGCAATACCTATGCAAACTACTGTTTACACTGTGTATGCTGAGAAATATCACAAAGGAGCTTTCAATGAGAAATGGCAATTTGAGAAGCCCTGTTATATTCTTCTTCTGACTCTCGACCCTGGCTACATTTAAAAATTACTCTCTGAGGGTTTCGTGGTGTGATGACTGTTATTGGTTATGACTGATTTTGGCTTTGGGCTCGTGAGCTGCAGGCTGCTTGGATGCTTCGACACCACTGAAGACTTGTCTGGTGGAACAGGACTGCCCAGAGGACTGTTCTTGGCTCTGCCCATATTGTGCTCTGTAGCTGTGCCCGCGCTGTGCCGAGCAAGTGGAGGGAGCATCTTCTCCTTCCCATTGAGAGGAAATTTTATGAAGGGAAATTTGCTATTGGGAAAGGGCAGAAGAGGCAGGAAATCATCTTGGTCTGGTTTTTCCCTCAGAACTTGGAAAATACACTTCTGTTGGTAGGTAAGTCAGCCTTTTTGCCCGGCCAAAGTAATAACGAAGTCAATGTTTGCTGGTGTAGGTACATGGCAAGGGAGGCTCATAACACTGTACCACAGCTCTTGTGGTACTGGAATGGCTCTGAGTATAACCCCATGAGGTGTTGCAGATACTACTTTTTGAGCCCTGCTGCTGCAAAAGGGAGAGGGGATCTCGGTCCTTTCCTGTCATAGCCGCAGACCAGGAGAGGCAGAGGGGAAGGAGAAGAGGAGGCTGTGCTGGTTACACAAGATGTGAAGTTCCACCCCTGGGAAAACTGAGTCATTGAAGAATGGAGTGATATTCCTGCAGAGTTACATCAACCCTTCACACCTTCCTCCACCACTCCCTGAACTGCAAAAAGCCAAAGCAAACTCTGTTGCATCTGTAGCAACCAGTTAAGGACTATATTATACATGAAATAATTGAACAGGTAAGCTGAATAAAATAATTTTTCATGGACTTCCTGGCTCCAAATTATAATTACTGCCTCGTAACCAAGCCTTTCCTCAGTGACAGATGGAGGTGCAGATAAGTCCCTGGTAAATAGTATGCACATCTCTTCAGTTTAGTGCAGTAGGATAAAAGACGAAGGAGGAGCTGCGTATTGAAAAGCTGTAGCACCATGGTGCAGTGTCCTGGTTTGCTTTAAAGTGAGGGTATAAGCTTTGGTCTCAGAAGGGGGTGCTATTACCTCATCTGATTTCTTTGTGTTTTATATGTATATCTATAGGTATTACATCCATATGTATGTATATGAAAACCCAATGAGGTTTTGAAAGCAAGTTAAAACATTTGTTTCCCTTTTCCTTCTGCCTTAGCTCAAGATTTTTTGAACAATCATAACCAAGTTGGTGCTGTTTTTGTTTTAATGGCTCTCTAGTACAGCATGCAAAAAAAATTGATTGGATTTCCAGCAATATGGGATTCTTTAGAAAAGTAGGAAAATCCTTGAAAAAGGAAAACTAGGGGAACAAAAGGCACAGAAAAGTGGGGTATTTATTTAATATTGTATAGTACTTAGGAAAATCTGCTGTCTTGTGCAAGAAGTGAAAATAATGTATTCAAACTTAGGGTGTATTAATGAGTAATGCTGGGTTGAAGTCAATGTAATTTACTAAGCAAAAAAAAGAATGGTATTTTAGATTATGAAATCTGAAAATTTTAAAGGTCTGGATACTTTCTTTGAATATTAAAATGGATTTGTTAATTTCTTATGTAATTTGGCCATTTATGTGACTGACTTACTTTTTCTCCTACCTGCTTGCTCCTGCTAACATGCTTAGAGACATGTCACTTCCCTACTGAAGCCTTGCTTTGGAAAATGATACCTGGAGCTGAAGCCCCTCTCTCTTCATTGCAACCTCAAAGCAAGATGGAGCTCAGGTACTCAGTACCCCAGTTGGGCTGGGTACAGCAGTGAAAGTGGTGCAAGCAAATGATCCTGCTTAATCTGCAGCAATTCTCCTAGCATCTTAGCAGATCCTAGAGCAGGAAGGCCATGGTCCCTGGCAGGAGTTAATGATCACCCATGAGGGAACCTGACACAATTTGCTTATGGGCTGCAGTTGTGCCTTTGAAGAACAGCTTTGCCCTCATGACGCTGGTTTCCAGGGCTGCAAACGGTGCCTCACGTGACGAGGTCACAATCCTGACTTATGGGCCAAAATACAGTGCTGGTATTAACTGATAATAATTAAACTATATTCTGGAGCATTGCAATTAGCAGCAGGATTCCTGTTTATTTGGGATTAAGCTTATAAACATATTCTGGGTCTGGACACAAATCCTCCTAATCTTTCCATAGTGTGGAGCACCACTTCCCACAGGTGCCTAAAAACCAGGTTTCCCACGAAAAACACCTGTTGGCTTCAGTGAGCATTTTTTAAACAAGAACTTTTCAAATGATCCCTGTTTTACATAGGGACCTTCTTTTGAGGATGTTTGGTTGGTGTCTCTGAAGTAATGTACTATCCTCAGTGTCCTGAGGATTGCTCCCTCTAGGTTTCTTACACCCTATGTGTCACTTTTGTGGTACTTTTATATCTGGTTACATGGAATAGAGTATGAAGACAGTGTTAAAATTATATCAAGACAATAATCTTGTCTTTTATTCCTTGCTTATCCAGAGGTAACAGCTGGAGTTTGGATACAGGAGAAACTGATTGCAGAACTTCAGAAGACATGTAGCAACTCCTTGTAAGTATTTCCCAAATTCTAGCCTTGTAGTTCTGTGAGTTGTTCCTAGCTCTGTTCCTTCCCACTGAGGATAGAAGAGGATTGTTTATCACAAGCTTGGATGCCTACCTTAGGGTGAGATGAAGTGCCTCTGGAGATGAAGGTTTCTTTCCAAGATGATAAAGGAACTCTAAATTTAAATCTGGACAGGTGACTTCTAAACCAGTTTAGACCTACCCCATGTGAGACCCATGGGAAGACAGTCTGGCAAGTTTCAAGTGATTTTAAAAAGTCTCTTAATCTAGTCCCTGAGAACTGTCTAGCATCATGTTGGCTACTCCATTTTTTTTTCTCTATGCTTCCTAAATGACTTTGTAAAATCTGTATGTTGAAGCCAAGCTAGAACAGTAACTATGAACACACTTCATATATGCATTTGAATGAACACTCAAGTGTAAGCAAGTGACTACTCACATACTTACAGTTAAAACAATTAATAATTTTTTGCAAAACCAAGACTTGAGCAGATTTTTTTATATGCTCAGGCAGTAAACTGATTTCTTCATGACTGGGATGTGCTTGGGATTCTGGACATTCTTAAAAATGAACATGAAATTACCTTCTCCAAGGTCACAGTGTCTAGAAATAATCAAAGTTGGGTTTCACTTCCAAAGCTCCTTGAAGCCTCTGTAGAAGTGGAGTTTTAAGGAGATGAATAAGAGAAGGCTGTTGCTGTGCATTTAGAATAGTTGCAGGAACACTGTCAGGGAATAAAGACAAACTGTTCTGTTTGATATCTTTGTTTTCTTTTACTTTGTACATATATATTCCAAAAAACAGTGACTGTAGTTTTTCAGGGTCTAAATTTAGAGATCATCCTATGACATTTGTAACAATCGCATCTAGAAATCTCCACTATTAAGATTTTTGAGATTTCTTCTAGGTAACAATGACCTTGCTTGCACTTTGTATTTGTTAGCCACTGCTAAATACCGCAGGTGAAAATCCATGGAAATAGCTGTAGAAATTTGCCAACTTGCTGTCTGAAAGAATCACTCCATCTTGCTTTATCGAAAATAGCCAAACATGGGAGGAGGGTTAAGACTGTGTGTGCTGGAGGCTGCAAGCCCCCTAGTAGCTGAGGTGTCACTACTGGCTTTCATCCGTGGAGCATGGTATGTGTGGTTCCCTGGCTGTGCTGCTCTGTAAATACTCACTTTCTGCCCTCATACCCAAGGCCTGGACACTTGCTCCAACTGCCCAGCAGCTGGGTGAAGCTAAGCCCTGCTTCTGCAGGAGCACACAATGTGTATGTGCCCTCTTAGGGATGCTGAGCCAGGCCGTGCCCCTTGAAGGACAGACTCCTGGGGTGTGCTTGCTGGAGGGCAGTGTGGTCCTCCCAGCCCATGCTTAGCTGTGCCAAAAAATGTGGTCCAGTCATCTATGTGCACAGGAATGGCAACCCTCTGCTGTCTGGACATCAAGGTAATAATAAGCAGGTTAAGATGAGGCTTTATGCTGATGAGACATGGTTAGTTAATAAAGAGGATGTGATAGAGAGCTACTAGAGAGTGTCCATAAGGACCACAAGGTTGGTGAAGGGTTTAGAGGGGAAGCTGTATGAAGAGCAGCTAAAATCACTTGGTCTGTTCAGCTTAGAGAGAGGATACTGAGGGGAGACCTCTTCACAGCTTACTGCTTCCTCATTAGGGAAGGAGGAAGAGTAGACACTGACCTCTTCTCCCTAGTTACCAACGATAGGACCTGAGGGAATGGTAGGAAGCTGTGCAGGAGGAGGTTTAGTGTGGACATTAGGAAGAGATTCTTCACCCAGAGAGTGCTCCCCGGGGAAGCAGTAATGGCAGCAAGCCTGACAATATTCAAGAAACACTTGGACAATGCCCTCAGGGACATGGTGTGAACTTTGGGGTTGTCTTGTTCTGGGGCGAGAGCTGGACTTGGTGATCCAGACTGTCCAAGAAGGTGGTTGAGCCACCATCCCTGGAGACATCTAAAAAGACAGATGTGGTCACAGGGGACAAGGCTTAGTGGTAGATGTGGTGAGTTAGGGTAGTGGTTGGACTCTATGATCTTGAAGGTCTTTTCCAACCGAAATGATACTGTGATACTGTCATACTGTGATAAAATCAGCAGGTGCAATCTCCTTCCCTCTTTTACTAATGCCAACAGAGTACACAGTAGTTGCTCAGATTGCACACCTGAGTGTAGAGAGCTCCTCCCCTCATCACTGACAGCATTGAAGGATGGAGGAACAAAACCTTACTGGAGACCCTGACTGATAGCTGGTAGGAGAAGTAGGTGAGTTGAAGCTGGAGGTACTCACAGGTACCTGAGTACAACACCATGATGCCCTATCCCTGGAGGTCAGGTTGGATAGGGCTTTGTGCACCCGGGTCTAGTGGGAGGTGTCTCTGCTCATGCAAGGGGGGGTTGGAACCAGGTGATATTTAAGGTCACTTCCAACCCAAACCATTCCATGATTCTATGGCTTCTTACCTCTTTTGTCACTTCTTATAGCCATACACTCTTCTTGTCTTGGATATAAACATGCTGATGTTCTGCTATGGGCCACTCCACTTGATGCAGAAAGCTAGCACAACATCTGTTTTCCTCTCCACCACCTATTTGTACTTATCTTTTTGGCTTCAGCTACAAGTCACATTGTTGTGTGCATGTATCACGTATCAGACGGCATTATCAGGCCCTTCTTGTCTGACACTTCTTTACTTCAAGGCTGAGTTCAGGTTGGTAAGACTGTGTTATAGAACAGCCCCTGAAACTTCAAGTGAAGTGACTTCAGACACCTCCCAGCATTTTACCAGCATATAAACAGTCAGCTGCTGTTGGAAATCTTAAGCTACAGACAATGGGAGATGGTAACCTCTTGTGCACAGGATTTAAAACTATAGGATCATTGACCTTGAATCGTGCATGTAGCCTGGGAAATCTAGAGTTAAGCAGTTTGCAAAACGATAAAAGCCATCTAGCAGGCTGAAGAACAGAAGCCTTCTAGTTTTCCTGCTGATATTCAATGTTGTTTCAATCAAAGCAAAGGTAGCACTTGAAGAATGACAGTTCTTGTGAGCTTTATATATCAGTATAATGAGATTATGCTCCATGACCCTACTGAATTTGACTTTTACATTAGAGAATATGATTCAGGAATTCATTTGAACAATCCATAAAAATATAAATGAAAAGATTTTTTTTTTTTAATTGCTGGTTTCTCGTTAATTGCACATTGTAGCTGACTCACAGGAAAAGAAGAATCATAATGAAGGAAATCAGAAACAAAAAGGGACCCACAATCCTAATGTGTATCCATAGTGAAAAAATTACAAAAAATATCATGAAAAGCATAGGAAACTATATTTCCCTTAGTAGCTTTATTCTTACAATATTATCACATTTTAAAAATACAATTTTAAGGGGGGGTTGAAAATGAACTATAGCTTTTTGCAGTGATAGGCGACAGGTCAGAAAAGCATTTCAGAATAATTTTACACCTTTTAACCTTAAAAAATACTTTGCTGACAATTGAGAAAGGGCCTTAAAAGAAGCGCTGATAGGCATTCTCACAGCAGGGTTGCCATGTCCCATCACATAGCAGAGGGTTTCTGCATAATGTATCCTGTAATAAGAAGTGTACTGCAAATCACAAGGCTTGAGTAGCAGTTTTAAGAAAGTAATCCTTGGCATGAGCTGCTATTAGTGATGACACTGAAAGTTTGTTACATAAAACTCTTCAGAAGACACAAAGAAAGTAAACTGTTTAAAATTTTTATTCCAGCCTTGAAAGAACTACTTTGTCATAGGAATTTGTCTGCATTTAAATTGATATTTAGTGTTCTCTGTTTTTTCATTTTTGCTCATGCTTGGACAGGCTTGTTAAACAAAACCTGCAGAGTTTAGTTAAATGAATGTCACTTTTCTCTCATTCTGTGCTGCAAACAGTAATTGTTCAAAAAGTGTCTTAACACTTACTGGTGTTAATTATGAATGCTAATACAATCAATGATCACTGAGAGTCCCTGTGTTGCAAATCCTTTACAAATGGGGTAAAAACTAAAACTAAAACTAAAATAAAATAAAATAATAATAAAAAATCCTGTTTAACAAAGAGTAAATCAGTCCATCAAAGCACAGCAAGCTATATTCATGTATTAATAACTAGAATAATCAAAATGGGATATAAATCTAGAAGAAACCTTCTTGATAAAATTAATTTTATTTCTGTCTGGAATGTAAATAAAAGGAAATGTGCAGGGGCCATTTCCAGGCAAGTTCTTTTCAGTGTTAATGATGCAAATCAGTGAAGTTTCTCAGTCCCTGGGGAATCTTTTTGTCTTTCTCATTTCCATAAGAATGATTTTTAAGTGATTAAAATAAAAATCTAATGGAAATTAAAATTCTTTATGCATTTCTCATAAAACAGTTTAGTAGATACCTGAAGGGAAAAAAAAAAATGAAAAAAAAAAAAGAAAGAGCTGGAATTGACTTTAGAATGATAATAAACCTTCCTAGGAGAGGACTGGTCACAAAACATGTTTGTATTTCTAATGGAGACATTTTTGTTTGTCTTTATAGTATTTGAGAAAAGTTGCAGTTGTCTGAAAGCTTGATGTTTCAATGTATCTCCAGCATTTTCTCAGCCTCAAATAATGGGGAATGAAACGTTCCTTTGCGTTGTTTTCTCAGTGAGCAGTATGAGAAATGGGCATCCACATAATAAATAAAAATTTGGCTTGCAATGTTTTTGTCAAATAGGTTTTGTCAGAGATAGATTCTTCTTGAATATCATGGACTGGACTGATAGTGAAATACTGGAGGAGCATTGATAATTTTAAATGGCTTTTAATCCCATCCTTCCTGAAGAAGGAAACTACTTGAGCGACTCATTACAGAGCTGGTATTAAATTGTGGCTTTGCCACAGGCTCTGCTGAAGGCAGGATACACCAACCTGTGCTCCAGGATTGGTTTTACTTCCTTCTTTTTTTCAGGGAACAGAGAATGGCAAAAATAGAGATTAACCTAGTCCATGTCAGACCCAAATCCAGAACAGACAACATCTCCCTCCCATGCCAGTGTATAGGGGAAGGACTAAATGATGCCCTCTTCATCCTGACCCACTCCACACGTGATTAGAGGACTGGAACACCTCTTCTGTAAGGACAGGCTGAGAGAGTTGGGGTTGTTCAGCCTGGAAAAGGCTCCAGGGAGACCTTATTGCTGCCTTTCAATACTTAAAGGGAGCCCAAAAAAAGATGGGAACAAGGTTTTTAGCAGGGCCTGCAGTGATAGGACAAGAAGTAATGGTTTTAAACTGGAAGGGGTTAGAATGAGACTAAATATGGAGTCCAGAAATTTTTTTACAATGAAGGTGGTAGAAGCCCCGTCCATGGAAACATTCAAGGTCAGTCTGGATGGGGCAATGAGGAAACTGATCTAGCTGGGAATGTCCTTGCTTACTGCAGAGGGATTGGGCTAGATGACCTCTAAAGGCCCTTCCAACAAAAAACATTCTATGAATCTATGCACAGGAACAATGTCACAGAATCTGGTTGTACACACACACACACACACATACTGGTGTGCATAGACATGTGCACACACACACCTTCTCCTGGTGCAACAGAACAAAATTAAGACCTGGAGAAGGAGATGGAAGAGCACTGGCCCTGCCAGCCACCTCCTGCCATGCAGCACATCTCATCCCCACGCTAGTAGAGGGAGCTTGGGGTGCCTTATGCATCTGCAGGAACTGCTGCTGGGTTGCATGGCCAGGAGCAGAGAAGATTACATGAGAGGGAGGATGTCCTTGTTTTCCAGGCAGTGTGCAGCAAAATTCTCCATCCTCACATTCCCTAGTTGCTATAAAATGCCCAGGTTCAAGCAAAGAATCAAGACTGTCTCTTTGGTATGCTGTCAGCCCTGGGTCTCCAGTGAGAGCAGAGCAGGCACAGGGAAGAAAAACTGCTCTGGCACGGGCAGGGAGCCCCACCACCGACTGTCTGAGGAGTCAGGAGTGCATGGGGAGGTTGTAGGCAGGAAGTACAACAGGGAACCAAGTGTCCTTGCTATCCCCAACACATGCAGTCTTTTAGGTTTGACATCAGTAATTGGGCAGGCTGCAGCCCTTCAGGAGTTTCACTTAGAAATGAAGCTGGTGATTACTGTAGCAGGGGACTGGATTGCTTCTCCCTGGGGTGCCTTTTCAGCTGCTAATGAACCACCAGGAAGACTCAAGTTGTCTCCATGGCTGCTTGGGTCCTGGGTCCAGGTTGCAGAGGGATGAACAGAGATGTGGGGGCTGAAGAAGGTGATGGGGAGCAGCTCTAGAGCACAAATCCACAAATATCTGATGCCTCTGCAAATATGGGAGGTTATTTCCACCTTGAGACCCCAGCCACCATTGCTCCTGACTGAAGACTTCCACTCCTGCTGCAGATCTCCACAGCCCAGAGGGCAGCCTCCTTCAGTTCCAAAAGGGGGGACTCATTAAATATTCCTGGCCACAGTGAAGTCAGAGGATTCCCAATCTCTGACATTTCAGCAGGCATGATTCAAGGGCCACAAAACCTGAGATGGGATCTAAAATCTCAAAACAAACAAACAAACAAGTTCTTTACACTACTTTTTAATCAATAGTGCATGTAAATACTTTTTGACATTGATTTATTAACTTTTGTTTGTTCTCTGATATTGATGTTAGAAAGCTGATTGTCTCCAAACTGTTCTCCAGATCCAGAGGACACTTCATTTTTTGTTTCCAATATCTTCTGAATCCAGAAGTTCAAACTTTAAGGATACCCTATACCTGCTGAAGTTCTGAGTCGTGGTGACACCGCCAGTCTGTAAGTTTAATGCCATTCTTCATCTTTGTGTTTGAGTGAGGGGAGGACCAAATTCCAGGAAAGCTCTTTGAAGCCTTTAAGGGCAGAATTGAACATTATGGAGAACTACTTCCCATCCCTGCTCCTCCTCATAGCAGGATCCTGAGCTCTATGCCATGCCCCTACATCCTCATGCAGTGTATGGGAGACTCCAAAACAGCCAACACTGCCTGCCATAACCAGTGGGGAGAGAGGAAGGATAGGAGTGAGACACACCCTAAGGCACCACCAGCATGTCATCCTTGCCTGTCTGTGTGCACATCCTCCATCACCTCCTTCATCATGGGAGGCAGAACACTTCTTCCAAAAAAAAAAAAGTAGCATACATTTATAAATGTAGGACACAGCCAGTGTTTTATATTGAAGTCATTTGCCTGGGATTTACGAAGCTCTGATCTCTCCTCTTTCTGGGGACCCATATGTCCCACTCCCAGGATGTGCTTACTGCCTGGCTAGGAGCTTGTTTGCTGGAGCAGTGCCACTGGGCATCCAAGCATTCACCTTCCATGGCATGCCAGAGAGAACCCTGCAGCCTAGGGCCCAAGTGGGGAAATGTGGGATCCAGTATTTCAAAGAAAGATCTGAGGGGTAAAATCAACCTTGTCTTCACTTTCCCTGCCTGAGGACATACAGCTGTATAGCTCAGGTTCCCCTTCAGGAAGAGTGTGATTTCTCTCAGACAGAGGAAAGATTGCACCTAAATCCTCCATTTCCAAAGAAAATAGAAGAGCATTGTAGATACAGGACAGATTTTGTTGCTGCATGTTGCAGGGATCACAGTCTACAAGATACATAAGAGAACATTTTAGCACCAGGAAGCTAATTTTGCTCAGCTTGCTAAGCCTATTGCTGGATGTGGTGTGAACTCTTTTGCCAAATAGACCTGGACCTGGCGGGCAGGTCATGTAAGTGGATTTCAGCAGCAACTCATGAGTGTCCCACTTGGTCCAGGACTTGCTGTGCCCTGTTATGCTCCTCCAGTGCCATGTTGCTAAGTGACTCTTTGCAGTGTGAATCCTGCAGTCTTCCCTTGCCCGGTAGGTACAAATCCAATGCACTTTCCTCTTTGTCTCCAAAATGTAGCATCACGGATTGCAGTCTCATAGATGCCAGGTAGGGATGGAGCCTGTTCTGGGAAAAAGGTCCAGCAAACCTGCAGAAAGCGTAACTAGATACCACACAGCTGATGTGAACTGGTGTGGAAATGCTGTCATATCGTCTACTTAGAAACCTGTCTCATTCTGTGCCTTCTGCACATCTTGCCAACTGCTTCCAGCTGGTGGCTGCTGCTGCTTGGGGCCTGAGACATGACTACTTCTCCCAGAGCCCTCTGAGCTGCTGCTATGTGCACACTCATCCTGTGGTATGGGCTGGAGCAGGCTAGTGAGGTGATGTCAGGCTGGACTGAGCTTTCCAGTCAGATGCATGTTGTGTGAACACACACTGGTCAAGAGATTAAGAAGATACTCACAGTGTCTGCCCTGTCCATTCCCTGAATTCATCTGGGCCATTCATTAATTCCTCTATGCTAGTTTTACAGGAGATACCCCTGCATCCTTAATGGGCTCTTTGTCTAGTGAGCCACAGAAAAGACAAAATGGGGCTGTAACACAGACTTTGCTTCCCTTACCTGCTGCTTCAAGATTGGATCAAGACTTTCTTCATGTGAACCCTAGGTGTACCCGCAAAGTAAGTTAAAAGACCAGCCATTTGCCCAACTAGCTCACTTGGGGCAGAAAAACAGGTGGCCTGGCATTTTTTTGGAGCAAAATAGGAGAATCCTGCAAACACTTCTGTTTTCCCAGGGCTAGACAGCCTCTAAACAGGAATTACAATTTTGAATTTAGGCATCTTAAAATTTCTTTGTGCTATTTCAGGAGACAGAAATCTCACCTGGGTATGTGGAAGATGCTCCTGCAGAGAACGTCAAGGTACAGATATAGTGAATTCTCATCAGACTTTGTGGTATTGCAGGACTTAAACATCTAGCCCAGTTAAATTGTTTTTAGTGATAGTCTTACGGTTCTCTAGGGAAGATCCCCTGTAAGTTTTCTGGGACCATCCCTTCTGTCTAAGTCCTGCACATATTATATATCATGTAAAGAAGCAATTTGAACTGGGCTAGCTCTGGTAGTAGGTTCAATAGGGTTGCTTTAAGTCTGTCAGAAAAGTATGTTCAGAAATATGAAACTTTATTCACCAACAATGTAAATCAACCAGGATGAGGAATTGTTTTATAATTAATTATTTAGTGCATTAATTGGGAAAGACCATGAAAAGTCTAGCCACTTAGTCTAGAAGATAAGGTGAAGCCAACACTGCCTTTACGTTTTGGTAAGGACACAATCTATACCAGAGAACATGGACAGGAAGACCAGCCTGTCTCATATTTGCAGAAAGATGTAGCTCTGTTGCTTTCCTTCTGCTCTCAGGTATTCCTCAGAAAAGGAATTCTCAAGAGGAAACTCCTGTTACTTGTGTTTCTGCCTTGCTTCAGTCTTTCATGGGGGACACTGGAAAAGTATCATACGGTGCCCAGGGAAGTTGTGGCTGCCCCATCCCTGGAAGTGTTGAAGGCCAGGTTGGATGGGGCTTTGAGCAACCTGGTGTAATGGGAGATGTCTCTGTCCATGTCAAGGGGGGTAGACTAGGTGATCTTTAAGGTCCCTTCCAACCCAAACCCTTATATTATACTATGATTTGCAATGGTTCTAAAGGACAAGTTCCATGTACTTCCTGGGACAAAAGGTAGATGTTGAACAAGCTGTGTTTGTGGTAGGGATGCTCTTGGTTTTTGTTGTAGAATTCAGGTTTAAAACCCCTAATCTTTCTGCACGGTTGGACACTCTTCACTTGTTTTTGCCATCGGCAGTAGCACCTCAAGCCACACAGCCCGACTCCTAGAAAGCTCACCCACCCCTCCATCTTAAACAACGTGCTTGCCTTAGGTCCTCAGCTTCTGAAAAAGTTGTCTTGGGAAAGATGCCCCCCCACCCCTCCTCCTCCTCCTCCTCCTCTTCCTCCACCCTGCGGCAAGACCCATTGTCCATCGGCGGCAAGGCATAAAGGAGTTAACGAAGGAGCCAGCGAGGAGGTACGACGGGGTGATGTCAGAATATTTCCAGGGAAAGAATGTGTTGGGGGCGATGGCCGGGCGAAGGGGCTGGGGCTGGCGGCCCCCGGCCCCACCCCGACATTCTTCTTGTCCGGTTCCCACAGGCGGAGAGTGGCACGGGGGGTCAGAGTGGACGAGCACAAAGGGAGACCCCCTGCTGCCGGGGCCATCGTGCTGGGCTGTCACTGCTACTAATTCATGACTTCACCTTTAATCTCGCTGATCCATTATAGGTTAAAAAGAGACCCATTTTACAGCTGACAAGATTGAAGGGAGTGCAACCCAGGAACTTCGGGGGGGGGGGGGGGGGGGGGGATAGGAGGGGGTGGGAGAAGGAAAAAAAAAAAAAAAAGGCAGGGGAGTGGGAGAGAGAAATAACCCCCTCGAAAGTTTGTACAATTAGGACCCATCTGCTAAAAATAGACTTTGCTTTCCGCCACTTTCCGCTTGTCCTTTCCCTTCACTGTGAGGATATGTATTTTAAGAGATAAGCTGACAAATGCAGCTAATTCCGAATTTTAGCACAGGGGGTCAGAGGGAAAAGAAACGGGGAAGAAAGGGGGGGCCAGGAAAGGAAAAACAGTAAGATTTTTGGAGCAGGGTTGCACAATCGAAAGGATGGGAAGCATTCAAATGGCTTAGTGCTGCTTTAGAACATGTTTTGTGAGGTCATCATGGGGAAATGACTAAGAAATTTATGAAATGCTGATGTCAAAGGTAAGCTGATCAAATCAACATTGATTCAGCAGAGTAATAAATATACGTGTGTGGCACTTGCAGCATGTCTATAATGACACAAATACTTAATGAATTCCCAGAAATCATTGGACATACTGTGCTGTGAGCACTAGATGCAGTTTCCAGAAGTAATTGTGCATTTTATTTTCATTAGTAAGGTAATCTCTTCCAATTTGTCCTTTAACAAAGATTTTTATGCTATTAGTTCAAGGCAACAAAAATGTACCTTCTCAGTGAATTTCACCAAAAAAAAAAAGTATGAAAGAAGAAAGTGTAATCTCTGGAAAAAAACAAGGGGGTGATAATGTGCCATATACCTGTGAAATTCTTGCTATATTTTTTTTTTTTTTTAGCATATAACAAAGAACTTTACATTCTTGCATTTCCTGATTTTGCCCAACATCAGTAAGGATGTTGTAGGTATCTATGTACAGTGCTTATTCAGAGAGTTGTGGTATTGGTCCTTAGGTTTTTTGCTGTCTCTATCTGCTCTTTGACAAAAAATTGTAATTCCAGAAGCAGGTTTAATAAGTCTGCCAAGCTAGTCTATCCCTCCTACTTCCCTGAAGGTATCAGCATAGAAACCCAAAAAGGAGGTGGTTGCTGGATTCTCTCTGCCTTTTGCCCTTGAACTGCTGGAACTGCATCTCATGAGATTTTGCAGTGTAAGTATGTAAATGTATACTGCCAGACATACTCAGTTTTTGCATCTGCTGTGGCACCCTATTAGCTCCTTTCTCCCCTCCCTGCAGAGGAGCCCTGGGAATCATCACGGCTTGGTGGGTGCTCCACTGCCATGAGGCCAAGGTAGAGAGCAGGGAAGGTCATTGCAAGGATGCAAAGTGCTGCCAGATATTTGCAAGGATTTTGGGCTTTCTGGGTTTCCTGCACAAAGTCTGTGAAGGTGATCAGCTGCCACTGTCTTTTGTGGGAAGATGTAAGAGAGAATGGGGACCTCTGAGTGAGGCACTCTGTGAGTTGAAGTCAGTGATGAAAGTCCTATTTGAAAAGAGCCTTGGATCAAATCAAAACCTGATTTCCTAAGAGTGACATTGCCTGCAAATGGAGGCAGATTGAGGTCCGTAACTGGCCAGCGCTTTGGACACACTCTGCTTACTTTAGTCACACAAAATGACGTATTGATGCAAGTTTCCAGGATCCCAACAGGCAGCCCTTTCATAGGCAAAAACCCTAATGAAGTCACTGGCAAGCAGCCTCCCTGGCCTAAGGCCTGCAGGCTATTTCCCCAGTCAATACACTGCACCTAATCTTATACCCCTTGAGCATCAGCTCCGTGTGTATTTTCTCCAACTATTTATTCTCTTTCTGCAAAAGTGCAAGATTTGTGTACTGTAGAGAGCAGTGTCAGTGAGCAGCTGCTTCTCCTTCAGCATGAATTGTTCAGTACATAGGCTGGGCAAAACCAAACTGCAAGGCTGAGGCACAGAATAGCGAGGACCTAGACTGCCACACTCAAATCTACTCTTTTAATTTGTAACTCTATACTTGAAAGCAAAAAAAACAACAACCCCAAAACAAACAAACAAACAAACAGGGGAAAAAAGCAATTAAAGCAGAATTTTTTAAAAAGAGCTTCAGGGGGTATTATGACAACAGATATTTTTACCTGGTAATCTTCTTCTAATTTAGTGGAACACATTGACTCCTCTTGTAAGTCAACAATGGAGCTATCTTAACAATGAGTTAGAGTTATCCTGCAGAGGGGATTTGCTTGCTCTTTGTAAACATAATCCTTGTGGTTTCTGATCAATCAGATGAATTTATTTTTCCCACTTCTGAGAGTGTAAGAAATATAGATTGGAGTGGCAGCTTCAGTTATTACCTTTGTTCCAAACTGTAATCAAACTCAAAGTTAACATGATACAAATCATAAGGATATTTTGAGGGGAGGCTTTGTTTTATTTGAGGTACCCATGCCCTTTCTTTCTGAAATTTTTTGGTTTCCTGATTTATTTTTTTTTCCCACAAGCAAATCTGATAATGTGATGCCCAGGTAACAAGGTAAAAAGCAGCTTTTGGAGTCGAAAAGTTGCCATCTCCTTTTCCACACTCTTCAGAAAGTGATTGAGTTAATAAAATCCTTCTCAGTTGAAATATTTTTTCTTCCAAGTTTCATACAGTTTCTGTAATGCACCTGCAGGCAGGTGTTCAGAGGAAGCCAGGAGTGCAACCTCCATCTCTATTGGCTGAATAAGTAGTGAATTGTTGACCTGGATGGCAACAAGTTGGCCTGGAAGTAAAAGCAAAGAAGGCAGAAGGGAGACAATTCAGATTAAGGATCTGGAGTCCTCCCTGTAATTGCATCCCTTTCATTTAGTAGGATCATAGAACCAGAAAACCACAGAATATGCTGAGTTGGAAGGAACCCATCAGGATCATCGAGACCAACTCCTGTCCCTGTGTAAGACACCTCAAGAATCACACCATGTGTCTGAGAGCATCATCCCAATGCTTCTTGAACTCAGGCAGGCTTGGTGCTGTGCAGTTCATGGGAAAACAACCCCGAAGTCTCTGCCTCTGGCTGCTCCTTCCTCTGAGTGCTCTAGAGCTGATCTAAACCTAAAGGCAGGCTCACATCTTGAACCTGCACCTAGAGCTGAAAGTACACACATTTATACTTTTACAGAGAAAGGCACACTGTGAAAAATCTTCAGAGGTGGGTCTCTCGCCCTGAGGTTCTCTGAGAAATGGAGCTATAAAAGTAGAATGATGCACCTTTTTAAAGGTGAGATATCCTGGACAAAAAGCAACAGAGCCCACAATTACATGAGAGAAAGGGTTGAAGTCTCAAGGAAATCTGAGAACGTGGCCCTTACATATTTAGCTGTCTCTTTGGGAACTGACTTACTTCAACAATCTGCATCCATGTCATTGTCATGCTCAATATGCTACCAATAAATCCATGATATTTAATTCCAGTCAGATAATACCAGGTCCTTATCACAACACACTCACAGTACCTCATTCAGTGTAGTCAAGGAGTTATCTTTCTGTCTCCTTTTTAAAGATGAAACTAATCCATTGTAAGCCCCATAACAGAGAGCTACTCACAGGGTGAAAGTATAAGCAGTGAAGTTTTTTAATTATATTGTATGTGTCTCATGACTCTAGCCATTAAAACCACAGGTATGAAAAGATGCTCTCAGTTTTTATGCAGTGCAGCTGTGGAGATAGGGTAGGGTTTTCCTTGTACTTGCAACAGGAGTTATACATGGTTTAAGTATAATGTGAAAAGTGACCAGCACCAACCTCTCTACAATGATCTTTCAGGTTGTTGTAGAGACTGATGAGGTCTCCCTTCAGCCTTCTCCTCCCCAAACTAAACATTCCCAGCTCCCTCAAACGTTCTTCATAAGATTGATTCTCTAGGCCCTTCACCAGCTTCATTGCCCTCCTCTGTACTCGCTCCGGCACCTCCATATCTCTCTTGAGTTGAGGTGCCCAAAACTGGATGCAATACTCCAGGTGTGGCCTCACCAGTGCTGAGTACAGGGGGACAATCACCTCTCTACTTCTGCTGGTCACACTGTTTCTAATCTAAGCCAGGATGCCACTGGCTTTCTTGGCCACCTGGGCACACTGCTGGCTCATGTTCAGCTGCTTGTCAATTAGAACCCCCAGGTCCTTTTCTGCCAGGCAGCTTTCCAGCTACACTTCCCCAAGCCTGTAGCCTTGCATGGGGTTGTTGCGGCCCAAGTGCAGGACCCGGCACTTGGCCTTGTTGAAGCCCAGACCATTAACATTAATGAGAGAACAAGGGATGGACCTGGCACCTCCCTGCACCTGTAAGTCAGTCACACTTGGAATCCTCTTAACTTTTGCTGGCATTGGTTGCAGTAAGTGACAGGGCTGCAGAGACTAGTTTATCTGGGTTTGGCAAGCCAGTGAACAGATTACCACAGCTTTGAGAAACAAGCATGATTACACAGTGACATAATTTCTATGTAAATATAGTTCTGGATTGTTCCTGCTTTGATCTGAAAACATGCAGAGGGGAAAAAAATTCATTTAAAACAAACAAAACAAAACAAAACAAAATCCAGAAGTAAGCAAGTTGATAAATTAATCCTGCACTACCTGCATTGAAACTAATACAGTTGCAACAGGGCTTCCTTTGGACCAAGATTTTTCTTCACGTTCATGCCAAAGATGCATTTAAGCATCATCTAATAACCAAACAGCAAACATAAGCATTAAGCTGAGGTGTCACCCATTTCCCGCCCTCTCCAGATTGTTTCTGTCTGTCTTGTGCTCTTCAAATGGCAATGCAAAGCCCATATGCCACAGTGTCAGGGAAAAATTCCCAACACAGCATCTGGCTGTGTGGCAGATCCCGAGGCAGTTGGTGTGTCAGCTTTGGAGCTGCCTCTGCTTTTGTCATGTGCTGGGGGGTGGTGATGGGACTGCCCTGTCACCCCACAAACTGCTTTGGATTCCAAGGAATCACTAGGTTTGTGTTTGTCAATAAGCTCCCACTTAAATCCCTCACGAGATCTCCACACAGGCCTCCTTTATTGTGAAATAAGGAGAATTTCTTAGTGCCCATGTCTGTGTTTTTGGCAAAAACACGTGGGTTCAGTTTAAAGTGGACTCCGGCCTGGTACATACAGGTCACTGTGTACTGGGATTTCTTTCCCAGAAAACTCTTGAATGCTCTTTGAAAGGCCTCTTCTTTTATTTATTTCCGCCCCCCCCCCCTTGCTCATGGGTGTACAAGCCACTTCTTGATGAATAGGATCCATAATGCCCAGAGATATTTGAGATCAAGCATATGGTCCATTGAATATGCATGTGAGTGGGGCGGGAGGGTATTGGTGTGCAACACTGGGGAAAGCGTGTCTGAAAGTTAAGCAGTGAAGGGTTGGAAGGCAGCCTTTCTGCACATTTTGGGAAGTGGAACTTTCTGCTTCCTCTGATAAATTAGTTAGTAGAAAGCAATTTGTGGTAAAAAGCACAGCTGAGGGGGTTTAAGCACTCAAATATTTGGTTGTGACTTGTGTTAGGCAGAATAATGCTGTTTTGCTTCTGGTTTCCTGCAAAGCACTTACTCTTACAACCAAAACACAAGACAATAAAATCTCTAGTTATTCAGAAGTACATAAAGATAAGAAACTTCTTCAACTGACAAATGACCAATTCTTCTAAAGGAGAGAGGCTCAGATGACTCTTCTTCACATTTAAATGAAAAGAGTGCTTGGAGAATACACATTCTGGTAAGTTTTCCTTACCAGTGGGTAGAGAGAAAGGGAGACAAGACTGAATAGAGGCGATTGGGCATGAAGTAGTAACTATGAGGTCCTGTAGGCAGGAGAACAAGAGAGGAAAGGAAGAAAAAAGAGAAGAGAACCCTGTAAAAAGACAAGGGGGAGGAGGGGAGAAGGAAAGGATATGTAGTTGTTTTTTAAGAGATGCCAGGGAAAACTGAAATACGTGTCTTTGAGAAAAAAAGAGAGAATCTTGAAATACTGGAATTGAGCCTGGATCTTTGAAGCTTTACTGGGAATACTCTTGGAGATATTGTCGAATATATAAGATTTGTATTGCATTTTTTTCAGTTTTGAATATCTCATGTCATTGCCACAGCATATTTTTTTCGCGCAACAAAATGCAAATTAATCTCCTAAATACAAATGTGCTATGGTTAACTTACTTCATGGGCCAAAAGAATATATCACACTGCATTTCTCGCCTATAGTTACTGAAAATCCTAGAGAACTGAAGAATTAGAAGACTTCTAAAGGAGGCTCCTCCGTTGCATAAATGCTGTGGCAGAGCAGGAATGGCAGTTAAGTGCATTGTCATCAATATTCCTTCCACAGGAAAAATTCACTTTTCAATTTTATTAGTAAGAGTGAGTGTAGGAGAGCAGAAAAAATGTTTTATTATAGCACATAATAGTCCTGAATAAACAGTACAATATTGACATCTTGACCTTCATAAGTGAGTCTAGCAGGTGTACCATCTTGTGAAGGGCAGTATGTTTGTGTGGCTGTGTATGTCTGTGAAAAATGCCTGTGGGGGATCATGTTCTAACACAACCTCTGCTTCAAAACAAACACCAGAGCCCAGAGGAAAACCTGGCTCTCTGCCTGAGGCAGGACTGACCCTTCGTCTCTCTTTCAGCAATCATTCATCTCTTAAGCCAGAGTTATAGACTCAGAAAGATGAGAGGGAGAAAGGCATTAGCTCCCTATACTGTCATTTTTATCTAGTCAAGTAGGCATTTTCGATGAACAGTTTTTCTCAGTCATGGGTCTGCCCTCTGTATGCACTGAAGATGCCAGCTGAAGAAGTCAGACCAGTCAATCTATTCAGGCTAGTCCTTGCCCTGAGCAAATGTGTCCTAGGAAATGCTCACGGATGTGTGAGACACTTACATAAAATAGGACCATTTACTTTTATATGAGTTTTTTCTATATATTCTTCAGAAGAAAGGCATTTATTTATCTAAATATTTCCTAGACTAACATGAACACTCTCAGGTAGGTATTTTGTAGGGTGATAAAGCAAGTTCGTTTCACAAATTAGTAAAACCAGACAATAGTGAGCTCTTCTAAGGCATCGTAGCAGCAGGCTGCAGAACAAGCCTTCTGGCTGAGCTTTTCACTAGCAGTTGATTCCTTCCTGGGAAATTCCATAGTGCAATGAAGCCAAGTGCATTTAACCCTTGGCCTGTCTGAATGTGCTGGAAGGAAAATGAGTCTTTAGCTGAATTTCTTCTTCCCAGATCGCTTAAATGACTGAACGTTGTACCTGTGGTAGTGGGAAACCTTGAGGCAGGTCCATCTCATGAAAGCCATATAGTTGGATAAGGTGGAGTAACCGGCTACTTTCCAAAACAGTGCACCAGTCCCTCTAGACACTTTTTGAAGTTAATTAACATCTCTGGAAGCAGCGGTCTCATGCTTACAATGTAAAGGTCAGTATATTTTAACCACTCATTAGAAAAGCTGATATCGAGAGGAAATGCATTGAGGCAGGGTACTTGCTGTAAGAAAATTCAGAGGAAAGAAACATCTTGAATGTTTTTGTTCAAATTCACTTACAGCAGTCCTATGCCCAAGTAAAATACCATTGTCAGAATCTGGTTATATGCAGAACATTTCCTGGGTTCCTAATCTCTTTGAATCCTATTTCATGAAGTGGTGAAACAAGTGCTTAAGTCCAAAAGGCTTCCGTGTAATTTAAGCACAAGCCTTGATGTAGCCTGGCCTCTAGGATTTGCTGAATAAGCACATGCTTAACGTCAAGCAGTTGGTCAAGCACTGCACTGAGTCATGATCTCCTTCTAAAACCTCTCTTTCTGTTTCTAAAGAAGACACTGGTAAAGCTCTGGTTGCCTCTAGGTGTGACAGTTGAGGAATGAGCTGCCAGGCAAAGCATTGTGAGGAGGCTTGTGCTGAAGGAAACAGTTCTGTATAAACACATTCCTGGAGGAATGACACCATTCATGATCACTAAACTCATTAAAAAAATAGCATTTTTCCCTAAGAGGTAGGGGGAAACATCTGCTTTGTATCACCCAGCCACTGAAAGCACCCTTTGCAGATTAAAAAAAATTAGAATTTTCAACACAACATCTAGAGACCAGTGAATAATTGCCTTAATTAAACTAAAGAAGATTAGTAGGTGTATCTGTATAAAACATGTCCCAGATTTTGATAACATCCTTTGTATTGTATGGATGTAGCTGATTCCTGTTTGCTTGCTTTTCTCTTCATTGAGAATTTTTTTCTGTGAGTGCTTTTACCTCTGTTTCCCCCGTTTTACAACACTGATTCTGGGGCTGATGCACACATTGCAACATCCTGTCATATTGCTGTAAGTCCTGCCAGGGAGCACCAGGAACATTTACAGCTTTGGGAGTTATGCAAGCCTGTACGGGCACATCAGAGATGCACTTGATACCAGTTAGGTAAGGGTGGCAAAGCCAAAGCAGCTTGAAAGAAAACTGAATATTTGCCAGGTGTAATAGCAACATTTTTTTTTATTTATTTATGGTAAACAGGAACATGTGCACAGTGGCTGAGATGGCAAATACTTACTAAAAGCAGCTGAAGTACAAAGCAAATGACCAGAATAAAACTGACTTCTGCTGTCAACGTGGTATAATTTATGGGCTTACTTGTGTTGAAAAGTGAGCCTCTGAGGTCGGGTCTTTGCGTTCTTCCTCAAATTTTCATCAAAGCTAAGTGATTACAGAAGTTGTCCTGCTTCATTCACAATGTTTTATTTTATTTTATTTACATTTGGATATCACCAATGTGCAAAGGACAAGCTGTTTCCCTGCTCAGGATACCACAGAATACTCGTGTGCTGGACACTGGGCAGACAAACAGGGCCAGCTGGAAGCCTGCTCAACTGCTGGTGGCCAGCAGCTGCTTTGTGGCAGTGGCCACAGCCAAAAGCACAGGAAGGATCAAACTGCAGCCATATTTCTTGATTTGTTCCTTCTCTACTTTGTCCTCGCCATACCCTCACAGCTCTCTTTCTACCTGCCATGAAGAGGAAGGTGGTTCAATGGAGCTGATGTTTCTGTCATCCAATGGCCCTAACTACCTGTATGTATTCCTGCCCTCACTGAATCCTGCTGCCCACATTTCTAGGGAAGGGAGGCAAATTCTGTTCCTTTACATATGTGGCATCTGTAAGGGCAGTAACCAGGGCAGGATTTTTCCAGCAAAGAAGAATATGAACTTCTTATGTATAGAGGTGAGTTACAGGTAGAACATCAGCACAGCCTGGACTTCCGTTATGTGAGATTATTTATGTCAGTGTTTGTAGAACCAGGGCTGATATCTCTCAGCACCCGTGCTGGATTTCCACTCATTTTGTGCTAGGGTCTTCCTGTGAATCCCCTGTGGGAGCAGTTCAGTAGTACTTAAAGGGATGGCATTTCTGTAATTATCTAATTATTGCTCCAAGGTTCTTTCTTGTGCTTGTTAAACATGCATTCCAGTGTAAGTGTACTCCCACACTATTGAATTTGGATAAAATGTGATTGAGAATCGGCATTAATTCCCCAGTAGTCTTTGGAGTAGGTACTGCTGGCCTACTTTTATCTTTTCTGGTTTGAAAACATGGAGTTCAGACCTGGTCATTCTAAATAGAGTGAAAGATTTTAAAGGCAGTGCGGTGTGCTGGGACTGGGATTCTCCATTACATTCTTTCTGTTGGCTTAGAAAAAAATCATGGGGCATCTATTTCTCTAATGAAAGCTATAACAATTTTGGGCGATTACTCATTTATCTGAACTTCTGTTAATGCTATCAATTTAATTCTTAAATTCTGAAAGATCCTTTTCAAATTTTCAATAAGGAAGCAACGGTGAATTGGAACTTCTTCAAATTCAGCAACCTTTCAGTTACTTGCCCTTTTACTTGGTGTTGTTTTCTGCTCTTTCTTTAATCCTTTAGCGAGTTCCCTGCCCCTGTGTGAACCATGGTAGTCTAACACAGAAAGAGAAAAAAAAGAAAAGTAGAAGATAAATCCTACCTCAGGTTACTTTCTTCTGGTTCCTACCTTTTAAATCTCTTCACTTTTCACTATCAGCCATGAATATTACATCTTCGTCTGAGTTTTCAGCTGCTGAATCATGATCAGTGGAAGATCCAATAGCCCTGTGTTACTGGATGCAACTCAAGCGGTTATGCTGGTTTTACTGCTTGGCACATACTCAGGAACGGGAACTTAGCTTAGCAGTTGGAGCATATGGCAGGGGGAGATAGGCCAGCATCTTGGATGAAGATGCATGTATTTTGTACTCTCATGGTATGATGCATTCTTGTGCTTTGCAGATGGCATCTCAGAATTGTTGCTCTGAAAACTAATTTTGCCCAGCCACGCAGGTCTGCTGACACAAGCACAAGGATCATCTGTTTCTGCACAGACACTACTGCATGCTGCAGATATCCTAGGCAGGAATTTTTCTGAGAAGCACACCTGCATCTCAGTTGCTGTGGGGAGCAGAAAAACCCTTGGGAGCCTATGACTGGCATTTGTATCCAGAAAGAACCATTTTGCCAGACACAATCACTGTCTCCATTTAACACTTGGTTACTGCTTCTCCTAGAAGCATATTACAGCATAGCTGTCAGGGCAAGCATAGAGGGAATACATTGATTTTATGACAGCTGGAAAGAGGGGCTTGCTCTATTTGACAGAAACCTAACATTGCCTTTGATTTCAGACCAGCCTCCCTGTTACAGACGAGCGACGAGTGCTCAGAGAAACTGCTTTTATACCACATGGGGCACATAGCTCTAATAAGGCCACTCTCCAAAACTTGCTTTTGCTCCATCTCTGCCTCCCTGTCCCCCACAAAACAAATATCTTGTTACATGTGCGAGTGGACCAAGGGATTGCTAAAGATGTTTGAGGTGGTGGATTTTGTTGGTTGGTTTTAAACTGGAAGAGAGTAGATTTAGATTAAAAATTAGGAACATTTAGGTGAGACACTGGATTGGGTTGTTCCCTGGCTCAGGGAAGTTGTGGCTGTGCCCTCCTTGGAAGTGTTCAAGGTCAGGTTGGATGGGGATTCGAGCAACCTGGTCTAGTGGGAGGTGTCCCTGCCCATGGAGGAACGTTGGAACTAGATGATCTTTAAGGTCCCTTCCAACTCAAACCATTCTATGGTTGTATGATTCTGTGGAGCCAACAGAACTGCAGATTAAGGTAGGAGTATTTTCTGTTCTCTGGCATAATCTGCATTACTTACAATCACTTTGGGAACATTTTTTAAATGCACTAGGCTGGAGTGCATTTTATCTCAGAACACTCCAATCTCTGTATTATTTGCTGTACTGTGTCCCCAGGCTGAGTCAGACAGAGGTCTTTTTTAAGATCAATTTCCTGTCTGTGAGGTGGGCTTCACACTAGCTATTGTCAGGTCTTCTTACTTGCTTTCCCCCCACCCTCCCCAGATTTCTGTGCTCTCTGTGGGACAGACTAGTCTGTGCTTTTTGCTAGATCTCCTCTTGAAACAGAAACAGTTTGGCAGCAAATAAAGCCAAGGATGATGGACACAAAGAGTTAAATTCTATTGTCTACCTGCAACAGGAGAGCTAAAGGAGAAGTAGAAATCTGAATTAAAAAAGGATCTGTCAAGCAATTAATGGGATACTTTCTGGAGTAATGTGAAAATTACTGCCAGTTTACTCCGTGCGGAGGTGCAGGAAAAAGATACCAAAGAACTATTATTTACAGGACCCCTGAGAAATTGTTTCCACATTGGCCTAAGACAAGACGACAGCTGCTGGCACTACCAATAATATGTGTGAGCCTGCTACCAGCAGCCTGGAAAGCTTGAATACCTGCAGTGTAAGGAGGGGTTCTGTGGAGGAACATCCTCCCGTCAAACAACTTCTGTGGGACACAAAATAAACATGTTTTTGACAGCATGCAAGTAAGAGCACTTGCTTCCTGCACATGAAATGCTAAAATGCTGAGAGCCATGATCCCATCCTGCATTCAGATGTTGTGTAATTTAGCAAGTGGTTTCAGAAGATGCCTCATTACCCACAGCAGAAAAAGTAACCAATGTGCTAGGTTCATAACATAAATTTAAGGCAGATTTGAAGACATAGAAAAGAAAATATCTGCCCTCTCAATTTATAGTGCTCTGTATCCCTTATTTTTCCCACTTTTAGAATGCAACTGACTATCTGGGGTGCCTGATTTAGGCTTTCTGACTGCTATCACACCCAAGATTGGTGACTCAGGTCACTACTGACAAATCCTGGTTCTTAGTACCATCAGTGGAGAGAAGCAGTTTCCATGCCAAAGAGCACATCTGACTAGGACCCATAATTGTATTTTCTGTCTTAACTCCAGATGAAGGAAGAGTGAATAATTCTGAAGCACTGAGAAAAATCTCTCCTATCACCCTGGACCTCATCTACCATTGTTTCCCTAGGAGGAAGTCAGGAATGGGATCACAAATTTTGTTTCATTCTGTGGGTTTTCTTTGCTTCAAAGGTTGTACTGAGTTTTCTTTTTCTTTCTTGTCACAGCTGATGGGCAGGACAACATGAGTAGCTCTTCTCTCCAACCTGTTTTCAAAAGTATGTTATGTGCAGGAGCATTGCTGAAGTATTTGGTCATAGGTATTTTCACAAGTGCATAGAAATTAAAAATAACTTCAAAAAGAGTGCATAGCACTGGTAGTAAAAAGGGGTCTGTGATAAACACATTTTTAATTGGCTTATTTAAGAGAACCATTTTACATATCCCTTATCTTGGTGACCAATTTATTTGCATCCAGGTACTTTATCACCATGTGTTTTTGAAAAAAAGTCCCTTGAGAAGAATTTGAAGTCTTCAGAGCCCAACATGTTCCAAAACTGCACGGGAGGGCAGGTTCTCTGCTAGATGTAACAGCTTCAAATGGTGAAACAGGAAAAGTCTTAAAAATCATGGACAGTTTTTCTGGAAGTTACACATCTGAAAAAGAATAACAAATAAACTGAGAAAGGCTTTGGGCTTTACCTTTGCTGTGGTGATCTCTAGTTTCATTGTTATTAAGCATAATTTCACATGTATACCTTCTGGGGGATTTTTTAAAATTATAACTGAAAAGTATCCTTAAAACATTAAGGAAGGAAAATAGCATGAACGGAAATTGAAACTCAGCTTGGTATTTCTTTTATTCATTGGTCTATCTAAAGTGATAGACTTCGGAAATGAAAATTAAACCAAACCAAACAAACAAACAAAGAAAACAACAAAAAACAAACAGTGAAAGTTTTGGAGGAATCAAAACAGAGGATAAACTGAAAAAGATAGGTGACACTAATGAGAAAGAGGCTGTTACTGTACCAAGAAATCAGAGACTGTTTTATAACATTTATCCTCTGACACAGTACTTAAGAGCTGTCATATACATGTTATGTACCTTATTTGAATGGTTCCTTGAAATCACTTGTGCTGTTTCATGATGTAAAACATAAAAAAAGATAAATGAAAAGGAAATGAGATGTCAGCATAGCACTATGAACTGAAACTCGCTTTTCAGCATTAGAAGACATGGCATCTGGAGCTGAAAATCTGTGATACAGTGCAAATTAGTTTTGAAACAAGTATTAAGAATAAAATACTTGTTAGACTATCTGAACCCTGGAAAGTGAGTCAATTAGTGTTAGCACTGACACAATAAGGTTATTTTACCAAGCTGATAGACTGTCATAATTATCAAATGTGCTCAAGGAAATGGAATCCTGTATTGAAGTCAATCCCATCCAGAACCTGATTAGCTTTTAGAGCTCAGTCTTGATCACCCTGACTTGATTAAGTAAAAACCACAAAACTAACATTCTTTGAGCCATCAAATTATTATTTTTTCCCAGTTGTCTCACAACTGCCTGAAAGGGAGGTTGGAGAGACGTGGATGTTCTTCTCTTCTCCCAAGTAACAAGTGATAGAACAAGAGGAAATGGCCTCAAGTTGTGCCACAGGAGGTTTAGATGGGATAGTAGGAAAGATGTCTTCACTGAAAGGGTTGTCAGGCACTGGAACAGGCTGACCAGGGAAGTGGTGGAGTGACTATCCCTGAAGGTATTTAAAAGGTGTGTAGATGTGGTGTTCAGACTTGGTGATGTTGGGTTAATGGCTGGACTTGATTTGCCAACCAAATTATTCTAATATTCTATGAAAAAGCAGATAAGACTGGCATAGACATCAATTCTTCTTCATGAGATTTGCACACAGCTTGCTCACTATCTTTTGCCTGAGAGAAAGTTGCCAGATGCACTTTTTTGTTGAGCTGCTGTCTCTAAGAACACATGAAAGATGGCAGCATAGTGATGGAAATGGTTTAAACATTCTCGATAGACAGAAGAGTTTGTGTACATGGAACTCCTGGTGATACAACTCACTTCGACTCAGGCTGTTTATAAAAGCTCTTGTTAGACTGTATGTGGTGCCCTTCCAAAGAAAGAAAGAAGTGTTATATTCTAGTGTTAGGAGTCTGTGTTGTATCCATCTTTTTCTTGTTTCCCCAGGTAAGAACTGTGTTTTTTTTTCTGATAACATGACCTACTAAATGGATAATGCCTTCTTACTGCTTCTAGGCTACGTGGATTTATAGATCAGGAGATACTAAAAATTATTTATATGTAACAAGATATTCAGAAGCTCTCTGGACACAGTCCTGCTCTAGGTGTCCCTGCTTGAGCAGGAGTGTTGGACAAGGTGATCTCTGGAGGTCCCTTCAACCTTGACCACTCTGTGATTCTCTGATATCACAAAAGCTTGCCTGATCATTGTGTTTGCTTAGAAAACAACAGCTCATGACACACTCTTATGATGAAAGTACTAACAATGTAAGTGTTATTTTTCAATGTCAGTTCTCCCTTTTAATACAAAGATGTCAGCCTTCTTGCAGATAGTCACTTGCTGGTGGTTGTCAAGTTGAGTGGTGTCAGCAGATACAGCCTGGGCTGGTCTTACATTCCTTTGAAACTTAATTAGCTCATTTCTCATTTAGGCCCTGTATCTCTGACCTGGCTTCACAGAACTTTGTGAAAACATTGTATTTATATTGTGTGCAGATGCGCTTTGGGAGTCGGTGTATCACTGTGCTGTATGTGAGCTTTTGGAAGTGTAAAGAGGCATTCCTCCTGTAAACGACCAGGTCTGACCCTTTGCACGGCAGCAGTGGAGCCACTGCACTGGAAAAACCAATCTGCTTTTGAAGGGTCTTGTGCTGCTCTCACGGTGAGGCTGAAGCTTTGCCAGCACCCACATTGTCACGAGGGCCAGCAAGTGCTCAAGGAAAGCAGGATCCCTGAGCCTCTCCTCCCCACAATTCTCCCACACAAGCCTTCGCAGAGCTGAACTCTTTGGGTTACTCTTTGAGTAACCATTTTAGTACCTGACATTGACAGATCTTAATCACAAAAAGCCTCTGATGGAGGCATGCAGGAGGAAATGAATCCGATCAGTTACACTAAGTATACTGCGTCAGTAACACAGTTTTGCCCATGTTATTTTCTTCTGTAGTTTTGCACACAGTATTTGCAAGATGGCCTTGAAAGAGACAACAGAGTTCAAACAATTAACATATCCTTTATATCAGTGTGGACTCACCATTTTTAAAAGAAATTTTAACTGAGGTTTCACATTGCAAAGAAAACATGGTCATAGATCTCACAAACATTCCAGCACAAAATTCTTTCAATTTTTCTGCTTCCTATCATGTTGGTAAAAATTAGTAATATTTCTGATTGTCACTGGGAAAGAAGAGTAATATTTTGGAAAGTTTTTTGGAAAGTGTTCTGTTTTCCTCTTCTTCTTCTTTTCTGGGGCAGATTCATCTAAATATAATTGGAGTTTAAACAGAAGATATTCTGATTTGAGTATGTTGTTGCTACACTTAGCAACGATCAGCTTCTTCCAGCTAAGTTCTTCTTTAGGGCATTTACTATCCTAGGATGTGAGACCTAGCAAATTGCATTAACTAAGTGATGAAATTGGAGGCTGAAAATGTTGCACATACCTGCACTTTGTCGCTTAACCAGAAAGTGGAGAAGAAAATTTTGAGTTTTCCTTTGGCACCCACATTCTCCTTGTCTTTGAAATCTGGTACCTCAGAAATATGTGGATGTCTGCCCAATGCTGATTGCTGCCAAGTCATTCTGTTGAGTTTAAACACCATGTTCTTGGTGTTTTGAGTTGTTTGCATTTTTTATATTAGTTTCAGCATTGGAAGCCATTGCTTCTAGGAATGATACTGCCTACCAGTGCTGTAAGGAATGCAAGAAGAGGATGCAGCAATGAAGGATTTAGTCACTAATGATAACTGCTTTTTATTTATATTTCTGAAACCTAGCTTGCATACTACTTAATGTAGTGGTTGTGATACATGTTCCAACTCCCACATGGAGATAGCTGCTCCCAGTAGAGCTGCACAGAACAGTGAGCTGCCTACACTTACAAAAATGCCAGCTGAAGTTGTGTTTTCCTGCGAGCTGCTTTTAGTAGGCAGGAAGAAATTTGGTATATACTTGTGGTGGGCTTTCTGGGAACACTTCTGTATACTCATGGCTTAGTCTGGCCAGCTAATGAGGCCATATCCAGGCTGTTTTCTTGTCTTCTATGTAGTTTTGCCATATTTCTCTGGGCAGTGGGCAAGGAGGAGCTTTTTACAGACTCTCAGAACATCATATAAAGTAATGTCTTAGTAACTAGCAATCCGTTTCCGGAGCTGGGGGTGGCCTAAAGTGAGCTGCAGAGTGCCCATTAACTTTTTCTCTTTCAAGTAGAGCCAGTGATTATTTTTTCCCTCTGGGTGCACACTTGCATATCTTTACAAACAAGGCACTGTTAGATTTCTACCCTGCCATAAACTCTGACTGCAATACCTCATCCGTTACTGACCCGAAGTGAACTCAGAGGAGAGGGAACAGTAATAAAGCAAAACCCAGCAAACAGTGTGAAGCTTTTGTAAGATCTTATATAACTGAATTGGCTATATTGGGAACTTGCCTTTGGTTTTAATTATAGATTTAAGGGTGCACTTATCAGGCTCTGTGCCATCTCTTTACTCTCTCCCTTTACTCTTGATTTGCTTTATATAATAAGCAGCCACTACAAAAAGGATGTTTTTCCCCCTTTCTTTCAGGACGAGGAGAGGCCGACAAAAGTTCACTGGGGGATGGGAAGGCCTAATGTGTTAATTGTCCTGTGTCCCCCTCTGGTCTTGGGCTTTAGCTTGGTCCCTCCAGGAGGCTTCAAAGACCAGCTGTGAGAACCCAGCAAAAATCTGTGGTGTCCTGAAAGTGGCCAATGTTTCTTCCCAAAAGCCAGGGTTGAGTGACAAGTACCTCTCTGAGCTTCCAGAAAAGCATCAAGAGAAAGGCAAGTCTCAAATCTACCCAAATTGATCTCTTACTCACATCTGTTTCCTAGAATACACAAAAATCCAAAATCTGCAGAAGCAGAGCCAGAGCAAATGCAAAGCAACAAGACCTTCTGAGGGCCTCATGAAATATTAATGAAAATTGAGTAGAGATTTGAGGAAACAAGACTTCTTCCCCACAGATGCCTAAAAATTTAAAATATAACTAAGTCAGTTTATGCTGCTTAAATATCACTTCCGGGGTTAATCTTTAATACAATTTTTATTTGTCTTCCAGGTGACTTTTACCTTTCAGAACATCTACCATATCAATTGTTACATGTGTGTAGGGAAAGGGGCATGCAAAGTAATAGAGAAGCTGCCCTACAGAATTATCCTGGCTGTGCCTGAAAGGGTAGACACCCATTGTCCCATCTGAGGGGTCCCAAGCTCAGAAATCAGACTTCTGAATATGTGACTCATCAGAATCTGGTCTCCTGAAAGGCTAACTGGAGCGAACTGCCTTGCCACAACCAAGAAGGTGATGGTAGAGCTGGTGGCTATCCTCCTGCTCAGGCTTACATGTCTCCAACCTTTTTTTCCTTCTTGTGAATGGTCAGTAGTTAGTAAAGTCAGCAAAAAAAAATGTCACAGTGTGAGACAAATCCCTTTAAGTCAGTGAACTGTCCCAATCTACCCACTACCCGTGGTAAGTAGAGGGGACCTGGGATGTCAGGATAATAAAGGTGTTGGAGAGGAAAGCAGGATAGCTGAGCAGCTCAACACAAAGGCAGCCCAGATACAGTAAAGGTGGCCCATAGACTAGAGCTAAAAAAACTCTGCTTGTCTTCTTGTTGCTGTAAAACCATGGAAAAACACAGCTGGGGAATTAACAGTTCACTGTATTAATAGCTTTTTAGTCCTGCAAGCTTCATAATGTTGTTCAGTCTATCTCTTGTATTACAAATGCAGTGGCATATCTCCTGGTTGTTACACCTTCCCTGAGCCCAAATTAGAAACACAGGAAGATTTGAAAAGATGGTGAACTTGATTCTACTTCTCAGAAGACAACTCCTTACCAGCCCTGTGACTGGGTTTCTGCAGTGAAGAATTTGTCATTCCAGAGTTGTGCTGAGATGTGACATGTGAGAGTACAAAAAGACTGTTCCTCACCAAACTGCTGCTGAACAGACAGAAAGTTTCAATCCTAAGGCCTCCCAGAAGCCACTGCAAAACATAGTCTAGAGTCCCTGGTTTATACAGGTGTGCAACCTCAGTAGCAGAGTGCGTGTGTTCATCCTTGCTCCCAGCTCTCAGCTGATATTGCTGCATCCAATTTTTGCTTTCTTTTTTCATGCATTTTCCTAGGATGTGACTCAGTGCTTTTCAGAGAGCAGAGCTTTTGTCTGTATCATTCTCCTCCCTGCCAATCCTTTGCATCACCTGCTTGATCCAGAGTTGGGAGTGACTCATTTTTCTCATCCAAACACATGTGCACACAATGAGCTGTCTCCCATCTAATGGCCCTTCACAGAAACTTATATGTAGGGTCATGACTGTGTTTTGTTGCAGATGCCCAGTGCCCATCTGTAGAGGACAGTCTCTGTCTGTCTCAGGATTTATATTGTTCTGAATGTTTTAAAAGCTTTGCGAGTGAAAGCAAATGATCTATGTTGGGTTTTTTTTTTTCCTCTTCCTCCCTCACTAGCTAATTTTGTATCTATTATTTACTGTGGGAAAGCTATGCCAAACAAGCAATCTCTGCGTTTTGTTCTGAGGCTGATTTTCATACCGAGCTGTTACACAAGTGAGCTGGAACCTGTTTATGGAAAATTTGCACACCTCTCAGTCACCACCTTACCTTTGGTGTTTGCTCTATATGTCATGATGTGTTTTTAAGTGGGATCTCTTAAATTGCATGGAAACACTTGTGTTTGGGCTAAGTAACTCAAACTTACATATAAATGACTGAAATTGACATCTACAGTGTGCACCTCTTCTTTTGCCCTGTTAGAGTTGATGGGAGGATGTAAGCACTTCCCAGCAGTAATTTGTCCTGAATTACAGCTACTATGGGTCTCATGCCTGGCAATTAAGAAAAGACAAAAAATAACAGCTTGATGCTGATGTCCACATTTTGTAGATAACATTACAGTGTCTTGCATAAACAAAAGGTAGTAAACTAGTTTGTGAATAGAGAGAGATGCTGCAAAGCAGAGATTCAGCCAATAGCATACTGTCACAAAATGGTAGCATTTTCATATTAGATTTCAATTCCTCTGCTTAGAGTTTGTTCAGCCTTATCCTTACATACTGGCTTCTCTATATCTGCTTAGACTGTTATATAGCCAAGTGCAAAGCTACATGCTCTTGTCTCACAGACTCCTCCAACAGCTCCTCTGAGTTGCTGGTAGGATCAGGGAAGAGACAAACAACTGCATTTACCAGTAGCACATGATTGCACTGGAAAAACTGTGTTAGTAAGACTCAGGTCAACCAAAGGGGCTGAATCTAACTCCAGGCACCCATTCTGAAACCCTGGCTAGAAATGGGATAGGATGAAAGAACGGGACAAGATGAGGACAGGAACTTTACCCCTGGCTTCACCAGGATATTGGATAGACTAGTGGGATAGCTGTGACTCATCCTATCAGGAAACATATCCACATTATCCTATCTCACACATCTTCTCTGATCATTTTTTGCATCAGTATGAACCAGTTGTAAGGTGTGTGATACTGTACTGTACTCATGCCCAGTAGAGAAGGCCCAAGTTCTGAACCCTAAAATGTTGGCAGTAAAGGAAGGAAAATCTGAGGTTTTCAGGACCCCAGAAAAATTCCCAGAAGGAAGCAAGGTTTTGTAGAAATATTCAAGTGATGTCTCAGAAAGCTTAAGATATCCATTTTCCTCTTCTGAATCTCAACAGCCTGAGGACAATGAGTTGAGAGCCTGCCTGTAGAAAACAAACCTTGACAGTTTATCACACTTGGGTTGAATTTTGATTATGCTCTCAACAAGGCTGAGCCAAACTTCTCACCGCTTGTTGTTTGAAAGAACCTACTTTGCTTGTCTTTGTGCTCTAGGGACCTTGGGTATAGAAGGCCTTGGAGGAGCTCATTTCCCAAGAGAAGCAAAAAATTCTGATGCCTTTTGGGGCTTCTTTGAATGAGCCATTGGCAACGTGCTTGGGTACTGTTCTCGGAACAGGCCAGAAGGCAGATGGCATTTCAGAGCGTGGCGGTCTTGCTGCCTTATTCCAGAAGCGGCACATCCTGTGCTGGCCTGGTGCCAACGTGTTCCATGCCTGCTGACTTGCTGGGGTACAAAGGAAGGGCAGAGCTGCTGGTGGGAGGGATGTCCTGACCAGGGGGCAGTGCTTTCAACACCTCCCTCTCTCTCCCCAAGGGTGACCTCAGGTAAAAGGCACCTTTCGTTTCCTGCCACCCTTTGTGCAAGGCAGGTCGCAGGCTGCTGCTTGTGGTACTTAACACTGAAATATCTCCAGGCAATATTTTTTTCTCCTACTTAGAATTATGTTTTATCCATTTATCCTTTATTTGCCATTCCCCTAGTCTTCACACTCCCTGAGTGCTGCAACAAATGTGCTCTTGTTTGTTGTTAAAACAATGTCATTTTTCCACTAGGCAAACCAGAAACAGGTGGCACAAAGTTATCCTGCTCTTGTTCTACATCTTTTATTTTTTTTTCAGGAAGCAAGAAATATTTCACCAATTCATCTATCTGATGAAGAGTAAGCATTAAAGGCAGCACACAGGGGAACCTCACCCATCTTTCTTCCAGCAAAAGCTTGTTTTCATGGTGGTGACAAGAAAGGGGTACCAAGACTCTCTCAGCAGACCTGTGCAGAAGAATGAAAGTAGACAGGATTGAAGTAGACCAAAAAAACATGGCCTTTGTTCATTCAATGGCATATTTTTTTTGCTTCAGGTTTTATTCCTTTTGTGATATGAAAAATGTTACTTTTTTCTTGAGTTTTGTTTGTATCTGGATTCCATGCAGATATTTTCAGTTATAAAACAGGATAACATAAACCCTCATGAATAAATGTAGTGAGTATTAATACAAGATTGTTTTTCCTTACCTTTTCAAGCAATAATCTGAAATTCTATGAGGAGGGAAAATAAAAAGACAGAGACATGAAATGGAGTAATAAAAGATTAATTTTATTAATCTTTGTTCTCTTTTAAGAAGTCTTTTAGGTCTGCAATAGAATGAGTCTGTACTGAACTTCCAGGGTCATTAAGGGGTGGGAAACCATGTCTGTAAGAGGCCTTGGAACCTCAGAGCTCCACAGGAAACGTTGCTTCAGTTGTTACAGCCCTTTTAGGAATTTACTCCTTGCTAGTAACTTGTTTTGCGCCACATTGTGACAGATCTTTCCATGTCTTTTCTTCAGACTCTTGGGAAACCTGGACACTGTGGAGTAGGACCACATTGGTACAGTGGGACAGGAATTATAAGAATCTGTCTTTGCAGTTCAGAGCCTTTATTTGTTTCAATATTGTTTTGGTGAGTCCTGTGCTTTACAACCATGCACAAACGTTTACAAATCTATTCTGGGAAGATGGCAATGCTTTCACTCACCACATAGTTTGGAAATTAAGTCCCTGAATGGCCATGCCATTGAATGCTCACTTCCACTCCTTGTGATTTTACTACCTGTTTTAAGTTTCCCTATTAGCTGTAAGTTGAAAGAACTCCAGTCTGCTCTTATAAAGTTGCAAAGGAGAAAGGCAGAAGAGAGGAAAACTTTTCCAAAGGCCCTGCCACTCTACCTGGCCCCAGCAAACCCCTCTGCAGGGGTTCATTCCTGAGATATGCCCATGGGGTCTGCTGACCACAGCATTGCCACCTGTGGTAGCGTGTGGGTGAGGACATCTGTCCTTCAGAAGTTGAGTGGGACCACCAACTGTTCCCACAGGTCAGTGAACACAAACCTCAGGATAGCTATAGGTATTCCTCTCCACTGACCTGCATGATTTGGTCTGGTGACCTGCTGCTTTTGTTTGGGGTTTTTTTCAGGTTATAAAATATGCTTATCCAGACTCTGTAAGCAAGTGTGCAAATCTGAGTGTTACAGTTCAAGAAATCCACTTAGAAATGCCAATTAAAGGACTACCACCAACCCTCTCTTGCCTCTAAGAACCTGAACCCATCCAAACACACTTAGAGGTGCAGGATTGCACATCCTATTAAGAATCTGCTAAGTTGGCCAGGCACACTAGCTGGATTTTAAAGGTATTCTGTGAAGATTATAACCCACTTCTTTCTGGGAGCAACTTTATTACCCCGGGAAGCAGCTGAGTCAAGATTGTGCCAGTATTTCCATCACAGTGTTAGCTCTCTTTTTTTAAGTGTTCATGAAAAAGAAGACATTTTGTCCCATAATTAAGAACCAAATAGCTTCTCATGGCAGCAGATTTTGTTTATGATTTTCACACAAATATTTTTGACAGCTTTGACATTTTTACAAGCATGACTAACTACATGTTTACAGTTTGGGGGTTTTTTTGAACTTAAATGTGCTAAAGATAATGTAAGCTACAGAATTCCTACATTTGGCAAGCAGCTTACTACATGCCAGGATCGGTTTTCATGTATTTTAAAAGAAAAGTAGATGCCCAAGATGCTGAATTTGAAACGGCACCTGCTGAGCTTGCATTGCAGTGACTGTGACAAAGGATATTCTTGCAGCAGAGGACTATTTCTCAGGAGCTGGTTTCATTGAAGGCTTTGCCTCATGCTTCCTTTGCAGTGTTGGGTATGGCACAAATTTAAGGTCTTTGGTTTCTCTCTCTGTAAAATAAAGTTCATTACCTTCTTTGCAGGAGTATCTGCAGCTTAAATTTTTAATACTTGTGTGATGCTGAGGGAGGAAGGGACTTTACAGACTAGAAAACACAGGTGGGAAGCCTGCACGCAGCATGGATCTGTATGGTGCTCACAAGTCTGCCTATACATGGCTTGACCCAGCAGCCAACTAAGAACAGAGATTACTGTCCTGGAAATGTATTCATGCACCTTCCAGTGACACTTGTCCTGCTCCTGGTGAATGCCATTACTTTTCAGGAAGCCTGGGAAATATCCTGTGCAGTGCAAGTCACACAGCAGCACCCTTACTAAAGGAATTGTTTCCCAAGACTTTAGTGTCCATACCCAGTGTGTTTCTCTGGCAGCAATATCGTACTTGCAGTCTGGTAATACCTGCCAGTACCTCCCACACGGTGGCCTCTAACATACTTGTTTATTGTTTGTTAAGTACTAAGGAGATAAGTGGTGTCTTGGAAATTGTTTTGTGCAAACTGCAGGCAAATGCTGCCATTTATGATGCCATCATCTGACAGTTTTAATGAGTGTGATAGCTGTGTCTTAGTGACCCCACCAACCCTCTGTCACTGTACTGTGGTGCCACCTTTAGCTCCCTCTGCCCCCTCAATATGTCTTCTGCTTTTTAGTATGCCAGTACTACACTCCTGCCGAGCAGCTGCCTGTTTGGCATGACTCATGCCAGACATTTGGCTATTTTGGACCAATGGGGATATGCTATTTATCCCAAATAGCTGCCTGCCTTGGATAGCACATTGTCCTGAATAATGGAAGTACTATCAGATGAAAAATCCTTTAGAATTCTTCTGCCTGCACCCACATATCACAGCAAAGACACCAGGAAATAACATGCAAATAACTATTAATATAGCAGATTAGGAGAGATGCACTTTTGAAATTATTAACTTGTTTTGACTTGGTTGCACCCTCACTGAAGCCAAGGAAGGGTTGTTCAGTGGGTGCAGAGTCTGGCTGGCAGCTCCTCTAGAGCCCTGTGCACCATCCCTGGAGGAGCCCTCAGGAAAGCTGCAGGTACCGTGATTGCTTTCCCAGAGCTATCACTGCTCCCTAGGTCGCTGTTGACGGGCTTGCCATGCAAAAGTTTCTGAATATATTTTTAAGTGGCTGATCCACATATTGGAAAAAAGAAATTTTGGGTTTGAAAATCTACAGAAGTTATGCCCAGGGAAACAAAAAAAAACAACAACAAAACAATCCAGGCACTCCAGGTAGAAACTAAGACTGCCTTTGCCCTGTTTACCAGAGGATGTCATGTACAGTTGGTGAAATCCAAGAATTGAAAGAATTTTCTGTCTTGACACAGACCCTCCAGGGAGAGCTTTTTTTTTCTTTTTCTTTTTTTTTGTTAGGTTTCAAGGTCTTTTAATGGACCCATTGTAATTTATAGTAGATTGTTGCCTAATGATGAATGATGTAGTTTGCTAATGATGGATTTTGTTACAGTGTGTGTGTTGTAGAGTGAGAGATGATTTTATCTTGTTCTGATGGAGGACTCAGGTTACCAAGAAACCTCTATAGCTCTTTATCAATCCACCAGTGGAGCCACCAGCTTAAAACGTGGGATTTTTCTATTTTCTCCTCTAAATCTCACTGAATTTTAAAACAGCTTTTCAACCTGATTATTTCAGAACACTGCTGCCCTATCAGCCTATTTATCATGGTTTGCATTGGTCAAGTTACCATCAGTTTCAATGTGTGGAGGGGAGAGGGTTGGGTATGAAAAGAATGTGGGGTCAGACCCAGAGAGATAGATATATAGATGGACACACAGCAGGGCCAGTGCCCTTGGTGAACATAAGGGTGAGCTGGTGATAGCCAGTGGTTGTAGCTAGCAAAGGGACTCAGAAGTAAATGGAAAATTCTCACATGGATTAACCTGCCAGGCTTGTTTTCTGAATCAGTTCTTCATTCACTTCAATGACTCGTGAGCATCCCTTCCCCCGCCCTATATCACTTGAGCAGTTTTCATCTATTTTGCTTGTGTTTGGGAAAATACGTTTTACATTTCTAACATTCTTTACAATTTCCTGAGATTCGGTGTGTTATTTTTACGTGTTAACCAGTAGGGTACATTCCTTCATTGCATTTGCAATCTAATTGGGAACTGTGCCCATTTCCTATTAAATTAGATCCATAAAATTTGGATACATGTATATGTAGCTAATTTACTATTGTTCACTAACATTCTCCCCAGTTGTTTTTCTTTTGTAAATACTTTTTTTTTTAAAGGCAAATCTAATAAAAACTGCTAAAATGTTGATATTTTTTTCTTGCAGAGTGATGGGAGAAAAAATCTTTGCCTGCGATATCCTTTCAAATTTTAGCCTTAAAACATGAAATTAACAAATGAAAACATGGTGTTCCAACACACTATCTTGGAAAAATGTGTGAGGTCTGCCACAGTCATTTGTTTGCCTGTGAAAATAAGCAGAAGAGCTTTGTATCTCTCACCACTATTTTTTTTCTGCACAAAGGTGGTCAATACTCAATATAGAATTTTCAAATTTTGAAACATTTTGTTACTATAGTAGCAGCTATTGCTGTTCCTAATACACACCCTGTCAGAAGGTTTAAAAAATGTATGTCTTTGGTCTTGAAAAAAAAAAAAGGGGGGGGAGAGAAGGAGGAGAGAAGAAAAAAAAAACAAAAACCACCAAAAAAAAACAAAGGTCAAAACTTTTAAAATGTCACTTCTTCTACAGTTTTGCATAGAAAATACATTGAAGCAGTGGGAGGGCTCCTTGCCCATAGAAACAGGCTGTAAGAAAAGAATGTTATCCTGCTGCTGTAGTTTCCACTTTCACTGGCAGCTGCGGGCTGAGCAGAAAAGCACTGTGGGAGCCTATTGTTACCCCAGCTGGGTAATAGTTTTCTTATTTTACAGTCAGCAACCGAGGGGGGTTGGGGTGTCTCAGCAAAGTGCCTGAAAATATAACTCCTGCAAACAGATCACTTTCTCCTTCGCTATGAGAAAGAAGGATCCATAAATCTTTTATTTCATCTGGTTCCTCTACCGAGGTAATTAACTACTTCAAACAAAAGATGGACTTATTTTCCAAACAAATCTACGCTGCATGGAAATGTTTCTCTGAGGGCTGTAAAATCCCAGATCCCTAATGGAGTACTCAATAATATTAATCTCTCTTCCTTCAAATGAAATTTTATTGTTGAAGCACAGACTTTGCAAGAGTAAACCTGTATGGAAGATAACCCAAATTTTTACCAGAATGAATTTTTAATAGGAAATGGTGGGGGTGGGAAGTAAACTTTGCAAAGCCTTTCTTTTCCTGATAGGGGGAAGTATGAACACCCCTACAAAAGTGATATACATTATTTAATGTTGTATGGCTATAGCTAATAAGTTTAACTCTTACAGGGCTGTAGTTTTTAAGTAGTGCTGGTCTGGCCAAGCAAAGGCAACTATTTCACTCACCACAGCAATCTAAGTTAAAGGACTTGGGGAGGCAATGACCAAATTATTTAGCTCAGCAGACTTTCCTGATGTCTTTCATTTCCTAAGAACTAAAATTTGCAAGACCAGCTGCAAAAGAAGACAAATCCTCACTACAGGAGGAAGGGTGACTAGCCAAATGATTTATCACCTCATCTTTTGGATAGCCTCAGGTCTCACCACAGTTTCCCTGTGAAGTCCCGCAGAGCACTCCATCAGCCACACGGAAAGGCAAAACACCTCCTGGTCAGCTGGACGTGAGCAAAGATGCAGGACACATTTCATGGGCTCTCTATATATAAGTGGTGTAGGGGGTAGTCACAAGATATATTTCTGTACAAGCATCCCTAGCCTCTGCAAAGGGCTCTTTCTCCATGTGGGACTCATGCCAGAGGAATGACTGAACCATGCCCAGGTGTCTCTACATTGATGTGCTTTGCTTTAGCCTCATAGCTTGCGGTGCTGGTGAAGCCACAGCATCACTGGGTTCATACTACTGAGCCTTTGCTGATGATGCTTCACTGCTGCTTGCTTTTTTTTTGGATCACAGCTTGCTTGGTTGTGTTTTCCCACCCCTCCAGACTTCAGGGCAGACAGAGATACAGTTTTTCTCCCTTACTTCCTGCATGCTATTCATCCTTGATCCATGACACTTAGTCAGATGCTTGCCTGACTAATCTGGTTGTCTGAATCCCTGGGATGAAATGCAGAGGCATGAGTGATACAGAAAATCAGATCTGATGCTTTGGTGTTTCTTGTTTGCCTTCAGTTCATGCATCTGTGATTTGGGGTTGGCGGAGGCACTGCTCCTTTGCTCTGCTGAGGAACCTCCTGGGAAACACATGTACTGATCATCTACAAAGCTGGGAGAGTCTGTCATTTGCACGATAGAAAGATGATGGGCTGCTTGGTGGGAGGCCCAAGGTCAGGACTCCATAGAGATGGTCTTGCACTGCCAAGGGTCAGAGTCAAAGCTTCAGGAAACCTGTGGCTGTGCTAAATTCACATGCCTACACTCTGGTACCTACCACTGTGCTGGGCTGCAGAACTCTCACTCTCCGAAAGGAGGACCTTATAGCAGGCTTCCATGGCTGCCAATACTGAAGGTGTGCCCAGCGTGTATTCCTGGATTCCACAATGGAGGTACAGATATAGCCTGTCAGTTGTGGGGGGAGAAGGAAATGGCAGAGGCTTTGAAAAGAAGAGAAGCAAAATTCCACTCATTTTTCTGGATTGCCTTGGACAAATGCAGCAGGATGGATATTGCAGGGAAGAGTGCTTCATTTGTACCTGAGTTCCTTCCTTTCGATACTTGCTCTGCCAATATTTTCAAGGGAAAGAATGAGCAAGTTTAGATTTTAAGCACTTAGAAGGCGCTTATGGTCTAGGGATATGTCTTTCTGGCCTTGTGCTCTGCTGATGCCATGAGCTGAGCAGAAGCAGTATCACTACAGTTAACAAAGCACGAAGTTGGAGCTGAAGAGCCTCTTAAGACTCTGGGTATTTTACCTCAGACTTGGCATCACACCACCTAGGTCATGACATTTTGAGTTAGGGTAGGGAGAGAGTTTACTTGCATCTGGCTGCAAAAAGCCCTGTAGCCATCCCCTGCACAGAGAGAAGCAGGGTGAAGAAACAGATGGTGGAGCAGTTTGCCCAAGGCTACACAAGTCAGCAGGAGAAGCAAGAGTGGAGCAGACATCCCTGTGTCCCACAACAATCACTCATCTCCTGAGTCCACTGTCTGGTAGGGCTTTACTAAGGATAATCAGAATTAAAATCTAAGCAAAACTCCACCTGTTTCCATGGCTGCCACCGCTCTGTAAACAGTCTTTGCTTACCCATACTTAAGAGAACATTGGAAAGTTTTGTAGGGCTTTCTTTGATTCCTAGAAGTCTGTAAGAAACTGACAAATATATTAAAAAATCCAGTATAATCCAAAGAAGGACCAACTCCCACTGGAAGTTTCTGAAATTGTTCTTGACTTACATTACCTTAATAGCAAATGGTGCTGTCATGGGGAACAGGCTTCCTCTTACCTGTCATCAGCCATCTGGATGTTGGCTTCACCAATCAAGATGCCTAGTCTAAGCCAGACAGAGCAACAGGGCCATCTGTTTTAGACACCAGTCTGAGGATGGGGTTAGATTGCCCTCCAAAGTTATTGAAAGAACTTAGACAAGCAGTTTGACCTGGATAGCAAACTTTCAGACAGTTTAAATTTGATACAGGAAATTATGCTTTGGAAATTGCATTAGAACTTCTATAGAGCAAAGATTTCAATCCTTGTTTTCACCTGTTTATATGACATCCTGATCTTCAGCATACAAGTGCCAAATAAACATGCAAGCCTGACTTCTGACTCAAAGAGCTTTCACAGAAGTTTTTCACAGACTTGATCTTTGTAGGAGCCCAGCAATTCAAGGGCAATTTATCATCAGCCCTACTCACAAAAAAAAATATTTGCGTATGTTTCTGTTATTTGTCAGGTTATTAATCCTTAAAACCTTTATCTTAAAAGTGGGAAGAATTAATTAAATTTAGTAGGAAGTTCCTTTAACCCTTTTTTGCTTTTCAACCTGAGTTGCAGGTATGTTCTTGTACCCCTTTTAAAAACCAAAGATACACTTTCAACTTAAGGAAGGCCTTTTCAGTTTAATGAAGTTCTCCATGTGCATAAAGCAGAAAATGGGTAGAAAAAAGAAATGTGATGCCTGAGTTGCACGTTTCCTACTGCAATATGTTTCTATTTTACTAACAGGCTTTATTTTAAAACTACTACAATTTGGCACTGATTTCCTATTAGATGTTTTACCGTATTTACTTTGTATTAACTAGGAAATCAACCCTTTTTCAGGAGCACTTTTCAACATAGTTTTTGGGTACTGTTTACTGAATTTTTTTCTCCTTTAACTGTAAGTCATTTTCCTTAAATTACAAGAATCTTTGTTGGAGCTAAAACAAATAAGATGTTAGCCTTTATTCTTAAGCTGTCTCAGAGCTGCGTTGTGATAATATATAGAGAATAATCTTGTAATTGCAAGTTTAAGGCATTTTATGCCTTTGGGAGAGCTGGACAGACCCAGTGGTCTTCCAGCAGAGCATTAGCTCTGCTTAGAATATTTTCTGGAAAGCAGACTCTGAAATTGAGTTTGCCCCTGAAATAAAGTTTACATTTTACCAATTACATACTTTGACTGACATAACCAAGGCCCTCCCTTTCCAGATTCTTCATAGGCACAAGTAATCTTTAAAGAACATCTTTGAAATTATTCAGAGAAATTGCTCCTTAAATGTGTCTTTTTTTCTGCATTGTCTACAATGGGAGCCTTGGGTGAAGAGCTGCAGATGTTCAGGCTGGGTCAGATGAATACAGACCATGCACACTTGATAAGTTGCTCCCAACAATCTTCCAGAAAGCTTGGAAGGACATTAGCTGTTTGATGAGAAGTTGGATATTATTTTTGTATATCACCCTGTTATATTGAAGTGAGGCTGTTCAGAAACATGCTTTGGTAAAGACTTGTAAACTACAGTATTTTCCTCTTTTGTTTTATTTTGTCTCGAATCTGCCCTTTATTAATCATTCATATGTCCAGCAGTATAAGTAGAAATTATCTGGTTTTTCCTCTTAAATTTAAATGGATTCATTATCTTCAAAACTAATTTAAATTTCACTTAGCTCTTTTCCTGTTTTCTCACATACTGACATGGCCTTCAATCAAACTTCTACTCCCTGCTGATCTTATAGCAATGTCCTTTTTTTCTGTGGGATAATCTGCAACAGCACTACTGGTGAAGAGAAAACAATAAAAAAGTTATTTTCTCAAATGGAAACTGATGGAAAATTTTTTTTTTAAAAAAAAACAATATTAATATTTAAAAGAATCAAGACTCTGGGATCAAAGGTGAAAAAAATCGAAGCATACGGTTCAGTTGCCTAAATGGAGACATTTAGAGCTACTTTAGGTATGTAGGACATCTCTTTACTTGCCTTCATCTGCCTCTACGGGGGAGTATAGCTATCTCAAAGGCTTTCTAACAAGGCTGCCAACTTCTGACACTGGTATCTAAACTGATTAACCAAAAACTAGGGGATATACCTTGAAGGGACACTGTGTGCTCGTGTTTACAACCGAATCTTGCCTTTCTTTCTAGTTTATTTTGTGGAAACTTGTTGTCATGCCTTTTTTATTGTTTAATGTTACGTTTTCATTGCTGTTGTTCACCAGTGAAATCCCATCTTCAATATAGGTACAATACTGGTTTGCCACAGATATTTGCCAGAAGGGCTTGAACAGAAACTGGGAAAGGTGTAACTCATTAATACTACTCACATGTCAAGCTCCAGACATATGCTTCTTTTTAGTAATTACTGGGGAAAAACATGTCTTTAGATAGCTTTTTCTGCTGCTGCGCTTCTGTCTCAAGGACCCTGTTTGCAGACTGGTGATTAGAGAACTGGTAGGAAGAAGATCAGCTCCCAGACCCTTGCAAACTTTGGGAGTCACTGAATCCTGACACTAGGTGTCCTGCAGTAAGATCCTGCACACAAGAATGATGCAGAAAGCTCACCACAGTGTCTTCTCCAATGGTTATACTTTGAAGAGAAGTAGCCATCACCTTTGATACTTTTAAAAGAAACATGCCTCACCATGGAAGGACTCAAAACAACAAGGCACCTTCACTGCAGACCCCAGTAAGATCCCAAAATTTTGGAGAGAACTTAGCCCCAGGATGTGTTCTCTTTAGTGTTTCCGTTGCCAGCTATTGGCAGTGCCCTGCCCAGCAAGCTGGATCTGTCTCTGGCACTGGCTCTTCCCTTTTCTGCGTAAAGATCTAGGGTTTATTCTAAATTCCTCTTAAAGCCCTCCAAAGCTGCTGGTTTGACTTTTGGCCATAGCGACCCGTGTTTTTGAATCACTGAATGAATCATCATGGTTGGAAAAGACCTTTAAGAGAATCAAGTCCAACCATCAGCCCTACACCTCCATGACCACTAAAACACCTCCTGAAACACCACATCTACAGATTTTTTTAACACCTCCAGGGATGGTGCCTCCACCACCTCCCTGGGCAGCCTGTTTCAATCCCTCACCACTTTTTCTGTGAAGTTTTTCCCAGTATCCAATTTTATCCTCCCCTGCTGCAACTTGACCCCATTTCCTCTTGTCTTATCACTAGTCACTAGGGAGAAGAGGCCAACACCCACCTCACCACAACCTTCTCTCAGGTAGTGGTAGAGACCAATGAGGTTTCCCCTCAGCCTCCTCTTCTTCAGGCTGAACTGCCCCAGCTTTCTCAGCCTCTCCTCATCAGGTCTGTTTTCCAGACCCCTAATCAGCCTAGTTGCCCTTCTCTGCATCCTCTCCCATAGACCCAAAATCATCATACCATCTAACTTTTAGACACTATTTCTTTCATTCCATACCTTCACTGTAACAAGTATACTATGAATAGACTGAAATTACCACATTGTTTTTATACATTATTTTTATACAGACACCTAATTATTAACATGCACAGTAGATTTTATAGTCCTAATATTCCTTTGATACTACTAACCTAAGCATCTAAAACCCCTTAAGCAGTTCCTGTTGTCATCCAAGATCAGATTTGGAATTGTACAAACTAAAGGTGATGAAAGTGTTGTATGAGATTTTTCTGTTAAAAAATGCATCTTTCATTCAAGTAATTTCCTGGCAATACCCCTGTGAACAGCATTGAGAATTTTCTGTGAGCAAGAATTGGTCGAAGATAGCCAGGCTAGATCTACACCCTGGGCATCTCTACTGTGTGACTGTTGTAAGAAGCAGCACTGGGATGGATTACACCCTTCATTCATAACAGCTAGTAAATTGAGGCACTTTCTGGCCTTGCTTTACATGAAATGTTTCTGCTCTGGTCTCTTTTTGTTGTTAGAGTATTGCTGAAAGGGAGAATTTTCCCCTTTGTGAATGGATAGACTGCTCTGCTAAGGCAGTTCTTGTGTGCAGAAGGAATTGGCTTCACAAGAGCAGCTATGGTCTGGTACAGCCATTGGTGCCATCTGCCTCTTGTTCAAGCCCCTGATGCTGCAGACCTACTCCTAGGAGCAGCTTTGCCAAGACAGCTTCTTCAGGGCCACATCTTCCCACACCTCCCCTGATTCCCTGGCTTTAGGATGAGTCAGGGCAGAAGGCTCTTCTGCTGGCTGTGCTCTGTCCTGGTGAAGGATGAAGCCAGTGAGCATTGCTTGGGTTCCTGCCTCTGGCCTCCTCCCAGAGGGGACTGCAGAGTTTTCTGGAGAGGCTGGAAGCAGCAGCACAGCTGCTGAGTGTTCTGCACACCAACACAGATCTACACAAGCAATGACCTTTTGCTCTGCTGCTTCCCTACTGTAGCTGAGGCTGGTGCAAATACCCTCCTGTGCCAGAGAGCATTGCAACCCCTTTTCACCACAGAGTTTGGTCCATAAGAGTTTCACGAGCCTTACAGGTCTGCGTGTAATACGACATCAACTGACATGAGTCACAGTGTGCAGATGTGTTTTTCCATACATGGGAAAATTCATTTAACCATTGTAAAAAGCTGCCTTAAGATAACAATGTGAGGTACACACCACTTTTCCTGTGGCTTCATTTTATGCTTTTGGGGAAATAAGAAACCAGAAGAATGATCCTTAGGCAGAAGGTTTCAAAACTTTGTGTGTTAGTAAGGGCAAAGATGCAGTAAAACAGGACACGAGTGAAGGGAACACCAAGCAAAGCTGGCTAAGGGACTCCTTCTCCTCTGTAAAGTTAACAATGACTGAATAGTAAATTGTTTTTTAATAAGTTTTGTATTCTCCTGGGATATGGTTAAAGGGTTAATTTAACGCTTGACCCACTAAAACCATTGAGTGCAGTGAGAACCTTGTAAGGCTGATCAGATGATTACTTCTGGAAGATAAGTGGTTGAAAACTGAGCCTCCCTAGTTCAGGTAATCAAGGGAAATCGGCATAAAAGAGAAGATGCGGCTGAGTAAAGACAGAACGGCTACCTGAGATTCTATTACTTGTCGTCTTTCAAGCATAATAATGAGATTATAGTAACCCTAAACTGCCTGAAAACAGAAATCTGGCTGTCTGTCAAGTTCATTGTGTCGAGTTTTACAACACTCCAGATCTGGTTCCTCTGAACCTACGATAATTATACAAGGAAGACAGGCTCAAAGAAACCCTTTTCAACCTTGGACCGTTGTCAGGTTTTGGCTTATGACCAGAGTGCTATTGTTATGTCATGGGAAAGGAAAAAAAACCCTCCGAACAACAATCAACAAAAAAACATTGTTATTCTTTATTATGATTTTTTTCATCATACAGTTCTTAAAAAAGCGTTGTCACAAGTCTTTCCTCACTCCATTTGTCACATTGCCTTGTGATTTTCTCAATGAGCTTGTTAGTGAACCAAAGGCCTCTTTGCTTCTCTGTGGTTATTCTAGTCAGAGCCTTTTGTTGTAATAATTTTTCACACCTTTAATTGACACAAGCCCTCACAGCACACACATACATAGGGTACTGCTCCTACTTTTTAAAAAATAAAAAAATTACATGAGAAATAGAAAAAATGTTTTTCAAGCCTGGAGCGGTCTAAATTCAGGTTGTTTTTTGTTGTGTTGTCTAAAACATGGGATGTGAGATGTTGTTTTGAGACTGTTTTGAGATGGCAGCTGTGATGTTGTGATTAAGGAACTCTTTTTGGCACCTTTGAAGTCCAGCTGACTTCAGCTCTGCTGGGCACAGCCTTATTCCTGCTTAGTGGGAGACTCTACCTGCCCTTCTTTCTGTCTTGATTCATGCTAGTATAAATGCTTTTCTAGGTTGATGTAGACTCAGGCTGCTAGTATAAAGAGATGTATGTATTCATGCATCACTTTAGACTGTGAATCATAGAATCATAGAAAGGTTAAGGTTGGAAGGGACCTTAAAGATCATTGAGATCCAACCCCCCTGCGCAGGCAGGGACACCTCCCACTAGATCAGGTTGCTTAGAGCCCCATCCAACCTGGCCTTGAACACTGCCAGGGATGGGGCTTCCACCACCTCCCTGAACAACCTGTTCCAATGCCTTACCACCCTCATAGTAAAGGATTTCCTCCTAATATCTAATCTAAATCACCACTATTCAGGTTTTAAACCATTGCCCTTTGTCCTCTCACTACATGCCCATGCAAAAAGTCCTTCCCCAGCTATCTTGCAGGCCCCCTTCAGGTACTGGAAAGTTGCTATAAGGTCACCTCGGAGCCTCCTCTTCTCCAGGTTAAACAACCCCAGCTTACTCAGTCTGTCTTCATAGGGGAAGTGCTCCAGTCCTCTGATCATTCTTGTTGCCCTCCTCTGGACTTGCTCAAGGATCTCTATGTCCTTTTTGTGTTGGGATCTCCAGAACTGGACACAGGACTCCAGGTGGGGTCTCACCAGAGCAGACGGGGAGAGTCACCTCTCTTTCAACTGGCTGGCCAAACTTCTTTTGTTGCAGCCCAGGATACAGTTGGCTTTCTGGGCTGTGAGTGCACGTTGCCGGCTCGTGTTGAGCTTCTCATCCACCATAACCCTCACATTCTTCTCCACAGGGCTGCCCTCAATCCTTTCTCCACCCAACCTGCATTTGAGTGTGGGATTGCCTTGACCCAGGTGCAGAACCTTGCACTTGGCCTTGGTGAACTTCATGCAGTTAGCACAAGCCCACTTCTCGAGCCTGTCAACGTCCCTCTGGATGGCATCTCTTCCCTCCAGAGTGTTGACTTCAGCACACAGTTTGGTGTCATCAGCAAACTTGCTGGGGGTGCACTCAATGCCACTGTCCATGTTGGCAACAAAGATGTTAAACAGCACTGGTCCAAGTACAGACCCTTGAGGAACACCACTTGTCGCATGTCTCCATTCGGACACTATGCCATTGATCACAACTTTTTGGGTGCGACCATCCAGCCAGTTCCTTATCCAATGAGTGGTCCATCCACCAAAATCACAGAACCATATAATGGTTTGGGTTGGAAGGGACCTTAACAATCATCTAGTTCCAACCTCTCTGCATAGGCTGGGACACCTTCCACTAGACCAGGTTGCTCAAAGCCCCATCCAACCTGGCCTTGAACACTTTCAGGGAGTGGGGAGACACAACTTCCCCGGGCAACCTGTGCCAGTGTCTCACCACTCTCTCACTGAACAATTTCTTCCTAATATCTAATCTAAATCCAGCCTCCTTCAGTTTGAAATCATTCCCCCTCATCCTATCACTACATGTCCTTGTAAAAAATCCCTCCCCAGCTTTCCTGTAGGCCCCTTAAGGTACTGGAAGGCCGCTATAAGGTCTCCCTAGAGGTTTCTCTTATCCAGGATGAACAACCCCAACTCTCTCAGACTGTCTTCATAAGAGAGGTGCTCCAGCCCTCTGATCATCTTCATGGCCCTCCTCTGTCCTTGCTCCAACAATTCCATGTCCTTCTTGTGTTAGGGGCTCCAGAACTGGACACAGCACTCCAGGTGCAGTCTCATGAGACCAGAGTAGAAGGGGAGAATCACCTCCCTTGACCTGCTGGCCACACTTCTTTTGATACTGCCCAGGATACAGCTGGCTTTCTGGACTGCAAGTGCATGTTTCTGGCTCATGTTGAGCTTCACATCAACCAACACGCCCAAGTCCCTTTCCTCAGAGCTGCTCTCAATCCAGTCTCCTCCCAGCCCTTATTTGTGCTTGGGATTGTCCCAACCCATGTTAAAATAAGCAGATTAAAAGTCAGTACTTACTGTGCAAAGAGCTGTGACAGATGAGTGTATCACAGGGTCGTTCCTGGAGGTCACCATTGTTGCGTTCGGTGGGCAAAGCTGCTTGCGTTAGCCTGGACAAATTGGGCTGGCATTAACCTGGCTGCTTTCTGCCAAAGTTCTTTACAAGCTTGTTCACACAGCCTAGCTGCTGAAGCAGTAACCTCCTGTGATGGTCAGGGATCAGCATCTCAACACAGTACCACATTCACTTGGTACAGCTGGAAGAGGAGACATCTTTACACTGCTTCAAGCCTCCGTGCAATAGATGATGCTCTCCTGGCCCTTGATGCTGGCAGATGGGCTCTTTTGCCAGTATGTTTTGTGGTCTTGTGAGATTATATAATTCAACCTCCAAAGAACCCTTTCCCTGGATCTAAACCATGTCTTCCAGACAGAGCCAGAGCATAAGACTGTCGGTTGGCAGTTCCAAAACATCCTTGAGACATAGATCAGGCCCTAAGCACAAGTATAGACATAAAAGTGTGATTAAATGCTTTGTCCAACAGGGACCTGTGCTTGTTGCAAGTTTACTTCAAGCAGACCCACAGACACTGAGCATTTGTTAAGGGTTGCACTCCCTGCAGCCTGTCTCTTGATTTTGTGTAGACTATGGGCTTGTGACATCGTTCATAAGCTGCCATTATTCCCATTTTCAACTCCCAAATATCCATGTAGAAAAAAAAACATTGGTCACACTGTAAAGTCAAAATAGAAAATATTTGCATACTTTGAGCTTCCTTTACAATGTATTTTAGCAGCTCTAGACCAGGCCAGTAATCAGTATCATTATCAAGGGAAAATTCTCCAACATACACAGGTGCTAAAATTGCTATTGACATATCATGTACTATTGTTTATGGAATAAGGATAATGACTATCACTGAGCCTTCTTCCATGGTTGCCATGAAGTAGCAACCACTACTAAACATTTTTAAAGTCCTATGAGCTTTTCAAGTCCTTAACAAGGGACTGAGAAGCCTAATTCTCAATACACCTACTTCTTAATGTGAGTTTTGTATCTCAGTTGTTTTCCTGGAAAGGTGATGTCCTAGAGGACTTTCTCATGTGAGCAGTACAAAATAGTCCTATAGTCTTAACCTTAATATTGAACAGAGTTTCTGACAGCTGTGTGTTTGATGAAGCACACAGGGGATGTATTTATTGCAGATATGTCTTTCCTGTTTGTTCTAAAAATTGGATGATTTTCCTCATAACTAATAACCAACGCTCACCAAGTTTATGTCAAAGCAGAGCTAAATTATTAACAACCCTTGCGATTTCAGGCAGGGTCTGGTTCTCATGAGACAAAGTCAATTCAATGAAGGCTCTGCAGTTCATGAATCACTGAGTGTGAGAAATTGAAATACACTGTACTATGGTATTTGTAATTAATACAGGGTCTGTGGTGCCAAACCTTCAGAGCCCTCCAAAAGAGTATTTTGGGCTGCTGCTTAATATAGTACAGTGCAGAACCAGTCCAAGGATGTGGAATACTGAAGAATTTGAAAGCAAATACAATTTTTTTTTTTTTACTGCAAAGAGATGGTTCATCAAAACAGAACAATTTTATGGAAGTGTGTGCTTTAGCAAAGCTGCCCTGGAAAAGTTTAACCAGCCTAAGAGGGGAGTGTTGGTCTTCATGGAGAGATTCAACTGCTTGGGTCCAAGGAGTGAGAAGAGCTGCATGCCTGCAGCCACCTACTGGCAGTGGCTTTTTATCTTACTGCAGCTTTTTATTTCATTAAGAAAAAAAAAAAAGGTACTAATAGCTATGCAGTTACTATATATATTTTGATATATATAAAAAAATATTTGGTGTGAAATCCTAAAGCTTCTTCCCTCCTGGACTGTGCAGAGGAAGGTCACAGCTGCAAGAATCATAGAATCACAGAATCACTGAGGTTGGAAAAGACCTTTAAGATCATTGAGTCCAGCTATTAACCCTGCTTTACCAAGTCCAGCAATAAGCCATGTACCCAAGTGCCACATCTAGACGACTTTTAAACACATCCAGGGATGGTGACTCAACCACCTCCCCAGGCAGCCTGTTCCAATGTCTGACAACCCTTTCAGCGAAAAAGTTCTTCCTAATGTCTAGTCTAAACCTCCTTTGGCACAGCTTGAGGCCATTTCCTTAGAGAGAGTGCTGTCCAGACATTCCCATGTGCAGTGCTCTGGCCTTCATTTCGCTACCACTTCTTTGACCCTGGATCTAAACTCCTGAACTCAAGAGCACCTGACAGAGCCTACACTTGTGTCATTTTCATTGTATGTGCCTGGTTAGGTAAAATATGCTAATGCCCATTTCTATGTGGAATAGCAGTTCTGCTAAGGTAGGACTCAGAAACTCCTTCTTCATTCTTCATTCTTATAAATGTACTAACTCATATATACCTGAAACAGTTCAGTTACTTTTTTACCCAAACATAGGTTTACATTTACATCTTCATATATTTCTTTAAGAAAAAAAAAAAAAGAAATCACTCCTGGTGAAGCAGAAATATGAAAAGAAGTAGAAATACTTGAAAAGCAGCCAGAATCCTGAAAGTGAGTGCTTAAGTATGCTTCACTTCAATAACATTAGTATCAGCAACTCTAAAAAAAAATTAAAAAAAAAAAATGTTTGCAATAATAAATTAACCTCTCCAGTGATGTTATGGCCAAATATTATGAAGGAGCTACAAGGAAACTGCAGAGTTATTAGAACTGAATTGAAACAAGTATTTATGGAAGTGACTGAATCTGAGGCTTGAAAACTGAAAAAACTTTTATGCTTGTTGAGAAACTGCTGCTCCCTTCACCCAAACATATTTATATAGATATTTAACTGATTTCACTAGTGAACAAGCTAATGTATTCTAGAACAATTTATTTGAAAATGTGAAGAGTAAAATTATGCTACAAAGTTTATTAAACTTTCAGGTGTTACATTTTGACATACTCAGATCTTTCCGTTAACAATGACAGAATGCTATACAAAAATACTGCATTTCATCTGGTGTAGGTCTTTATCTTATCTTGACAGATTATTGCTGGTTAAATTGTAGAGCTGACTTAAAGGCAGGACTCTTCAAGGGAGTGAGAAATTAAGGCTTCACCAAATGGTAATAAAGCTATTAAAAATGCAAACAGCAAACAGCTACACTGTACAGGTTAGACAGCTAATCCAAACTAGCAGTTTAAAAAAGCAGAGCAATTACACTTTTATTTAAATGCAAGGAATATGAGCAAGAATAGAATGAGGTGCCTTGTTTAAATGCATTCTTTTGAATATTTATTAGAAATAATACATGTAGTTAAGCCACTTATCTGATTTCAATGAATAAGTAAAATGCAAAAGATCAATTTTCATAATTATACTGAAGAAGTCTGTCTTTCATAAAAATCTCATTAATAACACCATTACTACTGAAAAAATATCTCAGTATTATTATTGTTATTCTAATTATCAGCAAAATGCTACTGATAATGTTGTCATAAAATTCCTTTTTAGTATCCTATTAAGGAAGATAGACTAAGTAGTGGTTTAAGTTAAATCTAGATCCTAAGTGGCATTTAAAAAAAAAAATCTTCTTTGTGTATTTGGATAAAATACATTATGTGTATAATTACATAAATTACTTCAGGTTTAGCAAACAAGAGATATAAGATAATGCATGCATGCATATGTATTGTTATATCTATAGAACTACAGAGCCAACTCAGAAGGAAATACACAGGCATGCAGAGTAACAAAATGCTGCCCAAGGACAAAAATAGTTTCTCAGCAAAATTTTAACAAATAGCCATTTTCACTTATTTATTATTATCAGAGGGCCTGTCAATACTTACTATTATTTTTTTTTAGTGCCCACCTGGATTTATTAAATTGCTAAAAAACTTGGGATCCTCTAGAAATTAATATTAGAAAGAGCATATTCTCTTAAACAGGAAGGAAACGTTAGCTGCTCACATCCATTATCCAGTGTGGCTGCAAACTAGGCCAGTGTGGGCTGCAGCACAGACGAGGGACTGAGAAGGATTTTTGGAGCTGGAACCTGGCCGTTCTTCTTCCTTATGGTAGACAAGGACCTGGACAACCAGCATGGGTGGAGAAGAAGATATTTTTTTCCTGCCATGTAATTCATAATATGTGGGCTGGCACTGTGTCCAGGAGCTCCACGCTTGGACCAGAACCTCAGCGTGTGAGTTCCCAGACACACAGGGTAGCTGGCTCTCCACCTGAAAAGCTGATTAATAAATACTAGTTAGTGCAGCCACCAAACTTAATATAAAAAACGTGTAGACAAACTTTCTTGGGAGACTCACGGTAGTGAGCAGCTTTCTGAAGCAGGAAGCCTGTGGAAGATGAAGAGACAGTTGGAAAAGTTACAGACATTTTCATGGGAAGGCAGCCTGCCACCCTGCTGCCCTCTCTGAGCATACAAAAAGAAATACATCTCTGGCAGCATAGCAAGCTTACAGCTCTTATCTCTGAGAACATAATGTCATGAGACATGTTCAGGTTTCTTCAGCAATAGATTTTCATTGATTTAGGTGGTTCCGGCAGCTTTTGGTTCTGCCTTCCTAACCACAGTGACTTGAACAATAGCGGAAACAAGTTCATTTGATGGTACAAGAAGAGGCTAGTGTCTGGGAGGCAATGAAGAGAGTGGGCTGTAGGACACTTTTCTGCCCAGATCTTGATGATTAGTATATATATGTCTGTACATACATAACAACCTACGGCAGACAGTTGTTGGGCAAATGGATTTTTACCACAGCACTGCTTAAGCAAAGTCTACAGGCACAATTAAGAAGGATCAAAGAGTTCAAGGCATTTTCTGAACAGGGTTAGAAACAAACACATACTGAGTAGATCACAGACTGATCTTCTGTTAAGAAATGTACTATTTGTTGTTAATTGGTAACGTGTTCTGAAAAAAAAACCCTGGCAAGTGAAATTTATTTGTATCTATAGCTTGACTGTCTTCTCCTGTCCTAAAACACTTGAAGAAAATTAAGCTACCTAAGTAGAGAGAGTCAGGTAACTTTCAGAAACAACTTTCGGTGTATTGCAATCACTAGATGCAATAGAGGTAACAATACTTATCCCAATGTGTCGCAGGTGGCATTTACCACTATGCATGAGTGTTAAAGCAAACAGAAACAGCTTTTATCACAGCAGAATGTCATGATGTGCACTTAGGGTTCAATTTTTCCATCCACTATGTGGGCAGAAACTGACATGCTTTGGAGAGTAGGATTGAATTCTCCACTTATTTTAGAAAGTGTTCTAAAAATACAATCAATATAGGGGGCTGTAAAAATAACTTTTCTTTTTCTTTTTTTTTTCTTTTTCTTTTTTTTTCCTTTTACTTGCTAGGGAGAGCTGTGCATTAATTTTGGTTTTCTTTTCTTCCACTTGAGAATTATGTAAGCTGTCTGAAAAGCTCAAAATAATTTAACACAACCATTATGCTTTTGCATCTTTGTGTCTCTGGTGATTTCTCTTTCCCCCCCTTTTTCTTTCCCCTGCTTTCTTTCTTCTCTTTCTTCTACTCTCTGTCTCTCAGTATCTCTCTGAGACTCACACACACACATGCATATACATACTCTCTGGTAGCAAGGGTACATGCTGTAGGCAACCCTCAATTTCCCCACTTAAAATTGTTCCCGTGGCTTCCAGGATGTTTCTTCTCAGCTTTTACAGATAACCACCTACCTCTGCAAGGCAAATTGATTTCTGTTGGTCTCTTGGGTGCTCACTTAGGGCAGGTTTCAATGAGTCAATCTGTCTCCATCCCATTGTTTGTATTTACTATGGATACTTTATTAGCAGTGCCTAATTTTCAGAAGGAAGAATACAAATAAAATAACAATAAAGAGTGCATACTTGTCAAGACAGGAACTGTCTCTTTTTGTCTAGCACTATTTCTGCTACTGTAACAAAGTGGATCATAATTAACCAGACCCAAAGATTCCTCACATTTGGGCTGAATCCTGAAATTTTTCCATTCAAAAGCCTTCATTCGATTTTCTTAGAGGAACAGTTAAACTTGTGTAACAATTAAGCTTCTCACCCCAGTCTGCCCAGGAGCTCAGGGCTCCTGGGGCTGCGTGTGCGGTTACACCTGCATTCACAAAACCAGTGACAAAACTCACTCTAATTTGTTGTGCTTGGACCCTTGCAGGCCTTAATTATGTGATCACAAAGCCCCCCAATGCTTCCCCAGTAAAAGTTTTCTACAAAGTTGAGCACACACAACATTTTACAATATTCTTCCGTCTAACCCAACTACTTTAATTTACATGTCAGAACATGTATTGCTGTAATCTCTCTTCTCCTGAACACTCACATTAACAAATTTATCAGCCTTGATGTGCTATGTACTTACTAAAAGAAAAACCTTATTTTCTTTTGAAGATGGTACTTTTGAAATGTAAGCACTTAGAAATGTCTTTTAAGAAGTTGAGTGTCTTGTTTGTGACTGTATTTCCTGTATAAAGCCATACCTACATTGTGTTTTCCTTGTAACCAGACCCTAGGCTGTTTTAAGGCTCATATTCATTCCTCTGTGTGTTAGAGCTTCTGAAGACTACTTCTATGCATGAAAAATCAAATTTGAATACTTAGGCACGTTTGAAGACTTGAAAAAAAACCAAACATCAGTGAAATAATTGCTGAATCCAGGAAATGACTGTGAAGTGATATGTGACACAAAATGTTTGTCAGTGTTACTGCAACTGAATATACTTCAGGCCAGATAGTGGCCAGCCACCAAACATTGCAGGAGAGACAGAGCAGGATTCAGCAGCTAGATAGCCTTTTTCTTTCTTAAAATTATCTTTCTGTGCTATATTGCTGATCTGGCTGCTTTGTCCCTGTTCCCAGAACAGAGGGTCAGAAAAAAATAAGATTATGTTATTACTTTATGTTGTAAATCACTAGGTATTAGGCTCAAATCAAAAAGGCTGCTTCAGATAGTACAAGTCAGGGCAGACTTATGACTGCTGCTGCTTTGCTCCAGGGAGCAAAACCAGACCTTAGGAATATGCACAGAGCACCTTGGATGCACAAAAAGAAGCACTCACTTTGAAACACACATCAGGGAGTATTTGACAAATTGCCCACTGAAAGTTGCAGGGAACCACTGTCCATTAATGCTCTCCAAGCAGCCCTTAGACACACCTGTAATCCTTTGTCCATCTGTATTATCATGAATTGAAACACTTGTTTCCTTTGATTTCTAAATGTGATGTAACCTTTTAACTCCAAATCTCATTTTCTCTGTTATATATTTCAGGTTCTCCACAAGAGTTCCTGTAAATGTCAGTATGGCTCCATATATAATTTCTCCTCATTCATAACTGTTGTTAACATTATGCAGAAAAACATACCCCAGCTCTCCAGGCCCCTCATCCCAGTTTCCCTCCTGATATTGGAAGTGTATTATTAATTTTATTTCTATTTGGCCCTTTAGGGGAAGTGTATATTTATATCTTTGACAATGTATATGCTTGTGCTTAAAGTATATTTTCTGTCTTATAGTAGAAAGGCAAATAACCACTATTAGTCACTAGTTATTAAATAAAATCGTAGCTAGTAAACAGCCAACTTCAGCCATTTTTAGTCCAGACATTCAGTTAGTATGGCATTCCCATCTAGAAGATATTAACCTTTAAGAAAAATTTCAAAAAGGATGGGTATATGGGAAGGGAGGGGAACACACAGAATGATTCATAAGAAGAGTCATGGCTCCTGTGGAGCTATTCTTTGTTTCACAACACAATCTGTGCTGTAATCCTGTCTGCTGAAAAAAACAGTGTTAAAAGATCTGTTATTTCACCCCTCATTTACATGGTAAGAGCGTGGTGTGATCCCCAACTGCTGAAGAAAGAAAATACAGTAGCCCATGCTCCTAATTTGACCCCATTCTTTATGAAAAAGCATGTTATTGTAAACATTAACTCCGGCTAATAGGCCTCAGAAACACTGCTCTTTGTTGTCATTGTGACGAACATCAACCTGCCTTGGCTGGGAGATTTGCCCTCACTTGATGGTCCATGGCTCACCAGGCCAGTGTAGCTAGCTAGCTGACCCAGCATGTACATAACTGTGCTGAACAGATGTACTTATGGCATCTTCATTGGCTTGGAGCTCCTCATACCACTAGGACTTCTGGGGGAATGTGGTTCTTTTAGCTGCATAAACTACACAGAATCACAGAATGGTTGAGGTGGTAAGGGATCTCTGGAGGTCGTCTGGTCCAACACTCCTGTTCAAGCAAGGACACTTAGACCCAGTTGCCAAGGACCATGCCTGGAAAACTGATGGATTTCCAAGGATGGAGGCTTCACAGCATCCCTGGGCAAGCTGTGTCAGTGCTTAATCATCCTCACAGTAAACTGTTTTCTTATCTTCAAGAGGAGCCTTCTGTATTTCAGGTAATGCCCATTGCCTCTTGTCCTGTCACTGGCATCACTGAAAAGAGCCTGGCTCCATCCTCCTTGCACCCTCCTTTCAGGTATTTATATGCATTAATAAGATCCCCTCTGAGCCTTCTCTTCTCCAGGCTAGACAGTCCCAGCTTTCTCAATCAGTCTTCATAGAGGAGGTGTTCCTGTCCCTTAGTCATCATCTTCATAGCCCTTCACTGGAGTTCCTCCAGGATCTCCATGTCTCTCTTATACTGGGGTGCCTAGAACCGGACATAGTACTCCCCTTGTGGCCTCATGAGTGCTGAGCAGAGGGGAATGATCACATCTCTCAACCTGCTGGCAATACTTTGTCTAATGAAGCCCAAAATATCATTAATCTTCTTTGTGTCAAGGAGCATTGCTGGCTCAAGCTCAGCTTTATGTTCACCAGGTCCTTTTCTGCGGAGCTGTTTTCCAGCTGGGCAGCCCCCAGCATCTACTGATGCCTGGGTTTGTTCCTACTCAGGTGCAGGACTTTGCACTTCCCCTTACTGAATGTCAGGTTTCTGTCAGCCCATTTCTTCAACCTGTCAAGGTCTCTCTGGATGATGGCACAACACTCTGGCATATCAGCCACTCTTCCCAGTTTTGTTTCATCAGCAAATTTGCTGAGGATGTACTCTTCCAAGTACCCAGTGTTTTGGCCAGTTACTGAGGAGTACAGAGAAAGCAGCCTTGGGCACCCCAGGATGGTGTCTAAACCCTAGGTGACAGAGACTGGAGAGCAGTGCTGTGATCAGTTGTTTAAACTACAGTTGTCTCAACCTAAAAGAAAGGTATCCTGTGCTGTTACTTGGTGCCTTCAAGAACCTCATCAGGTATTGCATTTGTACCAGTATTTGTGCTGTATTCACAGAGTCTTTATGATGCCCTTACAGAACATTTGCCATTGCAATATATGTTCTGAAAGCTGGCAACAGATCCCTAATTAGTTAAAAAACACTGGCTATGTCCCATTGAGGTAGTAGCTGCTTATCTTAATATATAACAAACTGCTGTCACGTATTTTTACTTGGTTACCCTAATATATTTAATACAGATAAACTTTTTTTTCTTTTTTTTTTTTTTCACTGAAATCTTCTTGAAGTGGGATTTTGTGATACCATTTGTATTAGCATCATAATGCACAGTTTCACATTTTCATTGCTGAATAAACAGAGAGGTTTCCTACTTAGGAACTAAAGAAGATCCATTGAAGTTCTTTTCTATTCCAGATAAGGTGTTGACAAGTTTATACAAATACAGAAGATAAATGCATTCTGTATCAAGGTCAAATAAGTGGTATCATAATTTCCAAAGTGTTGAGGTTTTAAACATGTTGTATAATGTTGTTAAGAAATTTTCTTAAATGCGTAGCTCACACTATTACTGTGTTATGCTACTCATGTACAATAATGCCAAAGACCCTATAAAGGCCTAGAGACACTATAAACATTTCTTAAAAAACCATGAGTCAGATTTGCCACTTATGCAGACCTTTGGATGTTAAAGGAGTTTCAGAAGCTATAATACAGAACATTATTAGATTTAGTCATATTTACAAGACAACATACCAAAAAAATAGTCACTAATGTGAGGCTGTTGGCTACTAGATTTTCTTTAATCTTTAAAGTTAAGCAATTCTGAAAACTAGGTTGCTGAGCAGAAGTCAATAACATAATAGGAAGAGTAGAGAAGAAACAATTGACGAAAGCAGAAATTGAAATTTTATCTAAACTGAGATTCAAAATACTTAGATTAATTTAAAAGCTAAACTGTTCTTTCCTGCTGACTTTTCACAAACACTCAGGAAAGCAAAACATGTTTTGTTTTTCCTGCATATTATTCAGTTCAGGCTCAAGGATGCAGTGTATCTCAGACGGCAAGACCATTTAGCCTCTCAGTTTTTCCCAGAAGCAGTTTCACAGCAAGACCTAGTCTGCTTGGCCAAAGAAGTAACCCATTCATCTTTAAAGCACTGAAATATGAGGAATAGCATCAGGTTTTCTTCTTTCTTATCGTATGCTATTTAGAGCTCCCTCTAAAATCAGGAATAAAACAGAAAATGAAGCCATGCTTCATCTGCCTTCCAGAAACTGCTGGATGCTCACCAGCTTATGCATGAGTGCAACTTCTGAATACCAATTGCAGCCTCTGAGGAGGATAGTCACAAGGAGCTGCCAGGCTTGGGTTGGACCTTGTACACCCTTTTCAGTGTCAGGCTAGCTCTGACACTTCAGTTCTTGAGGGCTCTGTAAAGGTTCTTCATCCCTGCACTCCTTTGACTTATTGATACAGGGATATCACCATTAAAATAACCACAAGTTAAGGTTTTAATGAAGATCATTACTTGTAGATTTTCTTTCTGGTGCATACATGATGATACATTGCTGTTAGTAGCCTAGGTCCTGTTGTTTGTCTGCATATCCTCATTTTGAGGAGACTTGAAATCTCCCCCTATCTCACCTCCACAAAGGGAACAGACATTATTCTTGCTCCCTCAGAAAAAGGCACATCACAGATGTCTTCTACACAGAACTACTTTTCCCTTGGTTACTTTGTCTCAGCTAGCACCCTGTAAAAGCACAACAGATCATGCAGTATCTTGACCAATAAAAGAAACTTCCCTCTCTCCCTGACTGCTAACCTCCTTCAGCCAAGCTCATCTATTGCCTTCATTTCTGGGCAGCAGAGAAAGAGAAAGCTGTGCCAACAGTACCTGCCACAGAAGCACATGCCTGCCACTGTGGCCTTCTACATTTGTTGCTGCTTCTTGTTCACATGTCAATACCACAGCAGAAGAGCCTTGTGGAGCTGTTTCTTCTGGTCCCAGTGGGAACTGTGATGGAGAGGCTATTCACTGACCTATTTGTGTCTTTTCCAGTTCAGAAAATGTAGAAAGACCCCCAGTGAGTGTCAGATGTTTGTGGCAACCTCAACAGTGCAGCCAGTATCAGACTTCTCAGGATGCAAGGTGCAGGTCCTTCTGAAACAGGGTGAATTTTGCTGTCATGACCTCAAAATCCTCTTCCTTCCCAGGCAGGAAATTCCACACACCTGTTCCTACTGCCTGTCCATGAATTGGACGCTGGACCAGTTGTTTCCATTTAGTGGCCAGGGCTTACCAAAACCCAGAGGATAGAATTGATGTCTATTACTCAACCCCCTCCACTCCCAGGGAAAGATAAAAGGGGAATTAGTAAGAGAGACCTCAAGGTTGGAAATTAGAACTAGAATAGGTTCACTAAAACAGGGCAGGAATAGTAACATGTGGGGTAATAACGAAAAATATACAAACACATACAAAACCCACATTCAATGGTATATCTATATATATACCATTAAATACATGTGTGTCCAAAAGTTCCTTGTGGCAGAGCCAGCTCAGGAAAAGGGGCCAGGGCTCTTCCCAGCAACTGATGGAGTTAGATCCTGCAGAGCACGTGGCAAACTGAAGACAAAAAGCACAAGCCTCTCTCTCAGATGTCCTCCAGATGCGCAAAGGAAGACAGGAAGGAAGAAGAGAGAAGGGACAGACTTTTCTGCCCTCCTGGCTTTTGTAGGGTATGGCAGGAAATGAGGGGAAATACTCACTGCTCTCTGTTCTGCCCTCTGTCTCTCTTAGAGTCCTAAGCAAAGCCATCTCTCTAGGTCCTTGTATTAATACCATTAAATTAGTCTATTCCCCCTCAAATAATAACACAAATATAGGTCTGTTTATGAATAAATTCATATAGGGTTTTAATTTGTGAGGGAGTGATGAACAGTGCCATGGATTAAAGACCCACCAAGCACCATGCAAAGCCTTGGTAGCTCTGCATTTATGTAAAACTGACAAAACTGCGTGAGCATCATTTTCATCACCACAAATTTCTAAAGAACCCCTCACAAGGCCTGAGGAGCAAATAAAGATCTGTCCATGCCATTCAGAAGGAGGACTTACATGTATGTTTCAAGTGTAATTGCTTGTGTTAGTAGGTGCTACTGTCATGTGCTTCTAGTGTTATATTTTATGCTTTATATTATATAATTTACATACCTTATTAATATTTTAATGACTAAAAAATCTGAAACATGTGCCAGAAACACCCAAAGAAGATACAGTCTGCTCCTTCCTCAGAATAGCATGAAGTCTGAATCTGATAGAAAATAAGCAATATGGTGTGAAAGTAAGGAAGCCAGGAAAAGGAAGAGGAGCAGAAAAGGAGCATTGGGACCATGGATAAGGAAGATAAAGTGGATATTGGATCAGACACCCACTGGGGAGGAGAGAAGGAAGGAGAAAACAGAGACAGGTGAAATGGGTGGAAGCAGACATGGCAATTTGCAACAATTTTATATTCTGACAGTTTCCAAGGTTGTAACATTAATTTTTTTTCTCGCTGGAAATAACTCAGCCACCTTAAAAAAAAAAAAAAAAAAAAAGAGCATATTTTAATGAAAAAACCCTTGTGTGACAATCATTCTGACCAGCCTTAGCAGGGAGGTTAGGAAAAAGGCATGAGCCAACCAATGCAGTGCCTTGAAAGCACAGAGAAGAGATCTTTTATTTCATAGGCAACAGACACATCAGAGGGCAAGACATGTAGACTGAAGAATGGCTCAGATAGGTGAAGCCACTGACAGGAGTTTCAGAACACATGAAGTGCATGGGCACATAATAAATACATACATACATACATACATACATACATACATACATACATAAATGCATTGTATGGAAGAAAACTGAGAATTCTGAGAATATTTTAGTCTCAGAAAACACGAACAATGGGACTATGAGAAATATGGCATTGTTTGTTGAAAACCTGAGCCCTTATACAAGTGAATGAGGTGAAGTCACAGAGCCACATTTCTGGGGAGCCTCAGGACATGGCAGAAACACAAAGATGCTTATGTAGCCCAGTAAAACTGACTGATGGGCTACATGAGAGACAGCTGGGGACAATGGGGGCATATTTCGTAGAAAAAGATGTCAGCATCCTGTTGTGGGGTGAATGTCAGAAGAATGGAAATTGATTCCCAGAAACTATTTTAAGGTAACAGAAAAAGCAGTGATTATACAGGTTTATTAAAAAAACAGGATAGTGGGAAGTTCTGAACTGTTGTGTTCTTTGTCTACTGGAGAACAGAGCAAAGAAATAATGAAGAATAAGACTTTTTTTGCAATACTAATGAATAAAAATTAGTATTTGTCCTGAGCTTGTGACTTCATATTGTGGAGTTCCAGGAACAGCAAGGCAAGTAACAACTTAAAATCTATATATATTCATATATAGATTCATTATACCCGCTGACCTTCAAAAATTTTTCTGTTTTTCTGAGGGAATCAAGGGCCTAGGAATCTTCAGCTTCCAATATCCTATATTATGCTTGAGCTGGGTAGGGTTGTGCTTGCCTACAAAAATAAGAGGATTCCATTTCCTAGTGAGAAAGCAGAAATTAGTTCATAATTCCACCCTCCTATTTATTAGTCCCACTCTCCACTAATGGACAAGAAAAGACCTCATGAGACCTGGGGGATCAGTTACCCTGGGAGAGTGCAGATCCAACATGCAATAGACTGAAATGGGCTGATATGCCCCCAGCAAGTATTTCTCAAATACTTCTACATAACAATGATAATAACAATAATAACAATAGTAACAATAACAATAATAATAAATAATAATAATAGCAGTAGCAGTAGTAGTAGTAGTCATAGTAGTAGTATTTTTAAATCCTTAAACTGTTCCAATTGGCTTGTTAAATAGTAATAGCCCATGATTTAGTGAACATACTGCTTACCATCCACTGTTTGCCTGTCCCTCCCACTGATGGGAGAGAACTCCAGCTGAATGGACAGATGTTTCTTTCTGTTAACTTTGAAAACACTTGGGTCCATAGTCCTTGACCAAAGAAACGAATTAAGTAATAAAAACAGCTCTTTGAAAGACAGGAAGAAAGAAAGGGTGGAACCACTGAAGAACTGGAGGCACTGATTAACTCACAAGTGTTTCCTGTATAATGCATATCATTAATGCTTAATGGTCTCTGAGAGTAATAAACCAGAATTGTCAGTATAACAATAATATCACAAATAAGATATGAATCCTGCAGGATCCTGGGACATCTTTCTTTCTTGATGAATTGTTCAATCTGTTAGAATTGTTGGAACTACTTGTTTACTAATCTTTACATCTTTATTCTGTACATTGCTACTGAACGTAGCAGGCACATTTTTTGTAGCGTGGAGAACAGAGAAATACAGTTAAGGAAATAGCTCTCCTCAAATACCAAAATGTGGAAAACTTGCCAGAATTAGCACAAATGAAGGCTATGATCAGCCTAATATTAAATGAACACTCACTGTATCTTTCTTCTGCCTGTTGAACTACTAATTGATGTGCTACTGATGAATAAAAGGGCTGGTATTTCAGCCATGAACTCACTTCACCACCGCAGTTCACTGAGAGCCCCGAGCTGCTGAGCTCATTACAGATCCCTTTGCTGAACTGGTTTTACAGGCAATTTTGTGAAGGGGCAGCATCAGAGCTAGCCCACTGATTGGGACTCCATTGGCTCAGCGGGGCTCCAAGAGTTCAGGGGAGAGAGCACAGCACTGAGCTAAAAATATGTCTCTGGCTCTGTAGTGCCAGGAAGATTGCCTGCCTGCGCTAATTGGGAGGGACCTAGAGATCTGGGTGGTATTTTAGGCTAATCTCGAGGTGGGACCTCTGCAGCATGTATGTGGCTCTGAATATAATCTCCTTCCGTGCTGTCATTTATACCATTGCAGGCATTTACAATCAGAACCATCCTTGATTGACTCTTGGCTGTCACTGCACCCTAGACTCATCTTTGCAGGAGTGAGGGGGGATGAGGGAAGGTGAAATGGCTGCATGCTGAACTGACTTGGTAAACCATGTCATAATTCTAGTGCTGCGTTGAAGTTGTGAAATCAGAGAAATAACCCTGGCAGGATGAGGGCTTAGGGGGACCGCACAGATATAGAGTCCTCCTGCAGCAACCGACTGTAGAGTTCCACAACAGAGGGGGGTTTCTTAAAGCCCCTCTTGTTGGGATTTATTTTTCAGTCCTGCCTTCTTTCTCCTTGTTGTTTCTTTTTTAAATCACTGAACAAAGACTGTAGCCCTGACCTCAGTCATTCCCTAGCTTACCTCTATTTAAAGCACAAAACCCCCATGTCGGAAAATTGGCATGGTCAGTGGAGCCTGTGTTTCTGCTCATCCTCCCTGGACTTGGTAAGGTGGAAGGAAATACAGGAAATAGACAAATGAGAGTGTAGGAAAACAGTGACAGACTGAGAGCATAAACAAAACCAACAGAAGCAGAAGTAAAAAGCCTGATAGAAAAGGTTAGAAGAAAAACTCAGTCGTGAGAATAGTAAGCAACTGAGCATTTTTGCTTAAATAGCACATTGAACTATTTGTTTTAACAGATACGGAGTTTTACAGGGCTACTGCTTACTTTACTGGTAGGACAGATTTCAACAAAACATAGAAAAGTAGAATATTCCACTCCTCCAAATCTGATGGGATTTTCATTTGTTACAGCAACTTCATAAAATACCTGCATGCTAGTCTGAAAAATGCCAGATATTTTTTGCATAACACATCTGTGTCACAGCCCAGTCGACTGACTGACAGTTACTGGCTGGAATACTTAAAATAATTTTTATAAGCCTCTTCACACAACATAGCAAGAATTTCATGAAGCAGTTGCACTGGAAATCTTATAGGAGGTTTGAATTATAACAACATAACTTTTTTTTTAAAAAAAACAATTATGATAAAGTTTAACATGTTACTTTTGCTAGCCAGGCAAATGCTCTCTAAGCTTTATTGGGACTGTTGCATTGTACAGCATCAGTCCTCTGACCATGTTTCTGCAGTGGCCTCAACTTTAGACAAAAACACTAAGCAGCCTTCCAAGCACAAGATGTAGAACGGTGCCCTCAACCAAAGCAACATCGAAAATTTTAAATGATAAACCATATTTAGAAACAAATAAAAGGATGAGTTTTCTAGGTTATGAAATGAGGCCTCTTGTCAGGCTCCTACACCTATATTTAGAAATGCAAATGAAGTGACTGACCTCTGTAAATGCTGAAGGCACAAATGCTTCTTATTTTCCAATTAAGCCCCTGTTCCTAAAAATCTAACCCTGAAGTACCATCTGATACATCACTTTTTTTTTTTTTCTAGTTGTTGTTATTTATTTCTAATACCTTTATGACTAATACGATTGTAATGAGAATTCAACACAAGCCACTACTCCAGGTCTGAATTCTGCATGGCTGCTTGAGAACACCTTGCTATAAATCTGCAGGATGTTGGTAAGACTTCAGAGGAGAGCAAGTAGCATGGTTAAAAGACTGGAAAGCGTTATTGACGGTGCATGTAGAAGAAAGGGAAGGTACTCAGTCTAGATAAATCCTGTTAAAGTCTAGGTTAAGGGGTGTCTTGATCATGTAAGCATCCATATGGGGGCAGAAGGATGGCTGTAGAGGACTCTTCAATCTAGCAGACAAAGGAATACATGTTACGCTGCACCTGGGAGTTCAAGCTAGACAAATTCTGACTAAAAAAAAGCCCTAAATGATTAATATTGATTGCAACTAACCACTGAAATTGTCTAGTGAAGGCTGTGGTGGATTTTTCATATTTGAAAATTCTCCAAATAAAATATGCTTCTAAAGTATACTCCAGTTTAACCACAGCTTCTTGATTTGAAAGAGGAATTAATTCAGGAAAGATCAGAGGCATTCATAGGCCTAACACCTATTGTACTTGCTCCATCAATAAAATGTAATACATAACACAGCAGCGGGCCAATCGTTCCATTTTGCTGCTCAGCTAATTCTATCCTGTGAGTCTCTGGCAATACTTTATCCAAGGTTTTGCACAAAACCATCACTGATGCAGAACAACAAAAGGGAGTTGCAGGTATGTCCTGATTTCAGATCTATGGTAGTCAATAGAGAAGAGTACAGCTGACTTTGGTGGGGTTTGGTCCAGGGTCTTACTTAGGATTTGAGAAAACAGAAACAATTTTATTTTCTGGCCTTGTGTGTAAGAGGGTAAAGGCTTAGAATATTTCTAAAGGCTTAGAATCCTAATTATCATGAGGTTTATTGTGGCAGGCAGGTAAATCTTCTGTGAGCTGCTGGGTATAAAGTTGGGGATAAACTTCTCTTGGGGATTTCAGTAGAAGAGTTGCAATTCTATCATCAAAGCTAAAAATCCTTTTGTCTCTAGGAAACTGTTTCTGGATTAAGCATACAAAGTGAGCCCTGGAATTTACTTTAAAATGTTAAAAATAATGCTGGAAATCTTCAGATGAAAATCTTGTCATAACCAAATGAGGTACAGAATATAATTTTGCTTCCCTTTCTGATTCCCTGATCACATAGGATGATCCACCAACTTCAAAATTTTACATATTTTGTACTTTTGATTGAATTTTGCTCTGAATTCAGAGTTACTAGTAATTAATAATCATAGACACAAATTTCTGGGCTCTGAAAATTAAGGAAAGGGAAAAAAACCCATCACATTTAAAAGCAAGATCTCACAATTTCTTTGGTTCCACTGAAACAGTAAACTCTTCTTTCACTGAGAAACTAAGAATTTTTTAGATTTCATAATGTCAGCTTTTCCTAGTACAGGGAGACAAGATACATTCATACAGTGAATGACCCGATACATTCTCTTTAAACCTAAAGTCATGCTAAAGTGAGATTTGGACAATAAATTTGAAAGATGCCTAGTGTACAGTGGTAGAAAATAGCATCTTGAATGTATTAGCATGTACAAAGATTGCTTTTTAAAATCAGTTCATTGTCTGTTTATGGGCTCTTGGTGGAATCTAGATGCAAGAGGCATCTTTTATTAATGTTTTCTGGAACAATAAAAAAATATATAAAGCTTGGTATCCGTTTTGCCATCAAGTCTTCCATTTTTAACCCACCTGAAACTCTCACTGCATATGGAATGCCCAAGAAAGATGGGAAGGAGCCATAAATATTAAGCAATTGTATAACGGTGAGCAAGGTGCAGTTCATCTGCACTGGTGAAGGCAAGACCTACACATTAAGTTCCCACTCCTGTGAGTTATGGGTCATTTGCTCATTAGTGAAGTGACTAATCCAGTAGTGAAGAGGATGTCTACTGAAAATAAATTGCATTATACTGCTGACTGTTGTGATGGATTCTTTATATGCTCTTTGTGTTATCGTTCAGAGGAGCCCTTTTACCCAACCCTTGGTGTTGCAGCCATGTTATAAGGAATTTTATCAGAGTGAACAGGAGTCTTCGTAAGGCAAGAAACAATAGAACAAGCAGGAAATAAATAATAACTAGATAACCAGGAAACAGCACTAACACAATAGATGTTCAGTCATTAGTTTAAACTGTCACATTTGTCCTGAAATGATCAGAACAACCACAGTGAAGCTGCGACAGTGAAGTTTCCAATAAATTCATGTTTATGCATTTTGAAGGCCACTTCAGGAGAGTTAGAGGAATAAACGGGGAAATCAGAGCCTAAACTTGACATTGAAAGTAGGTGAGCTGGAAAACGTTTTCAAGAATTTCACTTCCTTAAAATTTTCAAATCACTTACATCTGAAAAGAAACATTGCTTCACTTACCCACCATTTACAATTACTAATACACTATATAATAACTATAACACTAACACAATAATCTAGATTATAATTATGGTGGTGTTTCTTTCCCCGTGTATTTTCTTCCCCGACACAGTTTAAGGAGGCAAGTCTGTTCTGCCATTGCAGTTCACTTAAGTGGCACGAGGTGGTTTCAATATATGGAAATATCACTCTGCTACTGTCTGATCACTGTTAAACTTTTACTGATTATAGATCATTTAGCTAAACTGTAGTGATTCTGGATACTCAAATAAATGATATTTATGGAAACACTGTAAACTCTGAAAACTAAGGTAATTTATGACAAGAGTTTTTTTGCAATCAACCTGTTTACCACATAGAGGATGAAGAAAAGCAATGAGTAGATTCAGATTGGCTTTGTTACCTGTTAATTCCTACCTACACATAAGGATTTTGCATTATACTTGTAGCATTCTGAGTGTTTCTTCCACTTTGATTTCCTTTTTATTCCTCTTTTGTTGGAGATGCTTAAAAGCAATCATACTGGTTTGTGAATAAAACAACCTCTGTCAGGAAATAAAGTTCTGTTTGCTGTGCTTTGCAGCTCTTGGAGTTAAAGCTAAGTTTAATTGAAGCTAATCTGAGTCATAACCAAAAAAAAACAACTTTTTTTTTTTCCCCATACACGTTGCCATTGGAAGCAAAAAGAGGTTTGAGTTTTTAATTGTGGTTGTTTATGACCCTCTTTGGTAAGACTTGCTGAATTTCTAATTATGTGCTTAACAACTGGAACAGGCTCCATATATTACCGCATAAAAAGTCTCCCTTGATCACTTTCTTCCAAGCTACATAGCAGCCTTGATCAGGGAAGGTGTGGGATTGCTTTCCTGACATTCATTGAATAACTGTTATTTAAATTATTTTGCTTGTTTGCTTGTTTCCATGTTGTACATGTACATGTAATTGTTGTACATTGTATTTTACAAAAGATTCTCTTTTCACTTGTTATTTACATAAAAAATGCAATGCTCTGTCACCAGAAATAAGGCAATGAACACATGCATGTAAAAGTAAAGTGCAATTCACCCAAAAATCAAAGATGAGCAGAAATATACTGGAAAGTTCAGTTTTTTTATTTTGCTATCAAAATGTATTTGCAATAAATATTTCAAATCAAAAGCATTGTCATAAAAAGTAAACCTGATCTTCTCTGTTCAAGCATTTCTCATTCATTCCAAATTCATCTGATTTCATAGGAAAAGAAAAACTTAATAAAAATAACTTTTCTTAACCTAGTGGCATGAGTGTGAAAGGTATTGATTCATGGGCCACTTGAAGTTACTGCAGTGACATCATTTAGTCTGGATCAGGGCTTGAGCAAATTATATATTGAATTTTAAACATGTGTGAGACCAGAATCTAGCTCAATATACAGATGCTGCATGAATTGCACTGAAATGTCTTTATTTTAGCAGGCTCAAGGAGCAGTTTGACCACTCTGCATGTATATCTGTAAAACAACAAGCTGCTTTTCTGAAGAAATCTGAGTAGCTGACAATTTAGCCCCAAGAACTATTTTCTTTCCCATTTTCAAGGAAGTTCAATTGAGAAAATAAAAAACCAAACCCAGTGTTTTTTTAAACAGTAATTTTATAGGTTTGAAATGGCAGAGAACACTACTCTCAAAAAAGAAACAAAGTACAATCATATATATGGAAATGAAATTAAAATAGGTGAAGGTTTGTTTTTTGATGGTGTAGACCAGACAGTAATTTAAATTTCATCATTATCATGCATTTGTAGGGTTTCTTTAAAAGTTAAGTTGGTAGCTAATTTAAGATCGCTGACTTAGATCAGAATACAGTAATTAGGTAAAATTACTGTAACATTTGAAAGAAAATTAATCAAGCAATACAATAAATTGTGTAGTACTTTTTTGCATGGACAACTCCACTGATAATCTTACAGTGCATGAATTGTCAGGGAAGAAAAACACTGATTATACAACTCTGTTACCGAACCATCTTTTCACTCAGGTGGCAGTGCTTTAGCTGCTTGTCTTCACTGAAACTACTATGTGCCTTATTACATCCACTCTGCAGATGCATTTTTGCATCCATTTTTATTGTAGCAGTGAAAAGAACAAAGATCTCAAGGACTGCAGCTCAGCTCTCAGTGTCCTAGTGCTTCAGAGAAGTGTGGTTTCTTATGTATCACTTGCTTAAAACACGTCTTTTACATGTAAAGTACTGATTTGAAAGACCAGAAGGAACCTTGGGTTGAAAGAGTTAACACAAACATTTTAAAGTAATACTGTTCCTTATTTGAGCACAGATGAAATGAAATGGAGGGAGCAAGCATGAAACTGTATTTCAGCAGGAGAGGAGCTCTTCTCCCTTCCTGACGTCACTGCTCTCCTGTAATTTCTAATTTCATAACTGGGGGTTTTGAGCCCTTTTCATGAGGGTGAACTGCTCAGCTATCCCTTCCACATAATTTTTTTAATGGAAACAGGAAGAATAAGAAAAAGAAGGCAAAACAAAGCCGAAATCCTGATTGCTCCATTTGCTGAATATATGGTTTTCTTCCCCCCATGAGTGCATGTGCCAGATGGCACTGCACTGGGTTGGATGATGATAAACATGAAAAATACAGTCAGTGCATGAGCAGAGATAACTGTGACTGAATGTAACAGGGTTGGGGCTGATAGGGGGAAGGGGCAGAAGTTCCAACTGTGAGAGAAGAGTGGAGTTCAGCTCCTCAAGGGAGGAGCTGCTCTTGTTTCCAATTAGCTCACATTGGCAAGGGGATGTGGGGCCGCTGGAAAAGGTGGTTGGCCCCGGTTATCCCAGTGTCCCACCCAAGGAGCAGATTTGGGGCCATTTTCTTCCCACCAGTGCCCAGCCCATTAACCTGGGGTGATATGAACTTTTTTGGTGCTGTGGAGGACCTGAGCATGGGGTGGCTAACCCACCTCTGGGCTCTCCACCCCTGGTGTGTAAAGCTGGCAGGATGTTGGGAGGGGGACAGGTCTGGCTGGCGACATGGGTTGGGAATAGTAGGGCTGCTGGGGAAGAGGAAGGTGGCTGGATCAAGAATGGTGACATGACCATGTGTGCCCCCATCCCTCACCCATGGTCTGGGCCCTGGGGATATCACCCAGCCCACCATCTAGTGTGAGCTGCAGGTGTCTGTCTCTGCATAGCCCCATGGCAACCCCTCCACAGGAGGCTTACAGAGGAGCTGATCCTCTTTGAAAGCCCCTAAATCATCAACCTTCACAAACGCTTTCTGGAAGTACTTCTGGAAGCAGAGATTCAGACAGAGATGCACCCAATTACAACAACAGGGCATTCGGCCCCTGGCCATGTGCATTGCCCACACATCATTGTATTGCCTCTGGGTTTCTGCATTAAAGTTAGCAAGTGAGGGGCCTGGAAGGTACCTGAAGCATTCCCAAGACCTCTAGAAGCTAGATTTTAGGAGATCCATTTGTCTAGTAGGTAGAGTTTCAAGGTGATCCTGCTCTGGCAGGGGGGTTGGACTAGATGATCTTTCGAGGTGCCCTCCAACCCCTAAGATTCTGTGTGATTCTGTGATTCTGTGACAGGGGTTTGAGTCTTGGGGACAACTGCTAACACATACCTGGTGGAGAAGGATGCTTGCAGTGCATATCATCTCCATAGTAACATTTGTATGAATGTAACAGTCTGAGTTCTGCTGTCACTCATTGGACCACAGGCTGATGTAGTTGGAAACTGATTTTCTTTTACACCAGTACTTGTAATTGGAAAACTGCCTTAATCCAGAGGAGAGAAACTTCCAGACAGAAGATGAAATAGCACCTGTGGAAGATTTTCTTTACCCCATTCATGTCAACATCTCTTTGCTTTTGTTTGTCACTCATATTTCCTACTTATCAACACACTGCATTCTGAAAGGGGCAAACTTAAATTTAGGAAGTTAATAAAATTGTAGTGGGTAATTATTTAGTTTTAAATAATTCCATCCTTTGCCTCTTTTGTAATTTAGTTGATGTTATTACAGGATAGATTACCCAGCAAAAGGGAAAAAGCCAGTTCAAGGAGTGGGAGAGAAACTCCGAATTATCCTTGGTCCTGCAAATAATGTAATTAAGAGTTTCTTAACTCTTTTAGACTGATGAAGTTCCTTCTCTGTTTCTGCATGAATGCTAAACATAGTCCTCACTCAAAGCTCACCACTGAAGTGTGTGACCCCTCCAGCTATGGGCTAAGGCAGCGTCTGAGGCTGGCTGCTGCATTATCCATCTCTGTAGATTCAGTGTAGCAAGGCTGTCGTTGGAGAAGAAGCTTTGGATTCACTAACCCCTGCGAGATAAGAGATGACGAGGAGGGAAGGATAACCCACAACATTTTAAGATACCGGTGGCACGGACCTTTGCTCCCTGAGCACAGGCTTCTGACATGAGGGTGGAAAAGAGGGGAGTTTCCTCTGTTCACAACATGATGATTACGAACGTCACCTACAGATAACAGAAAATGAAAAGGAACCATAAGTGAATCATGGGCAGTGTTTAATTAATTAATTAATTAATCAATCAATATCCCTCAGCTTTACTGCAATGAGAAAGTTCATTTCTCATGCAGGGACTAACTTTGGGACCAGTGCTGGGAAGCGGAGCTGGAGCAGAGCTGGCAGCAGTATTTAGGAGAGGTAACTTAATTGAGTGTATTAAGAAACTGAGTATTCAAAGAAACTTCTGACGGACCAGTAAGTACCCAACTTAGCTGCCGCTTTATCAGCTGCAAAGACACCGCCTGATTCTTTTAGAGCCCCGCGTATCTGAAGTTTTGGAAGAGACTGAGAATAAATACTTCACTGCCTTGTTCACAACGACATTTCCTCACCTTTAGCTTATTAGAGTGCCTGAATAAGTTAAATGCAACATAAATCATGATGCGATTCAACTCTGAAAGCCACGAGAAAGGCGAAGCATTCGCCAAAAGGCGTTTGGTATCAGCCGTACCACAAATATGAGAAGCTCAGGGAAGGGACTGAGCGGTGTGAGCTGGCAAATGTGTCTGGGATCCTAGTCCCCAGTTTTTTTGGGGGGTGAAGCTTTTTTTCCTTTTTTTCTCTCTCTCTTTTTTTTTTTTTTTGTGACTCCGAAGGATGTCACGGCAAAGTGAAATCTTTGAGGAGGGCTGCTCATGCATTCAGACTGTAGAGTTTTCGAAATGTGATGTTTTGCAATGATGACATTAGAGTAGCAACCAAGGGTCCGAGACAGCAACGCCTGCTGCAGCTGGGCTTCGCTTTGAAATGCTCAAGACAATGGGGGCCACTGTTCTCCATCGCTTCGCCTTTCCATTCCATTTGCATAGTCTGTTCTGCCTGATTGACCAGCTTGGGCTGTCCAAGGGACCAGCATTGTTCACAGATCACTTCAAGATGGCACAGATGACAAGATTCAGGTGAGAGATGAAGTGGGATGATTCTCAAATGCCATAAGAAAAAACTACCCTGGGAACTTTTACCTCAAGAGAAGTAGCTCGAGAATTGAAGGAGTTAAAGGTTTTTTGTTGATTTTGTTGTTTTTTTAAAACTTATCTTATTAAGAAACTGATAGTATTTGGAAATACGCGGCCTTGACACACAAACTAGTAACAGGAGCTTTGCGTGTTTCATTACTGCGTTTTGCTTGGTTCGCTTGGTTATGTTGAGGGTTTTTTGGTTTGGGGTTTTTTTTGTTTTTTTTTGTTTTGTTTTGTTTTGGTTTTGTTGTTGTTGTTTGTTTTTGTTTTGTTCTGTTTTGTTTTCCATCCCAGACCTCACCTTCCCCCGCTCAAGATGAGAACCGTGCCATTGGAAACCTTCTCAAATCACAGCTTCCTTACTAAAATCGTAAGACGACAATAAATAAAGCTCATCATAGAGGCGAGTTTTGAAATTCCTTGGTGCCTCCTCCGTAACTAAGTGCCAGGATTAATTAGTTAATGTTCATAAAGCGCTTTCGACTTGGAAAACCCTCCTAGAAACTCAAAAGGCAAAGAGAGCTTTCAGCCAGCCCCACACCGGGAGGGCGAGAGTGCTGTGAACTCCGGCCGGAGAGCCGGGCGTGGAGGGACAGAAAGTAGGGAGAAGAGAGCCTGGAGCAACTCCCTCGTCCTCCGCAGAGAAGCTGTGAACTCCCTGCTGTCCCAAATTCCTGACTGAAATATCATGGTTTGGTCTTTCCCCACGCCCACGCCCCCACCAAGGTACTTCGGTAAACACACACACGACAGAGCCCCTAAAATGAGTTTCGTTTGACACCGATGTTTTGACTTCATCTCAAAAAGACAAAATCTTTCTCGTACAAGTATGTTTTCCCTGGAGGGGCTTCCAGCACAATTTGCTGTAATTTACACCTAACGGAACTGATGGGATCTGAGCAGTGAAACATATTCCCACTGTAGTTTCGCTCTCTCGCACTCTCTGTTACCCTCCTGGGGTTCGGATCACTCTCTAGTATAAATATTGCCAATAATTGTGCTAATACGGTGATTCGCAGAACGAAGCAGAACTCTCTCCTCCCTGCATACCAGAGCTAAAGCCGTGCGACTTCTGCTTAATCTCTCGGTGTATTCTCTCCAAGCTGCTCGCCGTTCCCCTGCAGCGACTCATACACTTCATTACATGACTTACAAGAATTGCCAACAAGGTCCCAGGGGCTGCTAAACAACGACACCCCCCTCCCCGACATGCAGGGCGTCAGGTGTGTGCCCGCTTGTGCACCACGGGCACCCCGAAGGGAAGGCTCGGTCATCAAGACTCGGCTCTTCAAAATTATCCAAAAGTTCAGGCCCTTCTCCGCAGTTTCACACCCCTTTCATTTTGTGGTCCGGTCTTAGGTTGGTTTGGGTTTTTGCCCCCCAGCCCCCGAAATGGGGGTTAAAAGCTGCCGAGAAAACTTAAGTGGCGCTGGAGTTTGTTTAATTTCCCTCCAGTGTTTACTGATAATTCGAGAGACGCTTATCTCGGGGAATATAACGATTAATACAACCGCAGGTTTCCAGATAAGTGATTGTGATGGAGATTGTTGGCGAGAAAATAGACAATTATCCGCTGTTAGCTTTACATAAAGATCGCATTAACTTGAATTAGTTATCAGACAAAAGAACATCAGAAAGCTGCACCTTTCTGCCAAGGCAACCGCTTGCAGGCGGTGTGCTCCGCACAAGCAAACCCACCGCTGCCTCCCCAGCATCTCGCATGCAAGACAGGGGTGGTGGGCCCGGGGGCTTCGGGGAGGGAGGGGGCAGAGCGGGGGACGGGAGGGGATGGGGGTGTCACGGCTCCGCCACGCTACGCTCCTGCGGTGGCACGGCCGCTGCGAGGAGCGGGGAGGGCGAGCCCCAGGGCGGGGGGATCGCTTTAATATCAGCTGCCCGGCCGGGCCGCTTTCATTTCCATAGGGCGAAATTAACATGGACGTGGGGCAGGCGCTGGGGCGGGAGGCAGCGCGCCCGGGGAAGAAGCGGCGTGGCTGATCGCCAGGGAAACCTGGCTGAAAGAGAAGGGGAGAGCATGTGGCTATTAAAACCCCGACACAATAATAACATTATAAATAAATAAATAAATAAATAAATAAATAAATAAATAAAAACATAATGATAACTCGGAGGCAGCTCGCTATTTGCATATGAAACCAGTGGCCAGAAGCGCGGCGGTCCCCTTGCCGCATTATGTGCTTGGCGGTCCGAGGTTCCTCCCAAGACTGAAAAGCCTTTTGATTATTTCTCCTCTCCCTAGGAAAGGCTGATTCCTCCGTAATTGGTAGCGGGGAAGGACCGTAATTAATTTCGTAGCGAAGTAAAGTGCAGTTTCTTCTCCAGGCTGGAGGGGAAGAACTAGGACATAGGAAAAGGGGAGAGGCAGCGGAGGCGAGAGGAACTCGTTCTGAGAACCCCTAATTAAAGAAAATCACGCCTCACCCTCTCAGGCACCGAGACCCCCCTCGACTCCTCGCCACCCCCTCGCTCCCCGGGGAGGCAGGAAGGGCAAAGACCGTGGGCTGCTTTCACGAAGTCAGAAAACATTCCCCAGGCGCTTGTGTGGCGGGAGGTTTCTGTGGGAATCGGGTGGCTCGAGTAATTGGGGGTTGAGGGGGGGGGAAGTGTGGGGGGGAGGCGGGCGCTCTCTCAGCTGGTTCCTCTCTGGAATTAAAGGCAGTCTTCAAAATAGGGTGTTTGTTAGAAAAATTCGGTCCGGAGGAAACCTGCCATTTCGGATCAGTGCGTTCTCTGTGCTTCATTTCCAGACAGACCCTGAAGCACCGTGTTTATTTGGGGAAGCGGAGACGCGGGGAGGGGGGAGGTGTGTGTAGAAGGGCTTTTCGTGTGCAGTGGGGCACTAGGGGAAGAAACGACGAGGTGCTTCTGGAGTCGGGCTGAAGCCGAGCAGATGCTAGGGTAAAGAACAGCTCGGGAGACTGGGGGCATCTCAGGTCTACACACGAGGAAGCAGCGAAGGGAGAGGGGAGGGGATGCCAGGGGAAGCGGCGCAGCTCCCACCGGGAACGGAGACCCCCGGGAGCCGTCCCCAGCCCCGGGACGTGCCGCTGCGGCCGCTGGGTCCCCGCTGAATGGAGCGGATAATGATCCCCGGTTCCCAAGGCAGGCTTGCTGCTGCCTGGTGAGCCTTGGATTTGTGTGGTCCAAGCCTTTCCCAGCTTGTCCCATTCTGTCACCGGGATAAGGGGCTCCCTCGGCTCGTTTGCACCTGCGTCGCTTTTGGCTCCTTCAGGAATGCGCTGAAGCTTGTAATCAGCTTTGTGAAGCCATTGAGTGCACGGCTGAGTGAAACTTCCAAAGCTCGCAGAAAACTGGCCCGCTGAATAGGAGTCAGCATGGGGCTTCTCTCCAAGCCCCTGGCCTGCCAAATTCCAGCAGAGCCCCTCACAATCAGTCCACACAAGCTTTACTGCTCTCCCCACACTGAGAGAAACGAGAAAAGAAAAGCTAAAATACCAGTCACCGAGGTTAGCGGTTTGTTCCCAGATTAATGGCAAACGCCTCCCTCCTTGCTGCAGCTAACCAGTTCACTCGGGAGATGTGTGTGTACACACATACATACCTATATATATGTATATATGTTTGTGTATACATATAGATATACATGCACACGATTTTGTATGCGTGCTTACGTGTGCAACAAGAAAAGGAAGAAGGAAAGGAGGGAGCTTTATTAGTTTTTCATTTGATGTGACCGCAAGCTTTCAAAGGCTCTTGAGGCAGCAAACAGGTAGCCAGGCTGTCTTGCTGTCCCACTAGGTCACGCTTCTACCATCCCAGTATTTTCTGCAACAGTTTTAAGACTCTGAATGCAGGTGACCCTCAACTACGAGCTGTTTTTTACCTCTGGAGGTGATTGAGTACCAAGCAAAACTCCATGGGAGAGTAAAAGAATAGCAATAGGCAGGTTAAATAAATAAATAAATGGGTTACATCACCACGAACACAAATAACCCACTCTAAGAAAACTCAGAGGGCCCAGGCATTATGATACTGGCCGGATGGGTTTGCCATATCCCAAGGTCACCGCTGTCCCGCCTCCCCCAAGCTGGGGACCGCGGAAGTGGAGCTGGGATGCTTTGCTGTCTCTTGGACCTCTTCCACCCCGGGAGAAAAGCGCGCAGGGAAGTTCCCACGCGAGGGAATCCCCTGATTTTGAGCATTCTTAACACTCGCGACATGACCCTCTTCACTGCTACATTGAAACTTTCCCAGGGTCTGATTGCACAGGCAGGAGTGATGCTAAACAACTGCAGAATACGTAGCACGACTTTTCATACTTCCCATTCGGGTTCTGAAATCTGTATGTGGTTGATGATTCGCATTTATTAGAGAAACAATTACTCGAGTTATAGAAACACTGTACTTTCTAAAGTAGTCTTTTAACAGAAATAAACGCTGTAAAATATCCTTAAGACTGCTAAAAATGTAAGACAAGTGCACTGTGACGTCAAGTCTGTAAGTATAGATCAATGTAGCTTTTTTTTTTTTTTTTTCCCTCAAGTCCTTCTCCTGGGCTAGTAAAAGAAGGAAAATGGAGACTTCCAGCTTCTCCAGAGATCGTGTCTCCTGAAGGGTTTTGCCATGCCTCTTAAATACATCATGCAAATCATGTTTTCTTGACGTCCACATTGCAATACCGGCAGCAGAATGGACAAAAATAACTCCACAGGGTTGGTAGATGTTTCTTGTAAGTTCAGCAGGATTTTATCTCACTCTGGTGCCATGCTTTTTTGCGGTCTTCTCAATTACCGCGTTTTCAGGAATGTCCAAGAAATCGATGACGGCAGTAGGTGTTTTCACCATCGTTTTCTTAGAAGCAGCATCAGTGCACCCCATTCTTACCCCCAAGTCCCTCTAAAGGATAACGTAACGCCCAGTGGAAAGAGTTCGGGAATAAAAGAGTAGAGCAACACGTCTGATGTTGAGGTCTTGACCCTAAAACCGCAGCAGTGCAAAGCCTTCTCCATATGCCCACAACTGGTGTAAAGCCACATCTCTTTCGGGCTGTAGTTTCTGTTCTATTCGGAAGTTTGATGTGTTATTTTCGACCGTGTTCCTTCTTCCAGCCATTCTCAGTGACAAGTCATGAGGATATGCAGTAATTCAGAAATTAGTGAAATTTTATTCTTGGTGGGGGCGTTGGATTAAGAGGCTGGGAGAGTGTGAAACAAGTCAACGTGTAATTGTATGATAAGGCTCTCACGAGGAATTTATTGGCCAAGTTGCTATTTCTATTCCTTCCTAATCTCGTTTAGCACATTCATTCTCTGCAATCTGTCTCCATAATCTTCTGTGACAGAATGGCAGCCAATAGAAGCATGCATGTTTGGAGAGAAGAGAAAATATGCAGAGGCGTGATAAACTGATGCTAATTATCCATATTTAGGACACCGAGTGCAGAAGATCAAGGTTTACAAATAACAAACCAGAGCCAATGATGATGGCTTCCTAGTGTGGAATATATTGGAGGGGACAAGATAAGGGTTTCACATGCAGGAGAGATTTATTGGTCAAAGGGTTCACCTTCCACTTTTCCACTTTTATATAGCAGTAAATTATTTAGGCTAAATTCACCAGAACATTACTCTTTTATTTGGCAATGTGCCATGACTTGCTCTTTCTTTGTGTCTTTCAATGCAAATCCTTGTAGTGTAACATCAGTTGATAAGAAACAAATAATTGAAGTCATAGGTAATTCCCTTTAAATTGTGCATATAGGACAGTAAGGTAATCATCTAGTGTAGAATGAGACCGAAGTATAGAGCAGATAGCCGAGAGTGAAACTATATCTATCTCTGATATTAAATTACATTTATACTAGAGAAAAACAACCTGCAGAAAACTTGTAGGTTGGACAACAGAGAACATCAGTGTAGTCAGCTCTACACCATTTTCCTACCCACTTCTCAAATTTCTTTCACTTTAAAAGACAGCTTCTTCCTTCCCCCCCCCCCCCCCCCTTTTTTTTTTCCTTTGTTTTTTTTTTTTTCTTTCTTTTTCCCCTCAGAAAAACTAACATTTAAATTGGGGAAGCTGCATTCTCCTTTTAACAAGTATTGGCTCTGAGAAATAATAAGGGAATTAGGTTTGGCAATATCTCTGTAGGATCAGTGGAGTGATCTTAGTAGTCTGCAGTAATTGGATTGTAAAGTTTCCAAAATGAGAGTATTTCTTGAGTGCATGTTTACTTACAAGCTCAGAAAGTATTCTGTAGAGTGGAAAAATTCTTGGTGCTATTTTTTTTATTAGCATCTTGCTGTCAGGTGGACATTACTTGTCCTTTGAGAAAGTCACTACCTATTAAACAGCACGCCAACAACCCCAGCTGCACTTTTCCTGTGTTGGTGGTACGACAAAACTCAGCAAAACACAGAAGCCTGCTGCTGAAAATACACGTCTCAGAGGCGCTTCATTTAGGGAAACTCTTCAAAGTTCTCGCATTTAATGTAAGGAAAGATATTTCTTCAGTGACTACTCGTTTAAGACAAAATTTTTTTCTGGCCTCTCTTTTTACTGCAGAATGGCTCCGGATTTATTTCCTTGGCAAGTATTCCTTAAAATTGGTTCATGTTTGATGTTTTACCCACTGACAAAAATACTGCAGTCCCAAGCTTAACATTTTCACAGGCTTCCTAAAAATGTTTCTAAAATCAGTCATGCTTTTTCAACGCCCCACAAGTAGCTGCCTTCCCTCAAAACGCCCCAAAATCCATCGTTAGAGAAAGAAGGTAGGCAAGAAGACGCACTGAGACTTAGGTCATGAAAAGTTGCCATTTGGTCACTAGTGGACGAAAAATAAAGCGGATTAGGAGAGGAGAAAGCCTGTGGAGAACGACAGCCCCTGGGACAAGGCTGAGCCCAGGGCTTCCCCGCCATGAGCCACCTCAGGGCTCCCCAGCAGTCCACGACCGGGGCAGAGACACCCCCCGCCCCTCTATGGGATGAGGGGGAGTAAGGAGGACTTGGGGTGTGAGCTGAACATACTCAAACGAAAGAACCCCGTCCATGGGGCGGCTGTCCCCCGGTGGCCGTGCCACAGCAGGGTGGGAAGGAGACACTCGCACCGGTTTCTGTAAGAAGCTATTTGGCGCCGTCAGGGAGGGGTGGGGGAGGGCGCATAAGATAGCCGGCTCCTGGCTTTCATTAAATGACGTTTGGCAACTAGTTAGAGTAATTAGGTTGATTTTCAGAGTAAGTAACGGACGCTAAAGCCTGACCCGGTTTTAGTCAGCAGCCGCCCTCGCAGGAGACACGGCGGGAGGCTCCTTGACAGCTGCCTCTCCCCTGCTCTCCATGCGAAAGAGTTATTCTCCTTGTTGGTAGGAAAAGGGCAGCCTTCTTCCACTGAAAACTCAAAGAGTTTTCACAGTTCCGTTTGTCACCCCCAGAAATCCCTCTAATCCAGGTGTTCTTAGTAACCGAGACGTCCGCACTGGGGGAGGGAGCGACGAAGTTCCCCGTCAGGTGTTTCGCGGCTGTGTTTAGTGTATGATGTCCGATGAGTGAGAGGAAGCTCTTCCAGATGCTGCCCAGTTGTTCCATTGATTAGGAACGGAGCTTCTGTAACAGGTTTTCTGCCCTTTTTTCAAATTTTTGTTATTAGGTCCTGCACCATAGAATCCAAAAGGATCCTCTGTGAACTTTATCTCTGATTTTCCACAGCCGTACTTCCATTCATCATTCAATCTGCACGCCTGAAGCGAGTCCTCTACCTGTGAGGCAAGGGGCATGTGATATTAAAACACGAAGTTAAGACAGGACACCTCGGCTCCTCCGTGTCTGAATCTGATGCACAACCGTATGTGTATGGAGAGAGATTTGTATTCTCCAGCAAACTCTGGGAAATTACAATGGGATGTTCCCCAGTAAATTACGCCATTAGATATATTTAGGAAGCAGTTGCTATTCCCACACAGGTAGAAATTTATTAAATATTAATTAATTTAATTTTTTCATGTGTAATAGCTTTTGCTGGTTAAACGGGGTCAGCACGACCGTTCTCTGTTCTCTGAGGAACAGAGACCATGTTTTGAACAAGGGACTCTGAGTTTGTCCTTTTTCATTAGAATAAATTTACCTTTAAATTATAGTATCTCGTCTTATTGGCACCTAATGCTACTCTAAGATAGATGATAAATACAACCTTCTGAATAGGAACCCATCGTAGCCGTGAATACATGGACACGTAATTTAGGCATTAAGAAACATTTGAAACGTGTTTGAGACGCGTGAACATGTTTAGTTTATCTACCTGGAACTGCCCACTAAGTAACAGAAAGTTCCTACGAAATCGTTCCAAATCGCTCGTTTGATCTCCCATAGACGTCTTAATGTCTGGATCTGTAGCACGTTTACCATTATGAGATTGTCCCATTTACCTAGTGAGCTTTTGGTCTGCGACCCTTAAAAGATTCGGGAAAATCATGCATGGCTTTTCCCTGCAGCTGCCTAGTCACCACCAAAAGATGAGTAGACTATTTCTCCCTGTGTAATGACACAAAATCTGGTCTACTAAATGGGCCTTCTGGGTGGCAAGTCAGCAGAAGCTTCCTCAGCCTTTCTAGGAAGTTTTAAACTGAGAGGTACATGAACAGATTAAGTGCTTTGCGGGGATAAACGCATGTGTTGCTCTCATTTCATCGTTCTTTTGGCTATTCCGCCATACACGTAAGTAAGGATGTGACATCAGAGCACGGCAAATGCCCATTTGGAAAATGAACTGCACTCCTCTATCCCTTTCTCTTCGCCCTTGTAGTTCAAGAAACCACAGCTGAGAAGTTTGTTTAGCTAAACCCCACGTTTCCCTTGTTTGACACTTGATTTTATTTTTTTTCCCCTTCTTTCGTATGTATGTATGTATGTATGTATGTATGTATGTATGAAATTTTAATCTTCCCGAGCCTTTTTTTGGGGGGGGAATCTGAAATTCACAGTCCTCCAGACCTCTCTGCCTAGAGAAAGAACGCATGAAACATGCAGGCTTCAGCTCCCCTACAGCTGTGTATTTTACAGGATGTTTCCCACCTAGTTTTCTTTTCTTTTTCACTGTTCTTCAAGGTAGGAAATACACGTGTTCGCAGTGACTCGATTGCACAAGCATCTTGGCTTTTGCATTATTCCCTACATCCTCACATCGCGGGGAAACACAGCCCTCACCTGCCCTGTGTCTGAAAAGCCATTTAAAGGAAGGTAAGACTGATAATGCAGGAAGGCACAGATAACGAAAAAAACCCACACCCTCAAGCTCTAAACTAAAGCAAAGCCCCGTTCCGTCTTCTGCTACAACGCACGTAAAACGACAGGTAAGGGAAAGCTAATGCGATCATCTGGTCAAATTATAGCTCCATATTTTTCCAAAAGATAAAAATATTAACCTGTGCGTAAGGCAGGAGGGGGACACCACAGTTGGGGTGTACGTATCTCTGAGGCACCACAGATGGTTTCAGAGGCCCCAGCTTTCCGCAGCAGGTCGGAATTGTGTTTTCTTGTCCATCCTTCCTTTTGAAACTCCCTTGCCTGGAGTTTTAGGTCACTCCTCTGGCCTTGAGTCGCTTGTGTTTTCATCCCCAAGCCTGAAGAGCCTGTTACCCGATTCTGCTAATCTGATTAGGATTGAAATATGCATTATCCAACAGTTTTAGCAAGGCAATCTTCCTATACACTTTTTCTGTATTGGAATAAATAAGTGAGCTCAATTCGGTACTTCTGAAATTTGTGCAAAAAGATATTTGGGTTGGAAACAAATGTCTTCCTATTCCCCCCCGCATCCCTCCCGCACCCTCACCCCACCACCCACCTCCCCCCCCCCACCCCGGATAAATTATATTGCCCAAAATGTGTGGTGCCTTTGTTCACCGCTGGTTCCTAGTTGCTATGGAGAGTTTTACTCCTTGGTCAACTATATTTCACCTCCTCCCGGTGAAAGCTATTCTTTTCCTAAATGCACACTTTGCAGACTCTGGTCCTTCCCCCCGTGTCGGCTGCATTTCCTCGGCCCACGCTGGTCTGCCCCAGGCTGAAGCTGCGTTTTCCCACTCCTCAGAGCTCAGCTCGCCCTCTAGCACTTGCCCAATTGTTTGATCACCGCCAGATGCTCTCCTGCTTCTTTTTGGTTTCATTGTCCCCGTTTTGGTTTGGTTTTGTGGGGATTTTTTGTTTGTTTTGTGGTGGGTTTTTCTTAAGGTTTCTGAGGGATAGTCCCTCTGAGAGCTGCAGTTAACCGTGGCACACGTCTTCTCCAAATCAATGAGAGGTGTCCGTGCTGAAAGCGTGGACAATGGGATTTTACCGAGCATGAAGCATATTACCCCCAAACCCGTCCTGACAGGCCATGCTAAAGCACTTGAATGACTTTCTTGAAACGAGATCTTTCTGAAGGCTCTTGCCTTCAGGGAATTACACCCTCCAGGAAAGATAGGCATGAAACTGCACGGGGGCACCCCAAGGCTTTGTAAATAGGGAAGAGGGTTTCTTTGTTGAAAGGCCCCACTGCTTCCACCCCAAAGCGAGGGACCGGCATGCTTTCCCTTGGAAGGCTGCTCCTCACTCCACACCAACTCTGGGCAGCTTAAAGGACGAGGTTTTCTCTGGCCCTTCCCCTTTGATACCTCCAGACCTTTTGACAGCACATACAGTAGTTGCGACTCAGTTCAGACAACTCATACTGACTTCACGCGTACACAGGCATTGTCAGGGCTGTCCCGATTTTAGGCTTGTGGACTAAGAAGGACTTCTAGGTCACCTGCTAGCACCCCATACCCTCTCGGGCATGGGGTGTATGCAGGCTCCACGCACTGCACCATTATAGGAGGGCGCCTCGAGAGTCACCAGACTTTGGTTTGATAATCCTCGCTTTTACTAAGTTTCCTTCAACAGATAATGCCTTGCTGCACGCCAAAGTCAAGGGGCTTTACCTTCAGGGGCTTTACCTTCTGTAGGCTTTACCTACAGAGCACTGGAACAGGCTGCCCAGAGAGGTTGTGTAGTCTCCTTCGCTGGAGACATTCAAAACCCGCCTGGACGCCTTCCTGTGTGATGTGCTCTGGGTGATCCTGCTCTGGAAGGGGGGTTGGACTAGATGATCTTTCGAGGTCCATTCCAGCCCCTAAGATTCTGTGATTCTGTGATTCAACTCCCGCTAAGGAAAGCCTCCCATTACATCTGCACCTGCACAACTGGGACCCGGGGCTTCGGCTCCTTTGCCAGCTGCCCTCCCCTCCGGGGCCACCCCTGTCTCACGGCTCCGCCTGACATTACTCAGCAGAGGCGCGGCGAGGCCGGAGCCAGCAGGCAGGCAGGCAAGGCACTGCCCGTCCTATATGCATAATCTCCGCTTTCCCTCCTGGCACATGTTTTTTTGTTTTGTCTCCTCTGCGTCTCTTTTGGCCTTGCCCCTCCAGAAGTGACTTTTGAGCCAAGATTTGCTGTCCGACTCCTCTCTGCCTCAACCACGTGAAAGCAGTTGCCCCAGAACTTCGTTTCCGCCCCGGGAAGCAGTATCCACCCCTCACCTCACTACGAACCCTTGCTTGATCTTCACCCATACCTCCGGGTCCCAGCCTGCCGCCCCCGGGTGCTCGCCCTGCCCGGAGGGAAGTGTCTCCGAACCGGGCCAGACACTTCTGCTTTAGCTATGGTGTTGGTCGTGGGGTAGCGACCAGCCACCGAACATCCCCGCTTCGGGAGGTGCTGCATTTTCTGGAACAGGAGGCACCAAAACGGCCCAAGGCGGAGGGACCATTTGCTTCAACTCCCCCCTCAAAAAAACCCCCAAACAACCAGCAAACAAAAAAACCTGTGTATCGTCCCCCCCTTGTGCAGTGTCTGATGCGCGGGGTGGGAGCGGCACAGCGGAGCGGCGGCGCCGGTGCCCCGCAGGGCGGGGAGCGGTGGCCCAGGAGCCCACCCGCCGCTGCCGGCCCCGCTCGGCAGCCCGTCGCGGGGTGCCTCCCCTCCCGCCCCCCGCCCCTGGTAGCCGTGCAGCAGATGGCCTGCGGTCCGGGAGGGCGGCCTGCGCGCCGCCCGCCGCTGTACGCATGACTGGAGCCCGGCTTTGGTGTCGCCGGGAGCCCCGCAGCCCAGCCAGGGAGGGTCCCGTGTGGAGTTCAGGAGCAGCCTTTCCCGGCTGACAGCAGCGCGCTTGTTTTTCCCAGCTATCTCTGCCCCTTCCCCCCCTCCCCGCCTGAATCCCCCTCTTCCCTTCTCCCCTACTAGTCGGTGAAGGGCCGGAAGCCTGCGGCTGGGAGACGGGGAGCACAGCAGCATTCTCCCCAGCGCTACCCACTGCAGCCCCCTGCCCTCCATCTGGGACTTCTCAGCCCCCCACCACCCCTCAAAGGCTGTGGCGTCTCCCTTCTCCCCGGAGCCGGGCTGGGGCCTCCCCTACCAGCCTCCCGCTCCGCGGGGGGCTCTGGTTTCGCTGGCTGCCCGGCCGGCCGCTGGCTTGCAGCAGGAGCCGTCGGTGTTCCGCTGGGTGATTGTAAACGGGTTTGACTGGCCGTTGATCTCGGGGTCAGGACTCTCCTCTCTAATCCCTCGCTCTCCAAACACCGGCCTCCCTCCTCCCCCCGCCCGCGCTCTCCCTCCCTCTCTCCATCCCCCCGCTCCTCCCTTCACCCTCATCTTCCTCTTGCATCATTCATCTGCAGCCCCTCCGACGGTACCGGAGCACCTCGTTTTGTGGGGGCTGCAGCTCGCAGAAACCCACGCACACCCCTCGAACCCCCCCCCCCCCCCCCAGGCCCACTGCGTCGCGGTCCCGCGGGTCTTGCTTAGCGAGGAGGGGGCCTTCCCGTAAGATCAGCCCCCTACACACTCACACGGACAGACAGACACGTTCTGACGCTGTCCACCCCTACGGGGCTGCCCCTTCCCGGCGTTCCCCCACGTGTTGCTGAGCGTGGGAGGGAACGGGAGAGCCGGAGCCTGCCGGCGGGAGCGAGTAGAAAGTGTGCGGGGCGGGAAACAGGGCCTGGGGGGATCGATGAGTCCTCGGGAGAGGCGGGGGGGGTCGCGGGGCGCGGGAGAGGGTCGGCGCCCGGCCCGGGAGCGTCTCTCCTCCGGCTAACGCATCAAACTCACGGGCAGCTGCCAGCTCGCGTTTTACTCTACAGCAAGGCTCAGATTAGCTGTTTGGTTCGGTTTTCGGCGGTGTGAGGTTGTGTTTTTTCGGGGTGTGTGTGTGTAATTTTTTATTTTTTCCATTCCGTGGCAGTTTACTCATGATAATAAAAAGCTGTAGCGGCGTTAGACGTTCAGGTGCCTCCGGCCTGATGCTGCCTGCATGTGGCGCAGCTGGGAGGGAGGGTCCTCCCCACGCCCCCACCCTGCCGAAGGGCATCTCGGGGGGCTTCTTGCCCCGCTGTGGCCCCCTGAGCTCGTTGGGGCTGCGTCCTCACGGCTCTCTGCGGAGATTTCCAGAGCCGTCGCTCTTTTTATCTTCATGGGCAATGTCATGTGTGTCCTCCCTCCCGCGCTCCGTTGCTCGCAGAAGTTCAGAGCCATCCCATCGATGCTCCCCCCCGCTGCGCCCCCCCCCGGGCTTGCTGCGGTGTGACTCCGTTTGAGGGCGCGGAGGAGTGGAGCTGCAGGGAAAGGCTTTTCCCCGGGGCCCAGCGCCACTCCTACGAGCTCAGCAAGCCACGCACATAAAAAGGAGGGAGGTGGGGAAGGAAGGGGAAAAAAAGAAAAAAAAAAAAAAAAGAAAGAATAAAAAAGGAAAAAAAAGAAAGAGGGAGAATCGTTGGGAAAAGAGCTATGGAGTTCAGGCCAAGTTTGCGTTTTGGCTCGAAGTTTGGAGCGGATCAAACCTGTTATCGCACTGTGCCTCCTGTCCTCCTGGCTCTTCTGCCGCCGTCCCCCTCCCGAAGCAGAGGCACCCACCGGCAGAGCGGTGATTGGAGAGGGGGGAGCGGGCCAGCCCGCGGGGGGGCCTGACCCCAAGCCCCCCACGCTACACTCAGCCTAACGCCGCACAAGGGACACGTCCGCTCCGCTCCCTTTTGCCTTACTCCATGGATTTTTCTTCCCTTTCCTGAAAACGAGATTGTTGGTTTTTTTCTTGAATTGTTGTTGTTGTTGTTTGGTGGTTTTTTTGTTTGTTTTGGGTTTTTTTATTTTGTTTTTAATTCTTCCACATAGATTATTTTAATAGCTCTGTCAATCACTTTATAGAAGGAACATTTAATACAATTTTCGTTGAAATGTACTTAAACCATAAACGGCTTAAACCTGTTCTTAGTTTTGCATCTTGAATTATTCTCTTATCTATTACCTCCACAGCAAAAAGCAAAAAGATTTATTTTTTTTTTACCGTACCTAAATCCAACTCGTCTGTCTAGCAAAATTGTTTTCACTTTCCATACCCAAACGTGAAGTTTAACTCAAAATAAACTAAACCGCCAAACCAATAAACCAAGAACAGCAAAAAAATCTACACCATTCTTATGGTGTTTAGGGGGAGGGGGTGGGTGGGTTTGGTGTTTGTTGTTTGGGTTTTTTTGTTTGTTTGTTGTTTTCCCGGACATTCTCAGAAGTGATTGTATTTCTTTGAAAGGCGGGCTGAGATTATTCGAAACTTATTTGAATATAGTCGAGATTGAGTCTGTTTAATCCCCTCGTGTTGAAAGTGCAGGTATTCCTATTACTCTAGGCAAAACGCCATTGAGCCGCTAAATTGTGAGAGAGTGAGGGAAGACGCGTTAAAAGAAGCTCATTTAGAGAGCGGTAACATTACTCTTCCAAGCCCTTCCCCTACTATTTCTGTTGTGTGGACTCGTACAGATGTTTATTTGGTTTTCTCCCTTGACCACCCCAACCCGCCTGTTCCACCAGCCGTGTTCAGCTGTAAAGCATAGTCTCGCCGGGATTTTTCTCTTCCGCATTGTCAGTAAATGTGATTTTCAATAGCTATGACCCATAAAGAAAAGGCACGTAACAAGGTTGCATCAGATGTATATGCGTCTGCAAGTGCACACGTACACACACACACACATACACTTCCTTTCGGCCATGATGCTATCTATAGTGTCTAGAGTTGTGTATGACTACGTATACATATGATGGATAAGGCGTTTCAAGAAACAGTTCAACAGGTACTCATCTTATTCTGCATAATTAAAGGTGCGCCTATCACTATTTACAGTTACATACAGGACCGTGCTTGGCTGGAGGTAAACAACCTAACAGAAGGTTTCTCCCAGGTTCCCGCTTTCTCTGGGAGCTGTTTGTGCTCTGAGCATTTCCAAAACGAGACTGCTGATTGTCTGAGCCCGCACACACCTCGCTTTAAAAGAGGCTCATACAGGGGCTCATACAGAAAAAGAAAAAAAAAAAAAAAAAAAAAAAAAGGGGGGGGGGGAGGGAAATTTTATTATCTGATTTGAAATCAATACACAACTTCCATGCAAATTTTGCGTTCTCGTTAAGGAATGAGTGATTTAAACAAAATTATCAAAATCACTCTGAAGAGTTATATATGTCAATTGTCACGTCAGCAATATACGTAAAGTGCAACCTCTAACGCCGACAGAAACTGCTCCTCATTAACCAACTAACCTTTCTCCACTCCTGGATGGATGAAGTACACATTCGCCAGCTGTAAAAGATGGTTTTAAAAGTCCTACAGCCTGCTGCGACCGACAGTACCGCCCTGGAAGTTGAAAGTCTTTCCCTTCCCCCTTTTTGTTTAAGCAATCCTGCCAAATTTCAAAATTTCTTTGCTACAGTACGATATTCGAAAGCAAGGCTTAATGCTGTAATTACTATCAGGCGAAGTTGACAGTAAACTTTTAATTCCAGCATATCGAAGGGTACCGATTAACAGCAAAGGTAAAAAAAAAAAAAAAAAGAAAAGAAAAGAAAATTAAACGTCAAAACATCGCACCGCTTTCTGCAATGAACAGAGAGGCAACGGCAACTTTCGCACCGGTCGCAAGAGCCGGCGCTCCGGTTGAGGCGGGCTGGGAGCGGGTGGCCCTGCCGCTCCCTGCTGGCATCCTGGGGTGCTCGGCGGGGATGGGGCTGCCTGGTGGGCTTGGGGTTTAGAAGACGCTTTTTCTTTTCTATTCGGGACGCTGAAATCGAAGCGCTTTCGCTTTTCATAGTGTTAGAGGGGAAGCGGCGCGCTCGCCTGTGCCTTCGCGTCCCCCGGGGAGGTCGGTGCCCCCGGGGCCGGCGGGGACAGAGAGGGGGCAGAGGCGGGCAGGGACAGGCAGCCCGGCCGCAGCCCTGGACCGGCCCCAGGGGGGAAAGTTATGGCCCCGGGCAAGGGCTGGACTGGCAGCCCAGACATGAAATACACAAACTGAACCTTCAGGGCTAAGAAGAACCATCCAGTAACTCGCCTTCCCTAGCAATTCGGAACGAGAATCAAAATAAATCTACCTTATCCCTCCTGATTTACACGGATTAGGAGACACAGACATTTACTGCGGGATCGCATTTCATTCTGCTTGACGCTCTGGTTTAAAACTTCCTCTCCATATTATAGCTTTACCTGCTGTATTTCCAGGCACATCACGGCAAACCTGTCATGTTCTCCGCTTAGGTTTTTTTTTTTCATTTTTATATTTTTATATAAAAAAAAACAGGTGACTTTTTGCGCTTTGAAATTTATTTAACTGAAAATTGAACGCATCCTTAGGATTTCTGTTTATCAGAAAGGCTTTTTAGTAAACTATGTACACAATCTGAATTCCCTCTTGAAGCCTAAATAAAAATTATTTCACAATGCATTTACAAGAAATGATACAAAAAGAAAACATAACCAAAGATAAAACAAACAAAAAAACCCATAAAAGATCCAGATACAATAAAGTTTTACAAAACCCAGGAAAAAAACCCACAACATTGCAGCTTCCAAAATAAAAGAAAAAGTTTTATAAATAAACAAACAAACAAAATAAACGTCAAACAAAACAAAACAAACCCACGAGAACATCTACCAAAAACTTTTGAATGTTGTTTTGGATTTGCCTTAGTACATGAGTAATAAATGAGAACTGTTTCCCCATCAACTTCGAGTTAATTAGGCAATAAAAAGCCTTCGCAAGAAGCGATCCGTGACTGAAATCGTAGCGGTTCCGCGCGGTATAAAAGTTGGTATCGCCTATAACTTTGTGCGGTTATTATTGATATTTTTTCTTTTCGCCGTCCTTTTTTTTCCTTTTTTTTTTTTTCTTTTTAATTTTTTTTTCCCTTTCTCTTTCTCTCTCTTCTGCAAATAAATGCTCTGTGCCTCTTGGGTGCATGATAAATACTGTACAAAAAGTCTTGATAAAACACAGAAGTTCAGTCTAAAACTAGTTTCATAAACTAGTCCTTCTAAAAAAAAAAAAAAAAAAAAAGGTAAGTAAAGCAACCGTTACCTTTTTTCTCTCTCGTTATTATTATTATTATTTATTATTATTATTATTACAAGAACATCAAAACATTTCTGTACAAAAAGGAAGGAAGAAAGAAAAAAGAAATAAAAAGGCGAGGGAGGAGAGGGGAGCAAGAGGCAAAAATAAGAGGGGGGAAGGCGGGAGCAGGGCTGAGCGGCGCGGGGGCTGAGCGTGCGGTGGCGGCGGCGGGGTGCGCAGTCCTGCGGGGCGGCCCGGAGCCGGGGCCGGTGGCCGAGCCGGTGCCGGTGCCCGCGCCCGCTCCCGCCTCCGCCGCTCCCGGCGCCGCTGCCGGCGGCCGGTGGGGGCTCAGATGTGCGTCAAGGGGACGGTGCCGTTCACCCCCGTGCTGGCGCTCTGGTAGTGCTGGGGCAGGGAGTGGAGCCGGCTCTGGGCGGCGGCGGCGGCCGGATCCCCGCCTTCCCCGGCTGGTAAGTACATGCTGATCATCTCCCGCAGGTCCCCGGGGCAGGGGGCCCGAGAGTGCGAGGTGACGGGCGGGCTCACGCTGGGCTCCGACTTCACCAGCGAGCCCAGGGCGCCCAGCGCCCCCGAGGAGGCAGCCGCCGCTGCCGCCGCCGCCGCCGCCGCCGCCGCCGAGTTCTGGTGGGGCTGGGAGCCGTAGGGCAGGGCGCCGTAGCCCGAGGGCGAGGCGCTCATGTAGCCCTGCGAGTTGGAGATGGGGCTGTACTGCAGGGCGCCCATGTCGTAGCGGTGCATGGGCTGCGGGTTGTGCGGGTGGTGGGGGTGGTGGGGGTGCGGGTGGTGCGGGTGCCCCCCGCTGCCCGGGTGCTGGCTGTAGGCGAGCTGCGCCTCCTGCATCATCGCCGCCGCCGCCGCTGCCGCCGCCACCGAGCCCGGGTAGGCGCCGTTGGCCCAGCCGTTCATGTGCGCGTAGCCGCCGCTTGCCGTGCCGCCGGGGCTCTCCAGCCGCTGCCCCACGCCACCGGGGCTGACACCGACGCCCATGCCCACGCCGACGCCGGCCGGGCCTCCCCCGGCCGAGCCGGCGCTCAGCAGCCCCCCGGCCAGAGAGTACTTGTCCTTCTTGAGCAGGGTCTTGGTCTTCCTCCGAGGCCGGTATTTATAATCCGGGTGCTCCTTCATGTGCAGCGCCCGCAGGCGCTTCGCCTCGTCGATGAACGGTCTCTTCTCGGCCTCCGACATCACTTTCCACTCAGCCCCCAGGCGCTTGCTGATCTCCGAGTTGTGCATTTTGGGGTTCTCCTGGGCCATCTTCCGCCGCTGGCCCCGCGACCACACCATGAAGGCGTTCATGGGTCGCTTGACCCGGTCCTGGTTCGCTTTGTTCCCCCCGCCGCCGCCGCCGCCACCGCCGCCTCCCGCTCCGGTTTGCCCCGAGAGGTTCGTGGGGGCCTGCGCTCCGCCGGGGGAGTGCAAGTCCGTCTCCATCATCATGCTGTACATTCAAGTAGCTTTTTTATTTTCCACCGGCGCCAGGCGTGAAAAAAGAATCAAACATAGAGGAGCCCGGGAGGACGGGGAGCGAGCGAGGCAAAACCCGTTTGTATCTAGGTAGCGACCGCCGTGCAGGGAAAAAAAAAAAAAAAAAAAAAAAAAAAAAAAGGAGGAGGAGGTGGAGGAGGAGGAGGAAAAGAAAACCGCCAGGAGGGCGATCGGCGACCCCGCCGGCGAAAAAACTTTCTCCCTTTGGCAAGCGGCTGGCGGGGCTCGGCGGCGGCGGCGGGGATCCGAGCTGCTCAAACAGGTGCACGGCAAAACTTGCGGCTTCACTTGTGGCGGAGGGAGGAGGAGTGTGCGGAGCCGTCGGCGGTGTCCTCCGCTCCCGGCGCTCCCCGGCACGCGCGCGCACACCCCTCCGCTCCCGCTCTTATCCCTAACGCAGCTATTTTTTTTTTTCTCCCTTTTTTTTTTTTTTTCCTCCTTTTTTTTTTTTTTTTGTTCTTTGCTAACTTGGAGAGAGAGAGGGAGGGAGGGAGGGAGCGTGTGTGACTTGCATCCGCTGATCGCAGGTGAACGGAGCAGAAGAGAGGGGAGAACCCACCGCCACGCAAAAAAAGGAGGCAAAAAAAAAAGGAAAAAAAAAAAAAAAGAAGAAAAAAAAGTATTTAAACGTTAACTACAAAAAAAAAAAAAAAAAAAAGCGGGAGGAGGATCGGGGGAGGGAGGGAGGGAGGGAAGGGGCGGGGGAAGGAAGGAAGGAGCCCGGTGGCACAGCAATGTGCGGCGGGGGTCTCCCTCCCGCGGCCCGGGCGGGACGGGCCGGGATGGGCCGGGGCGGGAGAAGGAGGAGCCGCCGGGCGCGCGGGCGAGCGGCGCTGCAGCCAGCCACCCAGCGCGCGCCGGGCCCGCCTTAAACCCGCGGGCGGCGGCCAATAGGAGCGCGCCGGCGGGCGGCGATTTGCATGGCGCGCGCTGAGCAGTGACGTCCGGCGGGGCGCGCCGCGCCCGGGATGGGGATGGGGATGGGGATGGAGGGGGGGGACAGGAAGGGGGGTGTCGGGGTGACATCGCTACCCCGCCCCGAGGGGGAGAGGGGACACCCGGCTCCCCCTGCCACCCGCTCCCCGCCGGGCATCGCTGGAGGGAGGCCTCGCTGCCGCCGGCAGCCCCGTCCCCACACGCTTGGACGGTCACGGAGCGGCACTCTGGGAGGCTGGGGTGCCCCCGTGCTGTCCGCCCGGAGCCGGGTCAGGCCGCCCCCCGCCCCGTTGCCACCACCACACCCGTGCGAGAGGCGTCCAAACGCGGCTTTTCCACGGGACGTGAGCCGTTCTGGAGCGTTCCCTGGGGATTGCGGCGGCAGACGGGTCTCCCCAGCGTTCAAGCTGCTCCCAGGCCTAAAGCCGGGCGAAAGGCGGAGGCTGGACGCGGTCGTTAGGCACTTAGTCCCGGGGGAGTTAAAAGCATCTGAGGCTAATGAAGGTACACGGAAACGTGTTATATTAGTATAAAGTAAGTGCAGGAATATGACTTTTTTCCCCCCTGAAAATATTAAAATACTGTCTTTGTGTCCTGCCTGTCCAGTGAGCTAGATTATAGTGATTTTGTAGAGGGGAGAAAACGGCCCGCGCTGAAATTCACGCTGTGATCTCTAATTGCAGCCGTAGGAATGGCCGCTTCGTCGCTCAAACGCCCACGCGCACAAACTGCCACCCCCATCATCATTCGCCAGGTGGAGAAAGGGCCACACGGCGTCCCTGGCCTTTTCCCGGCCAGTGAGTGTTAATTTTCCTGACCCTGGTGGCCCTGCAAGGCTGGAATCGCGCCGTAGCTCCCCCTATTACTGTTATTACCGCCAGAAGTTTTCTGCAGGAGGAGCGCGCACCGTGCACAAAGCACCAGCCATAGGCAATGGGCTAGCAATAGACTCTTTTCTTTTTTTTTTTCTTCCCCAACGAGTAGTCATGAAATAGTGATCTCATCACGATAATCTGGGTTTGCCAAAGAGAGGAAAGCGCCTCTCCGTTTCTGATGGCTGAAGGCTCGGCCTGCCTCTGGGCACTTTGAGCTCAGCCAGAGTGTTGCTGCTCGAGTGGGAATGCTTTCCGGGGGGGGGTCTTGTTCCCTTTCAGTGGGCCCTAAAGGTGCCAAGAGGAGAGGGGAGGCGAGGGAGGATGGGACACGCTGCTGCCACTGATATTTGCCCCAGCTGATGGGTTAGCACATTTGCACGGGCAAAATAAGCGAGGTCGCTGTGATTGCTAAATGATGTATTAAAAATATAATTGGTTGGGGGAGGAGTAAGGGGGGGGGGGGGGGCGGAGAACAAGGGGAGAGGGGAGAGAAGGTGACTGCAGAAAAGCACGTTTCCACTTGGATGGCCAAACGAAGATATTAAGAGCAAAAAACGCGAGATCAATGACATGGCTCCCACATTATCCACCCAAAGCCCTAGTGTTATTTTCCCCTGACATTTTATATAAGGTACCCGACAGCCCCTGATAAAGAAATGAGACGAATCGGCGTGGGGCTACCTTTTCCGACCAGTCTCGCACATCCTGTTAGCCTAAGGACCCCGTGGGAACACACGCTCATTCCTGGGAGTCGGGGATACACTCCTGGCTTCCCTCTACCTCTCATGCCGGAAAACGGCTGCGGAGGCTGACCCTGCCCTTCCCCAGTGAGGGGGGCAGCCGCTCATCCGCACCCCCCCGGGAGGCTGTGCCCTCCCCAGCATTCTCTCGCTGTGGGTCTTCCCCCTCCCGCGACAAATAAACACCCCGAAAAGCAGCCAAACCGCCATGAACGCAGCCCTTTAGGGGGGATAAACGCAGACTGGGAGGGGGGGCCCGAAAAGATGTTGTTGGCGTGAGCCCCCTTGCCTCTGCCCCAGGCGCATCCCGCTCCCTGCAGGTCGGGGGAGTGTATATCGACCGGTTTGGGATGTAAAAAACAGCTCGGGAGGCAGAAACAGGCTTTTCTTCCGAGGTAAAGGCAGCGCAGATCCCAACTGGCTGGACAGGGAAGAGGCCGAGCACTTTTGCGAGAGCCGTTTGACAAAGGCCACAAGACAGGAGTGGTCTGCCGGGCTAGAGTGATGCAGGAGGGTGATAAGAGGTCCTTGGACTTCCACGGAGGAAAGCTGAATTGCAAAAAGCCAGAAGTCGGGTGGTGGTGGGAACAGGGAAGTCGGTGAGGGACCGATGTGTGCTTGGATGAACTCTGCAGGGAAGCCAGAGAGAAGGCGGGGAGATGCTGCACTGGGAGCAGCACCAGGGAGAGCTAAGGGTCCGGCAGCCGTGGCCGCCCCCCTGGGCCCGCGGAGGGGGCAGGTGCCGGCGTGGCTCACTCTCAGGCCTGCCGGAGTGACAAGTGACACTCCGGCCACAGCTCTGTCGGGGCGGGGATCAGCCCGCCATGCCCCAGCCCTGCTCTGCTCCGAGGGCGAGGAGGGGGCAGGAGGCGGCGGGGCAGAGCCGAGCCCCCCGGAGCAGGCGGCGATCGCCGTCTGCTGGCTGCCGCCGTGCCTCCTTCGCCCCGGGCCAGGCCGGGGCCAAAGAGCGCCAGCCCGCGCCGGGGAAATGCCATGAGGAAGGTGCTCCGGGGAGATGCTGATTGATCGCTTTCCAACCCCGTCCGAAAGGCGGGGGGGGGGATGGGACTGGGGAGGTCGGGGGGGGGGAGGGGTTGGGTGGGGAGGGAAAGGAGGGGTGCAAGGGCCTTTTACTGCAAAACCCACCTGGCCAGCACGAAATGAGAGCTGCTCCCCCGCTGCCGGGGCATCGCTACCTGTGCCAAAGGGAGCAACCGAGGAGGGAGCAGGGAGGGCAAGCGAGGTAGAAAGGGGAAACCCCTTCTTGCCTCGGTGACTTGGCAACTTGGGAATCACTGTTTTGAACAGGAACTCCTACCCAGCTGGGATGGAGGAAAAAGGGCGTCTGAATCAAGCCTCTCTTTTCTCCCCCTCAGCACTAAAAACTGTTCTGGGGATCCTTCAGCACCAGTCCCAAATCAGCTACAGGCTCTCTATGTGTTTTGTTGTCTTTTCCCAGCTTGCTGGGTAAAAGCGTTTGGGGAATCTCTGGAGCTTTCGAGTAGGGGCTCACCCTGTGAACGGTACTCACACATATAATTCAAATTTCACAGCTGACCTGCTCTGAAAACCTCAATCAGCTTCTAATTGAAGGGAAAACAAAATATTGCTTCCCTACAGCAGAGCTAACGATTTAATCATTATATCAGACATTATAGCTTTTAATTAGGCTAATGCTGATACTGTATGGAAAGAGATAATTCAACACAGTTCTTGATGAATTCTGTAATTGGGTTAACGGAGGAGCAGTTGGGGAAGAGACGTCAATATTCAAGCTGCGTCTATAGCCACCAGGTTTATGAATGAAAGGGAAGGGGAGAAAAGGAAAGGGACAGGGCGGGGGCAGGAAGGAAAGGGCTAAAATTCCCTGACGAGAAATGTCTCCCCCCCACTTCGCCCAGGACAGCCGTGCCAACCAACGCGAAGAGTGAGAGGATGAGGGCTGTCCCGCAACCGCCCCGGCCAGCCCGGCCTGTCGCGACACTAGCGCGACCGGAGCGGCCGTTCCCCGGAGCGGCTCGAGTGGGACATCTCAGCCCCCAGGCTGTTTTCCCCGCGTCTCCCCCTAAACCGTCGCTCTGGGAACATACAGGGAGGGGACATCCCGGGCCACCGGCCACCGCCGCTGAGACCACCTGGCCGGGAATGCCCCGGGGTAAAGGCTGGGGCACGGAGGGAAAATACCGAGGGTGGGTAAGAGACGGGGCTGAAAGATTTCTTAAGTCCTAGTGAGACCAGCCAGGCTTCTTCCACGCCCGGGGACGGAGAAGCTGGCGCCGGTGGTCGGCGGCCGGGAGGTGCCCGCCCCGCGCGGAGCGGGGCACGACACGAAGCACAGGCTGTGTGCTCGGGGGTGTGCTAAGGTACAGCCGGCTCTGGACAAAATCAAAGCGGCCGGAGGGCAGCCGGCTGCTTGGTGTAGGTACTTCGATGTATTTATCCACTGTGCCAGGTAAAAGGACGGCTGGAGACATTTTTCTAACGGAGTTCTGCATTAAGCCCCCACTCAGGTTAAATAAATCGCCCCTTTCCGAAGAGTCTGCATATCCCAGCCTTTTCGGTTTTGCTGCTTTCTTTCTAGTTTTCACTGGCTTTGAGAACGGGCTCTGCCTAAAAGAAATAGCATCGATCTTCCGCACGTTTGATCTCCCCGGCAGCCGGCGGCCTCCCCCAGGGGGACAGTGGGTCCCAGCGGTGCGGGAGGTGTCACCGCCCAGCAGCCCAGGACGGGTCCCGGGGCCGGGGCTGTCGGAGGAACGGCGAGGCACACACCTCGGGGGGACGGCGGGAGGCACAGCTCGAGCCTGAGAAGGGGTTCCGCCCCCACCCTTGCAGGATATACCGAGTGCCCCATTGCCGCGAAACGGGCCCGATCCTTAGCCCAGTGGGAGTTAGAGGTCGATAGAGAAAGCAGAATCGGGTCTTCACGAAGTTTTGCCAGCAGGAACATTATTTCTAAAGTGTTTGTTTACATTCCTTATTAGCTCGACTTGCAGCATAATATTGTTCTGAAACGGCAATATTCTGTATTGTGATCTATCCTTGTCTTATTTTGTCAGTAATTAGAGTAAAATTAAACAGGTCATTGATAACATTCCAATGACACAATCCCCTGTAATTAACAGGCTGAATACACCTTTTTACGTGACACAAAAGTTGTAATTTTCAAGTCTGTTCAGATATTTATTATTATTATTATTATTATTATTATTATTATTATTATTATTATTATTATTATTATTATTATTATTATTATTATTATTATTATTATTATTAAGGCACACGCCGGGAATATGTGCTAATCAAATGGCAAAACATCTCGGGGGACATGAAGGTTTGCACTGGTTTATTTTTGAGGGTTTGGGTTTTCCATCTAAAGGATGGCCAGAGCTTTTACTCTTTACAAGATGTGTAATCGGGAGGCCCTGTAGACAAAAAAATACACACCCAGCAATTTACTTTCTACCATACGGAAAATATTTTGAAAGTGTAGTTTCGTAACGGTAAACTTTTAAAGAAAAGAAGAGCTGCGGGGATAGAGAGCTCGTCGGAGTGGTACGACACGGGAGTTATTACGAAGTTAATCTTTAAAAATTGCCCTGTTGAATTGTCAGTCGCAAAAACGGGGAAAACAGCTTCACGAACCGAAGTGAGGGATCCCATTCACAGGGCAACCTGGTGTGCATGTCTGTGGCACGAGGCTCGCAGAATGGGGTTTAGAGCACCATAAAGAAAATATTTCTATTTTGCATCCTCGTCGATTATCCCCCAATTGCAAAGGCATCAGTCAGGGCAAGTCAGAACGAATTTGTGTAAAAAATAAACGGGGAAAGAAAGAAAAGAAATCATACAGAATCCTCTTTCTTGCAGGCCATTCTGTTATTGCAAATTAGATTAGCCACACGGGCTTCAATATAAACATGACACGAGGTTCACAGGAGAGCGAAAGTCTCATCCACTTCAATCTCTCCTTTCATCGAAACATCCCCCACAAATTACATCTTCTCCTTTAATACAATTTTCAGTGAGATTAAAACATCACTTTGACACGATTTCAAACCTTTTCAGTCGCATCCAGTGCTTACTTCAGAAAACAGCAATCAAGGGGAAAACTAGAAACATCTAAATCTCAGCCCGCTAGTCTGGGAATGAAAGGTACCCAGAGGAAATACATGATCCTCTTGCTCCATCCAGTGCAGCATTCTGGCCATGGAAAGGCGGACAACGAAACTCCAGTGAAGCGAGGGGGAAAACCCGGTTTCCTTCCTACTGACTGGAGATGCCGGCAACATGGCCTGAACTGTGATCCAGGACTTTTTTGCCTTTTGCAAAAGAGATGATTTTCACAGATCTTTTTTTGACCAGATCACTAACTTCACCTTACCCTAACACAGATTCCCTGGTAGTCAGCCTAAAACGGGATAATGACACGGCTACTGACGCCTTTAGCAAATTCATCTTTTATAGCGCTATCACTGGCGAATCTGAAAAAGGTGCTGGGGGGGAGAGTGAGAGGGGAGGGTGACCGGCTGTTCCTAGACTGTTCTGTTTCGGGAATAACAGCGCCTGCAACTTTTCTAGGGTTACAGTTTAGCTGCACCCTCAGCCCGCCTGGTCCGCAGCCGGTGCAGGGCGGCAGCCCCCGCCCCGCCCCCCCCCTCCCTCGAGTGCTCCTCCCCGGGCATGAGTCTGCCTGTCGTGTCTCTTCCAGTCCCCCTCCCCGCAACGCGAGCTCCATTTCCCGAAGGGGATGTGTTAGCTTTTGCCAAGGGGGCTGTGCAGCCGGGCGGCTCAGGGGAGGCGGGGGGGAGGAGGTGGGGGGGGGGGGGGGGGGGCGGCAGTCCCTGGGGCAGCAGAGGTTGCCCTGGCCCTGCCGCTCCACGGAGCCGGACCCGAGAACAACCTGGGCTGAGACGGGGCGGACTGGCATGCCGGGGCAGCCTAGCTTGGTGGAAAACAAACAAGAAACGGTAGATCGGCATCCTACCCGCCTGCTTAGTACTGTACGTTTGGGGACAACTTGCACCCTTCCCCCGCCCCCACCTCCCGCATCCAATCCGTCCATCCATACCCCCCCTTAACAAAGAGGCTTTCAAACCACAACCTTTTATGGCAGCCTGCGGGAATCAATGCGATAAAACCGTTTTTTAATGGGTTAATTGACTGGAGCCGCTATCATGTTTAAACACCTGTTTCTGAAAAGAGATTCAGCCAAAACCCGTCCCCTCCCTGATCGATAGATGCGCAGCCTTGCTCCATTGCCTGTTGATCGACCCCAATCACCACCGGCAAATAAGAGAGGAAAAATCCGTTTCACCCTTTAAACATCCCGATACTTTATGGCAATAGGGGAAAGCTGTAGAAACACCTTGGAGCTGGGGAGGGAGGGTAAGGCCCCGGGTCAGACGGCCCAAGGTAGCCCTAAGCCCTGTGAGTTTCTTTTCGCCGGGACTTTACTTCGAAAGGCTGGGAAAAGCCTCGCCATCGAAAGGTCCTTGCAGTTGTCACCTTCACGGGGGACCGGATACGGGGATCCCCCGTTCCCTGGGACGATGGAGTCGGGCTCAGCCCGACCGCATTAGCAATGCTAAGAGCCCATGTGAATGCTCGCTCCGAGGGGCAGAGATTAAGCAGGCATTAGTTGTAATAGCTGAGGGCTTGCTCTGCCTATTGATTTCCCTTTTTTGGCAGTATTAATACAGCCAACCCTGCCGGCCAGTCACAGGAAAATTGATTCTTTGCCCAAAACACCTTTCACTCAATGGCACCCCCGCACCGACATGTTAATTTTTGAGCGTGTCACCGGAGCAAGCGCCGCCGCCCCCACCGCCCTCCCCTCCCCAGTCCGCCCGCAGCCCTCGGCCCCGGTCGCCGCTTCCCTTCCCCGCCTCAAAACCCAGTGAGGCGTTTTCCCCTGGAAGGCAGAGGGGGGCAGCCCAAAACACTATCACACCACCACCCCCCGGCTCCCCCCACCCCCCAAAATCCGTGTCACAGCCGATAACCCTGTGATTGCAAACAGCTCTTCCCTCCTTGCAGCAAAAGTAACTCGGAAGCCCTCCCCTCGCCGGCTTCCCCTCCTCCCTTCCCAAGACAGGGTGAAGACCCCCTCAAAAGTTAGAGGCACACTTACAGTTGCTCTTCCAGTTCCAGCCTCCTCCCAACATATCAGCTCAAGAGGCAGCCTTATGATTTTTTTTTTTTTTTCTTTCTTTCCTTTTTTCCCCCCCTCTCCTCTAGCCTAGCTCACACCTTCCTCCGACCGTGCCGGGGCAGGCGCGGAGCACCGCGACCCGGCCAAGAGCGGATGGCCGGCGAGCACTCCTCGTCGCCCCTCGCCCAGCCTCAGCTCCCAGGCGGCTGTGCCCGAGCCACGAGTGCCCGGCGACACACGCACACTCACCACCCGCGCTCTCTCTCTCGCTCACTCGCTCTCTCTCTCTCCCTCTCTCTCTCTCTCTCACACACACACGCACACACACGCACGAGAGAGGGGGAGAGAGGGAGAGCGGGAGAGAGAGAAGAAAATGAATTTTATTATTGATATAAAAGACTTTAAAGACAATTTCAAGTTATTGTTTCGGTCTGGAGAGAAAAGGAAAAAAAATAAAAAGAAAGGGGAAAAAAAAGCGAGGGGCTTTTCTCCCCACCCCAACATAATGAAACGCCTTTTGTGTGGCACGGAACAATACCAAACAAGTATTCTAATAAATAGCCACTTTTTTGTTCCGTCGCGGGAGTGAATAGAATTGAGCAGTTGGTTTGAGAGCAGCTGGAGCGCAGCGCCGAGCGGGGAGGTGGAGCCCGGAGCCTTCCTCCTCTTTCTCTTTCCCTTTCCCTCTCTCATACGCACTTTTTCCTCTAACCTTGCCGTTCTGCCTCCCCGCTCCTGCTGGGCCGCTCTCTCCTGCCCCTTTCTCCAGCGGAGATGCCTCCAGGAAGGGAAGAGCCACCCCAGGTGCTTCTCCCCGCACCTGGCCGCCGCGGACACTCCGCGCCGCGATCACCCCGGCTACCCTGGGACACCGCTCCTGTCGTGTCCCCCCCCCCCGCCGTGCTCTGCCGGTCCCAGGCAGCTCGGGGCCGCGAGGGTGGCGAGCCCGGCCAGATCCTCCTTTGTTGACAATAAACTTGGATTTCCCAAGGCGGCTCAGACACCCCCCTCTCTTCCCGCCCTCTCGCTCCCCCTGCTTCCCCTCGCTTTACCCGGGATGGAGCTGGGCTTTGTCAGCACCCCCCTGCCCGCCCGGCGTGGCTGCGGAGGGTCCGCACCTTCGCCCTGTGCCCCTCACTGCGCTGACCTCCCCTTTCCTAGATAGCGCCGTTAGTTTTCTTCCTGGATTCCATCCCCTCCCCCAACCGCCCCCCTCTCCACTCCCCCCTGTCGCCCCGGCCTTCTCTTCATACTCTTCCTAGTCCCTTTCTACCAAATGACAAAATGACAACCGCTCTAGGAAAAGCCGTCGATAGAGGTTATTAAAATGGACACAAATCTGCTAAACGTTTCCTGGTAAAGCTGAGAGTAACCCGTGTTCTGTTCCGCCCTGGCTGTGTGCCGGTGCGTGCCTGCCCGTGTGAGCCGGGAGAAGAGAAATGTGCTCCTGGGAGGGAGGAGAGGGGAGGAAGGGGACGGAATTTGCCCGCTGCCGGAGCCGGAGGTAGCGGCCAGGCGGGTTGGGGTTGCCTGTACCCTGCGGGGGGACCTGCCGCTTGGAACGGACACTGGGGACAGTCGCCTTCTTCTTTTACTAGGGGGTGGACCTAGTCTTAATTTGAAAACCAAAATTATAAATAAATCCCCCCCCCCCCTTCCCCGCCGCACATTAACCTCCGATTTAGTTGACAGCTACACCCCTGCTCGTCTCGCAAAGGCTGCGGAAATCACCCGAGGTTCAAATAAACCGCAGAGATTGCTGCAAAGACTTCTTAATATGCAGAGATTACCTTGCCAGCTATTTTACGTTGCTCAGTCACACACAGTCATTAGACATGTTAGAATAAAAGCAGCTGGCTTTTAAGCTTAAAGCACCGCTGCCGTATGTAAACTCGTGGTCTCGCTTGGAGGGGAAACAGGGTAAGGGACGGGCGTGAATGAAGGTCCTGAATAAATCCTGCGTCCTCATCAGTGGCTCTAGAACTGGGAGCCACCTCTGCCAAGGCACAGCTCTCGCCCTCCATCAGCACCGTCCCTTGCACGTCCTCCCAAAGCTGCCCTGGGCTGGCGGGCACCCAGAGGGACCCCTGGAGGTGAGGGCAGGAAGGAGCACCCCCAAAGGGAGGCAAGGATGCCCTCGGTGTCCCTGCCCCGCAGACCCTCCTTTTCCCAGGGGGGTTTCTCAGTGCCCGGGTGGGCTTCTCTGCCTGCGTGGAAACATTTTAACACCCACCTCCCTCTTTTTTTTTCTTTTTCTTTTTTTTTTTTTTTTTAAATTTTTTCCTCCCCTCTCTTTTAAGTGGATTTTTGCTCTCACTTCAATAACACGCCGGCTCTAATTAGCTACAATATTAAGAAACGCTGCTAAATGACAGTTTTATCGGGTTTGTGCAGATAGGAGGAACGCGGGGACCCAGCGAAATACCCATCCAATGCGTTCGGCGCTGGATCCCTGCCAGCAACCACCGCTCGCTCTTTTTATATGGAAAACCGGCAACATTTTGGAACGCAGCTTTAAAACTTTGACTTATATTTTACATGCTAAATAACGGGTAGAATGGCGACAGCGTTACAGAAAGCTTCAAACCCTGCAAATATTTGAATGGGGCTTTTTTGTAAAGTAGAGCAGCTGTCAGTCAGCTGGCTTTGACAGCCTGCCACAATTTTGTCATTTAATAGTGGGTGTTAGGCTAAGTGCAAAACACTCTGGCAAACAGATGTCAAACCTACATCTCATATAAATGGGGGTTGTAAAATTGAGTTTTAACCCACATATAGGGTTTTAAAAAGCGGTTCCTGTGCGTAAACTGTATACAAAATAGAGATACTGACAATCTCCCGTGTGGGCTTGTTATTTAAAGTAGGCTTATTTAGAAATCTGACCTCCAAATTATGCTAAATCTTCCGACATTTCAAACAGTGGAATATGAGAACAGTGCTTGCGAAAGTCGAAATTAACGACAAATATGATGGCTCACTGAAAGGGGCTGATTGCCATATGTACTGAAAAACCGGGACTCTTCATTTCTGCTCCTCCAAATCTCAATGGAGGGAAGGAAGGAAGGAAGGAAGGAAGGAAGGAAGGAAGGAAGGAAGGAAGGAAGGAAGGAAGGAAGGAAGGAAGGAAGGAAGGAAGGAAGGAAGGAAGGAAGGAAGGAAGGAAGGAAGGAAGGAAGGAAGGAAGGAAGGAAGGAAGGAAGGAAGGAAGGAAGGAAGGAAGGAAGGAAGGAAGGAAGGAAGGAAGGAAGGAAGGAAGGAAGGAAGGAAGGAAGGAAGGAAGGAAAGGAAGGAAGGAAGACAGGCTTGGCAGGGTCGAAGTTGTCAGGGACAGTTTTCTACAGCGGGATCCGAAGTGTTTTGATTTAGAAGGCGGCGGGGGAAGGGAAGACCGCAACCGCAGCGAGCAGGCAGCTGCACAACCACAGCCCCATAGGGTGAGCCAAGGACAACGCAAGGAGATGGCCAGAGCCGCTGCAAAGGGAGGCAGGAACCCACCTAGGACATGACAAGAGAGATTAGGAGAGGTAGCAGGAAAAAGAAATAAAAATGCACACAGTTAATTTCTTCCGAAGTTACTAATAGAAATACGAGCTGCTTTTATTTTTGAGCTCATATTTCCGAGACTCGTCTCTTCACCGAGATGTGGTTTTCCCCTGTACTTCGAGGGAGCCCCCCGACAAGTTTCCTGTGAACATTAAAAAAAAGTCATAAATATTTATACCAAAAAATGTTCGTTGCCTCAGCTGGCAACAAAAGGAAAAAAGATGATCATCGCATGAATAACATTATACGGATGATATCAAATCCCCTAGAATAAGTCTGTAGGCACACCATCCTTTTGGAAGCTAAACATGTAGCTTCCTAAACAAGTCGACACGGGGCGATTGAATGAAACATTTAATTGAAAAGAATTGTTCGTAATAATAATGAACCGTAGTTTAAACACACGCTCAGCCGATTTCATTGTCTAACACTCAGTTGCAATATTTGCACGGTCCTAGCTGATGCTAAATGAGTAGAGGAATGCACATGGAATGATGACTGATAACACGTAGTTACTGCTGTTTGCTGTCTTTAAGTCCCACTTGATCTGAATTCTTCCCTCCGTCCCTCCAAACCCAGATCCCCAGATCTCTGCTGCTTAATTACAGCGTTTTCCTCCTTGCAGGTTTTTGCTTGTTGGCTGTTTTGCAGGAGCTTTCAGCCCTTGCTTTTACAGAACGACGCTGAGTGCCTGGGACGCCAGTTAAGCCTGCCTCAGCAGTTCAGCAAGCTCGGGGAGCAAGAAATACCCGCAGTCCCCCGCCCGGCGCGGCTCGGGGGGTCCCCCCGCTGGGTGGGCGCGGGCAGAGGCAGCATCCCCGGCCGCCGCTGCGGGGCTGCACCCCCGAGCTCTCGGAGAAGGGCTCAGAGTCGCCCCCCGCCCTTGCCAGGGCTCTTAGGTCAGCACAGCAGACACAGGGCTTTCGGGACTGACCTGAAAGTTACTGCCTCCTTTTGATAAGAAACCTCACATTTTTTATTTTATTATTTTTTTTTAAAGTTAAAAAAAGTCCAGAGGTGGTGCCTGGAGTGCTCCAGGCTGAAGTTAAGGGGGACTTCTCGGGTTGCAAGCACCAGCCCCGAGGCAAACTTTTTCCCATGGCTTGACAATGCCAACCACAGACTAGCATCACCATAAAATAGTCGAAGAAATCTGGTTTTATTCTCGAACAATTGTCTCCGATTTGTTATCAGTCACCTGTAGCTGCAACTCTGGTGTGCAGCAGGTTGGTAAAACGCGCAGCCTGACTCTGTGGCCGGTCCCTGGCTCTAGAGTGGAGCTGTAAACAGTCTTTATTAATTCCCTTTGACAGAAAAATGCCTGTAGTTATTATCCAGCCCATTTGCCTGCAAAGAAAGGCTACAGTAAAACCATGACCTTTATTTTCAAACAAAAAAATGAACAACAAATCTGGAAACATTTTTTATTGCTATCCTTGGTAGATAATAAAAAACTCCTCTTGCACATTCTGTTACCTCTAATGTGGCTGCTTTTTTGTTACCACTATACTTGTACGAATGTTTTATTGCTTTCCAACACAGACACAGCTGTCCCTTTTTCAGCCTGCTGCCATCAAGCAGCTGTGAAGTCAAAATATAATTGACATAAATAAATAGCTTTTCTCCAGTGTAGCAGTTTATTAAGTCTTGAAATTAAGTCCAGTGACAACCTGACTGTCCTAAAATTGCTCTGAAATACAGATCAGCGCCCTCTCTAAATGCAGCATCGTCAGAAATTCAGGCACTCAACTTGTATTTATTCCCATACTTCCAACATTAACATTAGTATGTTTCCAGGGTGGAAATATTATGGCATAAATTCAGATGGCAGAACTGGAAAATGACTCCAAAATAATATGAGAAACTGAAAATGAGGTGACTATGATTTTACTGTTCAAGGATTATATGGGACTTGTTCTATAGATGGGAAACACAAAGGTCACAAAAATTGTGGCTTCCATCATGGAGAGAAATCAGAGGGAAGCTACAAGACCTATAACATGAAGGTTGCAAGCTATAAAAACCAACAGGTGAACTCCAATTGCATTGCTGCACAGAACTCAGGATTGGCACTGTGCTGATTCTCTCATTTCATTTTAGAGCAGCAGATAGCAATTGAACTGTGCTCTTAGTGGGTTTTTTTAGGTCTTAGATTTGCCACCTCTTTGAATAAAGTCTGAAGCCTGAACCATTCAAGTGCAGGATTTATATTCCAAAACTGAGGTGCAAATCAGTTTTCATGTGGCTTGTGAGTAGAAAGTATGAGGTGGGGATCAGGTCATCCCACTGCAGTGTGATCCAGTCATTTGAGGAAATAATTAAACTTGAAAGTAGTGCTGTAAAATAGAGGGTGGCTTAGCATCAGGCCTTGTGGCATATCAAAGGGACTGAGGAAAACTGATACTCCTCATTGATGACTGAAGCACTTAGGTACTTGGTCATCCCTGTCCTGAGCCCCATAGAACATGTTATGCCTTTAAGAATTCAGCCTCCTTCTGAGCATCCAAGCACATGTGCCAAAAGGTCTAACACTAACTGTAATGGCAAAAATGTTTGTACATATTTTATATACATTTAACATTATATATTGGTATATCATGTGGAAGGTGATAGCACGTTGTCAATTCGATGCCCAAGCTGTATGTGCAAATAGAGGGTATATATTTTGCTCTATTCACTCTACATACATTCCAGAGATGGAGAAGTGCCTTCTCAGCTCATTGGGATGAGAAGATCACAACAAGTCATAGTTTTCTGAGACAGCAACTAGTATGAAACTATTAAAGCCTTTCAGCTCCTCTTCCAGTGAAGATGATTTACTTTTGCTGGGCTCCTCTGTCATGTTATCAGGATTGTCACTGATTCACCCAGTGGGTTAAACTGCTTTTCAGTTCCATGAGGTTCAGTTGTGCTGCCAGTTTGTTGACTCAAGCGTCTCCCAAGAGTCCTGACACCCTGTTTGTCCTCACCATAGAAATCCTGGGCTTTTGACTGGGATAGATGTCTCGTACCCTTCGTGAGGAAACCTGGAGAAGGCTTCCTGCATCAAAAGGAGGCATAGCCAGCAGGGTGAGAGAGGTGATTCTCACCCTCTACTCTGCTCTGGTGAGACCACACCTGGAATACTGCATACAGTTCTGGAGCCCTCAGCACAGCAAAGACATGGAGCTGTTGGAAAGGTTCTGGAGGAGGGCCATGAAGATGATCAAAGAGCTGAAGCACCTCTGCTATGAAGACAGGCTGAGAGAGTTGGGGCTGCTCAGCCTGGGAAAGAGAAGGCGGTGGGGAGATCTTATAGCAGTCTTGCAGTACCTGGAGGGGCTACAGGAAAGCTGGAGAGGGGCTTTTTACAAGGGCATATAGTGATAGGATGAGGGGGGAAGAGTTTCAAACTGGAAGAGGGTAGATTTATGTTAGATATTAGGAAGAAATTCTTCACTGTGAGGGTAGTAAGGTACAGAACTTGATTGCTCAGCGAGGTGTGGCTGTACTCTCCCTGTAGGTGTTCAAGGCCAGGTTGGATGAGGCTTTCTGCAGCCTGGTGTAGTGTGAAGTGTCCCTGCTCATAGCAGGATCTTTAAGGTCCCTCGCAACCTTAACCATTCTATGATTCTATAATTCTCTGAGTACAGAGGACGGTTTGCTCCAGAGCCCTCTCCTTACAAGGAATATGGACATGAACAAATCTGAACTGGAAACCACAGACTCATTCCCTGCTGTGGACCACAAAGCAGTTTTGACTGCAATTAACTGAATGTAAACAATGATTACAAAACAGCCTGAGGTCCTTGGATAAGTCCTTTAGACTTCAATATTTGTGCAGTTTCAGGATATTTAGACACAAAATTCTCACTGAACTAACAGCAGCTCTACATCTAAACCCCTTGATTTAAGCCTTCTTGAGCTGAAGATTTAAGATATCTGACTCAATCTCCCCAGGTCACCAAGGAACATGGATACACTAGCTACCATAATACACAGGGACATCACAGAGGAATTACGAGTATAAACTTGCTAATCAAGAGGTAACAAATGTGCTAAGGATTATTATTACTGTTTACCACCATGACACTCACTGGGATGGGAAAAGGGAAAATAATGTTCAGAATGTCTAAGGAATGTTGCCTTGTTTGAAAATATCTCTGCTACTAATGTGATGACTGTCTAGTGGAGTTGTGGTTGCTGGGAATTCACACACTGATTTTATGGAGACATAAAAGAGTGGATTTTATATGGAATAAACCCCTTTTGAATAAAACAATCTGCATAAATGCTTTAAGAAAGCCTATAATTATGATAAAAATGTTGCTCAGAGTTAAAATTATGAAGCAATCAAAATTTATAAACAGTCTCTCATCGACTTTTAATCATACTTTCTCATATACAAACTGTAGAAAACATATAGTAGCAATACATAACAATACATATTTTATTTTCAGTAATTTAGGATCCCATCCCATGCTCTTTAATCAGACCAAGCTCAGCTTTTCAAGCTCTGCAGGACTACTCTTAAACGTCCAAAACTGCATAAAGACCACTAGATTTATATATGTTTAGCTGCGGCTTTATCCTGCTAGCAGTTTAACACCTTTGGAGAGGTCCTGTGCACTCTCTGGGCTAGATCCAAAGCTTGCTGTGGTCATATTTCCACCAAGAGTCTTTGGATCATGGACTCTACTCCCACTGCCTCTCTGTGGAGATGCTCACTGAGTGTAACACAGGATTTGTCCCACACCTCCCCTGAAATTCCCTTGTAGACATTGCTCTTCATATGTGATTTAATGCTTAAATTATATGCATCAGGTAGGACTTGGATGGCAAGAAATATTCAAAGGAAGGAATGTCTGTAATGGGAACCTTGCCAGTTTGAATGTTAGCCTACCATATCTGTTTTGTTTGAGCTGAACTAGCTGAACACATTCAGGGTGTATTCTGATAGCAACACGCCTCCCTTGACAAGTAGTAACATTCACTGGTATTTTTGTGTCATGAAAACTGTTATCACAGATAGGTCAAATTAATTAAATATTTGCTTCAAACAATATATATATATATTTTAATGCAGTGTTAACAGATGCTTTTCTGAAACAGAATAGCATACAGAGTCTTTCACCCAAATTCCTTACGAAAATGAGATCTTCTACAGAATTGACTGACACAACTCTTATTGACAGGCTGTTTGACTCTCCTTAATTATCAGAGTAAACAGCCTTCTCTGCTAAAACATTGATTCAAGTACTGCTTTCAGCTAGACATACTAATCAGGAACAACTGCACTGAGTTCCACAAGATTTACACCTTCATAATGGTGTGTGAAATAATGTCCATAAATACACTATTTCAATGCTTTCAAAATAAGAGAGCCTTGCATGACTTCCTATTGATTCCAGCTATTTCCAGGTCCTTGGGAGCTTGCCTGCCTTCCCCTGCCCAATAAGCCTAAACCAGAAGTACCCAAGAGGATATGAGACAAGGACAACTGGAAAAGTCTTCCTCCACAGTCTGTGGAGCAGAATCTAGGAAATGTTCATCCTTTTAGTCTGTGGAGCAATATGAATCCTTTGTGGCTCAGATCAGTTATCTCACTCTTGGTTCTTTTAGGGGTTTGCCTACAGAAGGATGGGTAGAAGTTATTTTCTGTGATTATTGTGACATTCAACTTAAAGGACTTCCTTGCTATGAAATCGCTACGTTTAACAGTCTATAATCACTAAATATAAAGCCTCACTTTGTATCAGTACATGGGCCTAAAAGTGTGGTTCTGTTTCCCACAACAGCTGGCATAGTTGAATGTCATGAATGCTCTGCATAAGATGAAGGGCAAAAATACTACAGCAAAACCTAAACAGACCTAAAGTGTGAAACCAAATATTCCGTACATTTACATTAAAGTTATATTGAAAATTGGTAGCATGAACTACCAAATGAGTCTTCTTTCTACTTTACAAACTGTAACATTTGTTTAAAAAAAATCCACAGCATAATTGCAAATTCAAATTTCCTCTCCATTCTTACATCGACATTTGTGTTTTTCTTTTAATATCTCCCACATGTTAATGCAGCAGTTTCCTAGCCCTCTTGTTATGTATCACATTCAATGTAACAGTTTAGCAATTCTCCAGTTGTGTTGGTGTTCTCTTTCACAGCCGTGGAGAGCAATTTGATGTGTCCTTTTAATGAGTCATTTTCATGCAAGGAGGAAAACAGTGGTTGGGGAATTTATTAAAGCTTTCTGCTCATTGAGTGTAAGACTCTCTACTGAATCTGTTGCTTGAAACCCAGCTTGTTTTCTTAGAAGGGTTATTCAAACCATCTTTTCTTCTAACTACTGAGTTTGAAGAACTCCAGCTTCCTCTACTCATTTGCAAGGGCTCAAGATTTGTCACTGAACTGACTCTGCTACAGAACAGTGCAGTGAAATCCAAGATTTATTTTAATAAGGTTTTTAATACTCAGGTTGCTAATGAAAACTGTACAAATGTGAGGAGGATGCAAAATCATCTTCAAATGGTTTGGCAGATTCTTTAAGTCTAGCAGGGGCAGGAGTTCTCTTCATCTGTAGCAGGCATTAACTTTAAACCATAATTGTGACAACACAAATGTAATTTTCTAAGCTGTGCTCCTGCTGACCATTTCAGTGATGTGCCTAATGAATATACCAACATACTTTCCTTGGTTGAATGCTGATGTGGACACAGGGTAGTAAGAGAAAGCTAATTATAACAGCTGGTTGCTTCAGAAGAACAAAGAATGCAGGACCCAACAAAATGACCATGAGAAGAACAGATCTCCTATACTGGCCTCTGAAGTTACTCCAGTCATGATAACCTTAAGTATGGTCACATGTGTTTTTGCACCAGAGTTCTTTTGGGGTTTCACTTATCTGAGAAGGCTCTGAGAGGTGGCACATACTGAGGTTTCAAGCAGCAATGAAGTGGTGCCCAAGCTTTCGGCTATAGTGGGCCACATGAGCTGTATCACACCACAGGACATAGGAGTGATTTCCTAGCCCTTTACTCTGCAGAGACAACCCAGACACAGCCTAGCTCCATTACAGGGCTAGAGACCAAGGTGCACATCATCCCATCCCTGTGTTCAGCTTTTCATTGGCTGCACCAGCAAACAGCTGTGACGCGTGTGCCAGTGGATTCCCTGATGGAAAACATCTAGATGTATGGCTGTTGGGTGTGCTGCTGAGCATGCACATCATACAACAAAGGATACAGCCACCCTCTCCCAAGGGGATGGGAAAATATTCAACAAAAAACATGAAGGAAGGTGGTCCCTGTAGCATGTTGCAGATATGTGTAGCACATACACATTCTCACAAACTCGTGGCACTTGGCAGGGGCTGTGCAAAACGTGTGCAAGCAAAGGATGAACGTTCAGTCACATTGTTGGGGCAAAGAGGTGTGCTGGGGCCCTTGGGAAAGAAGGTGACAAGACATAAACTGCCAGAGCAATTAACCCAGACTAGAGCTCCCTCCTGGGGCAAGCTAGGGGTGTTTTTCTGGACTGAATCATGCCTACTGGACACATGCTAAGCACATCAGTACAGTTCGTGACTACAACGCAGTCTTGCAAGAGCAAATTTTGTCAGAAGAATGGACTGTTAGAAAGCAGTCCTATAGGAATCATCTAAGTGCCTTTGAAAGCAAAAATGTAGCACAAATATGTTTTATATATATATGTAGATATATATATATATTTTTTTTTAACTGAAGAGTCTTCCAAAAGGACGGATTGCCCATAGTCTAGTTGAAATGTAGGTGAAGCTGGTAGCTGAAGCTACTGGTGAACATCAGTTATAATGTGCAGGCCTAAGAATGTATTTCTCAAAATACATAAGTACATAAATAAAATACCAATTATTTATTAAAACCCTAATTAAATAAAAAAGTTTTAAGTCTCTTTTTGGGCAAAACACACATTATATTAGAATGACATAGGTCATTGTGAAATTGTCAGAATCTTAACAAATAGTGAAGCTACTGCAATACATGCCAAAGTATGTAAACCAGCCATGGTTTGTCTGAAAAAAATAATTTGATACTGGCTGTTTTCCCCATTTTAATTAGCAAAAGCAGACTGCTGTTGCATAATCCTATTTAATGTCTGTTTGATTCCTCCCAAATAGCTCAACAATTAAGTTCATACCTTAGTGTGGCTAAATGCATTAGCTGAAAGAAAACCACTAAGATTCACTGCCTGACATAGATTTAATGCAAGCATGTTTCCTTCCACTGACTTAACAGAGAAAAAGCTCTACTAACTTACAGCCTGTTGGTTTCACAGATGCCCTGAGGTATTTTGTATAAATGCATATTGATGTCTCGTGTGAGTTTTTCCTCCCCAGCAGAGTTTCTTTGTACCAGAGATCACAGTGCCCGCATTAGATAATCACCACTCTGTGCAACATCCAGCCTAATCATGCAATTGATCACACTAAATCAAAGATTTGGGTATTCTCCCAACAGCTGCTGGCAGCTAACCCTGTCTGTGCAATGGGCTGTCTTGGCCAGGTGTCCACCACAGGTAGATTTCTGAGATGGAAAGAGAGGGCAGACATTTAGCCTGCACTGCTGGGTCCTGGGGTACAACAAGGGCTGTGTGGCCTCTTCTCCTCCCTGTCACCACTGCTGCTGGATCAGGCTGCTATTTGCCACAAATCAACAAGCTCCCCAGCTCTGTTAATTATAGTGGCTAACAAGCCACTCACATACCTGCACGCAACATGAAAAACACAAATTAAACTCTCATCAGTTCAGACTTTCAGAGTCACAAACAGTGACAGTTGTATCCTGAGTGCCTACTGGTAACCTTTTTTCTGTGTGGCTTTTTTTCCTTTTTTTTTTTTTTTTTTTTTTTCTTTTCCCTCCAAACAACCCTGCTGCTTTCATTGAGGTTATGAGATAAAAGCTACAGAGTTGACATCCCACCCCTGCTTCCTTATTGGAATCTTAATGCTTAATGAATACTTTGTCGTGTGTCTATGTAAAAGGGCAGAGCTTTAAGTGTGTGCTTCACCACATTAGGATATATATTTCAAGATGCTTAACTGTTTCTTTACATGAGACAAGCAACTTACAAGTTCCTCAGGAGGCATAGGACTATTCTTGGCAAAGAACTTCAGCACATTTGCTTGGACAAACAAAACGATTACGTAAACTTTATTTTTAAATGCTTTGAAAACATGAGTAGAAATTAACATGTGTTAAGGTAAAAAAAATTCAAAGTCATTACACAACATTTTGAGATTTTTACTATGCAAGCCCAGTTGCTCTCTCTAAAATCCCCAAACTCCTCCAAAACCTAATGATACCATATTTTATCTCTCCTGCAATATATTTGTATTACAGAAGTCTAGAACATTTTTGTGAATTTTAAGAACATAGTTTTAATGGAAGGATATATGGTTATGCTTTTTGCAGTATTTTATTGTATGACAGAATGTCATACACATGTGGAAATGTGGAGATGGAGAATGGAGATGGAGAATGGAGATGGAGATGTGTACACACATTGTTAAAAGAAAATGGCTGTGGGCAGCTGGTGGCAGGTTTTTCTGGTGGCAGAGAGAAACACAACTTAAGCCCAAACAAATGTTTGTGAACAGGACCTGAGATAGACATCTCAGAAGAAAAGGTATCTCCCAAATCTAAACAGGATTTTATGGTTCTGATTCACCAATCCTTTCTTCCACAGAACTCCTGCAGGATGGAAGATGGAATTCAATGGGAGAAAACAACTGTATGAGTGGATGACATGGAGTATCTTAGAATACATCCAGAATTAAGTTAATGTTCTCCTAGAAGAAGGTGAAAAACAGCACTAGAGATCATGTAATGCAATATTGGCCCATGAGAAGATATATATATATACATATATATATATATATATAGTCTTTATGCATTTCCATTTCGGTTCTTTATTTCAGGCAAACTCCATGAAGGAATTTACGAAGATCCCCCTTATTCCATCTACATCCAAAAAATACCATAAAAAAACAAATCCACACAAAGATACTAGATTCCTTATGGGAAACACTGTGCTTGTTAATTGGTTTAGTGATATTTATTTAGAATAAAGACACTGAAATAAATTATAAGGCTCTTTGCATTGTACTTCTCTGAACTCCCTATGATAACATAAAGTTTGTGATTGCTGTGAGCAGCAAGAAGTGGCTAATCTGTGATGCCTGATATCCAACACAGATAAATTAATTTTATTCAACATACAGCCATTCCTAACCTCCATCTCTACTTCTGCCATCTCTCTCTCCCACTCCCAAAGACAGTTTTAGTGTTACACTCTGCATCTCAAAGAGAAGCCAGGTATTTCAGAAAGACATGGGTGTATATTGATAATCTTTAGGAACCCAGCACCCCTCACACTGAACACCTCTTTTTTTTGTGGTTTTTTTTTTTTTGTTTATTTGTGGCTTTTTTTGTTTGTTTGTTTTTGTTTTTGTTGGCCTGGCTTGGAAATGAAAGCTGAAAAGTTCTATTGTGGGAATCAAACACATATCTTGGAGACTACAGAAAGTAAAAACACAGTCCAAGTAATAAATGGAATAACTTAAATTGTATTTAGTTTGGGTGTATGGCCTCAGTAAATGTCACTTACAGAATTGTGTTTTAAAGTTAATTATCTACCATAATTTCCATCTGAAGATATTAAAGGGACATTTTTCTCAGTTTTCTGTGAAGTCATTCGAGCATCCAAATGATTGAGCTCTAGCATAAAACTGTTGACATTAAAATAAGGTGTAATAAAGAGGACAGGGTAATTGCTAGAAGGTCAATGAAAAGAAAAGGCTTAAATTAACAATAGCACTGCAAGCAATACTGGAAAGTGAAATAGCTGCCAAGGACTGGCCATTTGGATGACCTGCAGTGAAGAAACTGAAAAATGACATATCATTTTCTTATTTTCAGGTAATCAGAACTGAGGTGCAGATGGTTCTGTGATTGAAAATATATACAGACAAACTGAGCGGGATGCACCTTGCTAAGTGTCCGTGCTCTCCAAGTCTGTATCTAAGCTGGTGATCTGAACCCTGCATAAAATCAGTGGAAAGAGAGAGCATTTTCCAATAATATGACTGTTTTTTTTTCCTAAAGTACATGTCTAAAATGTAGTTCTCTAGAACTACACCTGTTTTTTTTCCACTGGATATGAAGAAATCTGGAGGTAACAAGTTCAGATAAGGACATGTAAAATTAGATGACCTACGCCCCACCAGAAGACCCTCTGATGCTGGAAAGCCAGCAGCAACGTAGGTGGAAGAGGGAAGAGTAGGGAGTAACAGCCTTTGACACCCACCAGCTGCTGCCACATCAGGTCCTTAGTGAAGAACTTCAAGAGTGTCTAGCAATGAATGCTACATACACTTCACAATTGTGCCAGTCCTTGGCTTTGCAGGATATATGCCAGGTATATACTGTGGTCCCAAAGTTAGAAAGAAGACCCTTGTTTCATGATCTGCATCTCTCTCCTATTTGGTTTGCTCTTGCCAGGACTATTCAAGCATAATTAATTTCCTTATGTTTCCTTTAAAATTAATTAATCCAGCAGCTGGCTAGTTGTCCAAATTGAGTGTAATAACTCTCCCCATCGTGGACATAGCTTACAAAGTACATGGAACAAGCAAGGTATGTCTCAAGTCAGTGTTCAAGCAGGGATGGTAATTTTGTTTTGTAAATACAATTAAAAATTAGTTTTCTTCTCCCCCTAGAGTTTTGTCTGCCCCCCACATTTTAATTCAGTCATCAGTTGTGATTACAAACAAAATCTAACAACCCTGTGTAGGCTGGACTAATATTCAGTTTTTCAGGCTAAATACAAATTCCTTCGGTGGCTAATGTTAAAACTTTTTCTTTCCCTGCAGGTAATATTTTTACCTTTTTTCTTTCCCTGCAGCACCTGGGTATTAAATTTTCAACTGAAAATTATTCAAACTCCCCCAGCCTTTTAAAACTGCATTTGTGCTTGCTGCTGCTATTGGTGTACTGCGTAATTCTTTGGAAGATTTCTTCAATCTCTTGACTTTGCTGGGAGAAGAAACAGAAATCAAAGCTCCAAATACAATGTCTATGAAAACCAAGTTTATTTTCTTCTCTGGGTCTACTCAAAGCACTTCTGCTAGTCAAAGCACCTTGAGAGCAGTCCAGCCACCTGTAAAGGCAGAGGTAGACTGCGGCCCAATGACCTATTATTCTAAGAGGTAATTCTGAATCACCTGCTGGGAATGGCAAGTGCTCAGAAACACCTCACACATTATCTTACACTGTAGGCAGCACTTGAGCATGGACACCTGCCAATGGTCTCTAAACCTGCCACCCAGAGAGTCTCTAATCAATAGCATGAGATGGTCTTCTCCCAACAGTAAGACTATAGAGTCACCTATATTGGGTGGGATGAACAACCATTTGAAGATACTTGTTCCTCCCTGCTGACTGGAGACAGTGCCTTCCCAGGATTACACTCTTAACTTTAGGAAGACTGAAGTCCCGTGACTTCCACCTAGATCAAACCTGCTGTATAAACTACTAAATAGGCAGTATACATCAACATAGTCTTGAAAGAAGAAATAATCAGGAAGCAGTATGATCTTGATTACTTAGTGATAAATGAAGCAACCAGAGCACCACCACTTCTAAGAAGCCTTCCTTTGTTTTTATTTTTGACTTGAAAATATACGTGCTGAGATGAAGCTATAATCTATAGCTGGTGATAGGCTTCCTTGAAGAGAAATCTACTTCACAGACAAAACACCTCTGGCTGCTTTTAAGTTAGGTTTTGTAGGTGCTTAAGTGTGCACGTCCTGCTGATTTTCAGCTGTTTGGACATTTGAAATGTTCACGTTTTGCTCTCACAATTCAGTTCTGGGCACCAGGCTGTTTTCCTGGGCTATGGACATGAGCAAACAGGTAGTTGAAAGTTTAAGTGTTCAGTAACACATGAATGCATTTATTCTGTGATCATAAATTTGAAAAGGTTCTTTGCAAGTATAAAATAGAGGTTAGGCCTTTCTTTCACCAACAACATACCCCATCCTCCTTCTTTCAGTACCTCTTTCTTTTCTACATCCCGCTAATGTAAATCTCTAACACTCTGTAATGGCACATCAATTACATAAAGCACCCCATCAAACCACCAACATTCATGAAACTTTGATCTCCAGCATGCAGTAAAATCCAACTCTTACCTTTTTATCTATCAATTTATTATCCAGAGTGATCTTTAGGTATAAATACTTCCTATTTTTTATTTTCTCTAGCAAACAAATGCTTATAAATGTCATACTTTCTTATGCTGACAGTCATGTCAGTTTATATAACTGAAGTTCCCCCTTCTTTGCTTCTGCTTAAATATATGGAGTAGCTTTGGCTTTGGGCAATGTCTCATTTGCATTATGCTATCTCAACTATATGTCATAGTAGAGGATATCCAGGAGACTTTTGGGAAGCTTGAAGCCCAGCTCTTAAACTCTTTTTCATTTAGCTCATTTTTTTGTCTAACTCCATTAATTTGTTACCTTTATTGTACACTAATGCTGTTGCGTGACCTATTGCCACAGAACAGTTATAATACTGCTGCAAATGTAACCAGATTGGGAAAGTATTGAGCTCTTGATATGGGCACTGAACATTTTCCAGCTGAGAAATGTGAACTGATTAGACACTATTTGGGCCAAAGAAGCTTTAAAAAAAAGTCTTCTGTGCAAAAAAAAACCAACGGTTTGAGATGTCCAACTCACTGATCATCTACTGAATCTTCACACTCTTGGCATTTATTCCCATGTGGTCTGGCAGTCTTAACTTCATAAAAAGCTGCTGAAATGTCAACAAGGATACTGCATCATGCAGTGCTTGCAAAGAGAAGGCTCCCAGTTTGCTCATCCTGAAGATCCTCTTTGTTTTTTTCATAGTGAAAAAGGATGACAAACATACACATGAAACAAATCCTCTTCACTGGACAGCTAGAAGAAAGCAAACATGCCTGTTATGTTAAAGAGGACTTTCCAAGAAGGTCTCCTGGTAAAGATGACTTTTTGTAATAGTGATTTCAGTTATACAGAAATATCAGTACTTCCATGACTTACGCTATGCAGGCCATGGATCTCATCTGATGCTTAGATTTGTAGACAGAGCAGGTGTCTGTGCTCTTAGGTATAGATTGATATTAATGACAGAGAGAACAGGTTGTCCTGAGAGGTGGTGGAGGCCCCATCACTGGAGATATTCAAGGTCAGGTTTGGCAGGGCTCTCCAGTTAAAAAGGACCCTGTGCACTGCAGGGTGGGGGCGGACTAGATGGCATTCAAGGGTCCCTTCCAACTCCAGGCATTGTATGATTCTCTGAAAGGTGGAAATCTAGGAGTTATGGTCATATTATCAGATAGTGATGTTTCAGGCCTCTAGGTGGTTTTCTCTGGCAGTTCTTTGCATAGGACCATATAAATGGTATGGCAAGGACAGGAGATGTCAAGGTTCCCTCTTTAAGGAGGAAATGGTAGAAGGAGAACTTAGCTATATTTGTAAGGTATTTGGGCTCCCCTTTAAAACAAAACATCTGTACAGCAAGGGTAGATTTTTGCCTAACAAAAAATGAGACCAGATTACTGGCTTGGAAAACTAATTATTATGTGTGTTTACTTAAACCAGGAGTGGGAAGAAACAAGTGCTGAGAAGCACTGTGATCCTAATAAGACATCTGTTGGAGATTCAAATGTAACTGTACTTTTCAGAATTGGTAACAGCCAAGGATAAAAGCTGTAACAGTTACAGATAGATTGAGGAATACAAAAGTAACTCTCTGTAGCTCAGACAGCAACTGAAATGCATGTAGTATCGGTAAGATCACAGAGGGAAGGTTGTATAAAAATAATAGTATCAAATAAAGGAGCTAAATAAACACTGGTATGTAGGTAAAGATAAAATGTCTATGCACCATGATAGGAGGCCTAAAAACAAAAAAAAAAAGGTTGCCAGGCACTGGAGGAGAACCTATAATCTGCATTACTGAAGCCCAGTGGAGTCACAAAACAATGGGACATTGTTTCTTATGCACATAGCTACACAGAGAGAACAGGCTGTGACAAAAGACATGTGGAAGTCACCTCATGCCTGAAAAAAATCCTTAGATTATAATAAGCCAAAATTTCTGAATAGCCAGATCCTGCCTGAGTACACACCTCAGCCTTCAGAACTGCTGGGTGGAAGCCTCCCTGGCTTTTACAGATGGAGAAAGACTTTTGATTAAATCCTGACACCAACGAGCACATCAGTGGCTTTCCAGTTTTACTGCCTTTATGGGAATCCCAAGGCTGCCAGCATAACCCTACCTGCTCTCTAAGTTCTGAACCTGGAAGCACAGTGGCATCCCCAGACTATGTATGGAGCAGCCTTATGGATGGAAAGCTGGCAGGAGATCTAATGCTGCATGCTTTCAGCTGGCCTGGGGCACCTTAGGGTAGCCTAGGCAGAGGCACTGAGTATTGTGGGAGGAGGAGAGCAAAGCTCATTCACAGAGATGCAAGAGGTAACAACACCTCAGTATAGAAAGCAGCAGAGAGCAACTCTAGTGATTAAAAACATCAGTAATGGCATCAATAAACATGATAGCACAGTGAATTAGCACACAGATTATTAAATGATTGATAACTTCAGTATACTTTTTTTGAATAGTTAGTTTTAGAGAGAGAAAGAGTCTCTTCCTGAATTGATCCTATCAGTTCCAATGCAATATTTTCAGCTCTCCACACAGAAGGGGATGTGTTAATTACTACATAACGCTGGTGAAATAATCATAAAATTTGTAACAGGAAACAAGAACTGCCAGAAACATTAAATGAAACATTCCCATAACCCACTAGCACAACAAAATTATGAGAAGGGAAGTTGCCAGAATCCATAGGTAAAATCACCCCTATCAGTATGGAAGAGATGTCAAATGAGGGGAAAGCTGTGGCCTGGGGGGGGAATTCCCCATTTAGAATAGCATTCATATGGTACCTTTGCTGCTTCTCTATCTGAGCTTTCCAGAAAGGAAGGTAGATTTAAGCTTGAGTAACTAATGTGAATACTTGTTCAAGGTCACATTTAAATTAGATGGTATAGGGGGAACACACTGTCCTTAGTTTTTTACAGTCATAGTTTTGAAGAGTTTTAAAGGTAACATAGAAGAGGGAGAAAGTTTAAGAAAACCAAAGAAAGGGTGTGTGTTTCCTTTATAACAAGAGGTATCAGTTTTACAGATTAAATAAGCACATCCTTGCTTCTTCACTAGTACTTTCCTGTCCAAACAGTGCTACTTATTTTTGGAGTGAAGTCAACTGATACAGTGAAATGAGCAGGCAAACACTATTGCTGTGGCTCTTGAGCTGATCAGCAAAAAGGATGGTTCCCTGGGCCATCAGTAACACCTCTTTCATAGGTTATGCAGAGCTTAATCCAGATGACAGGATCACTCTGGTCAAGAAACATGGTGATGAATATGTGGAGACCATCAGAGAACTCTGCAACTCCAGTTACATGATCTTTATTCAATTCTCACTAAAAGATTAACATACCCTTTGAATAATAAAGGTAAAAACCACTGCCCAGAGAGTTATAAAGGCCGAAAAGTAATTGCTGTAACATTATTACTGAAGCCTTTCCCAAACAAAAATGGCAAGCCTTCTCAGTGTCTCTACTAATTTGCTGAAGCTGACTAGCCCAAATTTAATATGATCTTCACCATCAACCACCATTTCTCCTACAGTTGTTTGCACTGTTATTTAGGAAAAAGAAAAATATCTCTACATACCTAGAGTTTCTCTTCAGCTCCACTGGTGGGAGGACAGGCCAGCTATGCCAGTGGTGAGGACTGAAGACATCTGTATGATTTGATAAGTCTTTTATTTGGGACAGTGTTTATCTGTATATATTCTGGATCACAGTTACAAAATGCTGTACCTCCACTCAAAGCTCCTAAAAGGCACATCTCAGAAAAAAATGAAAATAATCTATAGTGGCCTAATTTTGGGTTTGCAGTCATTACTATAATGACACAAGGCCACAGCCAGAAACAAGGGCTTTTGGAAGCATGTAGGAAGATGCAGTATCTGCCAAAATAAGACTTTATGGTCCCAGAATTATCCACAGGGCCATTTGGTAATAGAGATACACCTTTGAAATAGCTGCAGTTGAGGGCAGCTTTCCTCTATGTATTTGGCTAAATGATACTTTGCCAGTTTATACTCTCACAGCAACGAGTTTCTTCTTCTCTGGTACTGGCAACCTTTCTTAAATAAGCACATTAATAATATAAAGTTTGTTTCTTCTTGGTCACAAAATACTGAAAACAAGTAAGACAGAACCTCAAAGGGGATTTCTGTGGTTCTCTGTTACACACTGCTCCATAAGCTACATCAGGAGTCAAGCAGTGTTGTATACCTTGTTGTTGCCTTTCTAGGACTTGTCACTTTTTAGGAGAGCCACTGTTTGGGATAATGAAAAAGTTCTCAGATGGAAAAAACCCCAACAAAACAAAAATCAAAGAGTACGATGAATGCATTTTACACTTTGAAAATGCACAATGCTTTGATAGACAAGATATATTTAATTATACAAAAGCAGGTAGATTAGCTAACTGATGTTATATTTCAAGACTGACTATGCAGTGTATCTTTCCAAAGGGTTCTGTTTGTGGTGTCCTGGTTTCATGAAAGAGTGAAGGCTTTGCTGTTCACTAGTTTACCGGAGAAAAGGGAAGGTTAAAAACCTCTCACACGCCACCTCAAAAGGTTGGTGCTATGCAGCAGTCGCTGCACTTAGGCTGAAACTAGAAGATTCTGCTGTATTCTCCTCCAGAGGTCTACACTGCTTTCAGGTGGACAAAAAGGAAACTAACAGCAATAAACTGCAAAATAACTGGAGAAAAAAGCCCAAAACATTCATGTGATTCGGGCATTCTAAATTCAACTGAGAGGCTTGTTTGGGGAACATCGTCTTCCTAGGCTACCTTTGTAATCAACAGAGAAGATCAGGCACATCCAGCACGTGATTCAGATGAAGAATGGACTCATCTTTGCTCTGGAGGTTCCTTTCTCTCTCAATTACCTCAGCAAAAGACCTTGATCAACTCTGCTCCTAATTAAGCAACTATGCTGGTAGTCTCATCTAGATGCTTATCACTGGGTGTGATAAATTCAGGGCTGAGGGCAGTATCTAGTTCACATGTTTTTGGTGCTTCATACAAATTCAGACAGAATTAAACACTACAGTCTCCACAGTCTGTCAACCACGGCTGCTTGACTATATGAGTGCATGTATTGAAAAATTAACAGTAAAGAATACTTTAAAAGCAGAGACAGCTGGGACCAAGTCTCAGGACTCTCTCATGCCTGCCCTCACCAATGGGCTGCAAAATCAAGCTGCCTCTTAACTATTCTCTCTCTGCTCTGTGGCCTCACATAGTGAGCAGAATGAAGAACTTCTCTAGTTTGATGGGTAGGATAAGCTCTGAGGAAAAGGGAATTGTGGTTCAAACCCCTTCAGTCTGAGAAAGGCTTAAAATCTGTGTTTCCCACTTCTTGTAAGAGTGTTCAAGCAATGAAGTTATTCTGAAGTGGCTGCTGCCTCTTCCTCCTCCATCATTAGCTGCTTGCTCTCAAGAGAGGACTCAGTGCTCTGGATTTCAAGTGGATGAAGGGGACTGAGGTTGAACACTTGTTCAGATCTAAACTGAGAGGTTTCCCAGGTGATTGATAGGTGGGAGTTTCAGTGACCTGCTCAGGCAGTGCAGAAAGACAGGGTCCTAGCCACTTTGAATGACTTCAGAGGTGACCACCTTTCCCCACCCATTTGATTTTGAATAGAGATGTCTCCTCAGATGCACTGAATCATCCTGCTGGGCCAGGGACTGCCTGGAAGCATGGCAGCACCCATGCTGAGCAGTTCCTGTTGGAAGTCTGAATACTGCCTTCATTTCATTATACAGTTCTTAGCCATTTCCTTTTGGCAGGTGCCAAAGAAGTGATGCTTTTGTGACAAATATCCTTCAACTTCCATGATCTATCACAGCATACAGGAAAGGATTTAAGAAAAACACTCCTGAAACACATTCAAGATAATTTTTTCTCTTTCATTTTTGAATATTTCACTTCCATAAAGAGTCAGCACATTTGAAATTATACTATAGAGCCCAGTGAGGAACTGGGAAACATATTCAGCACACACATGCAGGTTTGTATTGAATGTCTGTCAGCCAAGGCATGATCTACTCTAGTCCATCCTTTAGCATAGCAATGAGCATAACAGGTAGAGAAAGTGTGTTCACACCACTATAAATAGCTAGCTGCATTAAGTATAACATTTACATTTGCTTGTAGTTGTCTGAATTCAGAACCAAATTCGATGCACTACACTCATGCCAGTAGGTCCTCTATCCTCCCCCACTTAATTGCACTCTTTTTTGCTAGCTACTTCTCTTTCAGTCCTCAGCATGCAAATTATGCCCACTTTCACATATTTTCTGACCAATTTAGACCTAAAATTTATGCTGCTGTTCACGTCACTGCTGAAATTGCCTCAGAGCTTTCCAAGGGAGTTGCACTTGTTGACAGCAGGTATGAATATATTTCCTGGATTTGAATGCCTTTGCATGAAAAAAAATTGCAGAGCACTGTCAAAGCTGTGGCTGATATACTGCATAAATGTATAAAGTAAATAACCATACTTATTATGATGAATTCTAGTCTTGGACCCTAATAATCACCTTTTGCAGGTAATAAAGTTGCTGATCTTTTATGTGGAAAATATAAGCTTGCCACCCTAACATTTATGTACAAAAAAGCAAAGGCTGGTTATCAATACGCTCACTTAAATCACAAAATTCAATAGATGGATACGTGGTTAAAAGATTACCAATTACTGCAATATTATGATGGGCTCCTCCAGCAGGAACATGAAGAAGGAAATCCCCCAGGACAGCTTGAGTCTCAGAAATAAGTTCTATTTTAGATACTTTTTTAGGCAGAAGGTGTTGACCCTTCTTTCATAGGATATGGATTTGGAGCTTTGTATGATATATTGACTGGCCTGATATTGACTTTTGTCTGAACTGTAGCTGAACAGTTTTCAAAGCATCTGCTTACCAGAACAAAAGTAAACTGCAAAAGCATATTAGATACAAAGCACTGACCTCTCTAGACTGTTATTTTTTCCTTTGTTTGCTCTTTAAACATTAATTTGTGGTTTGAAAGGCAGCTTACTCATACTAACAAATTATCTGAATGAAATGTTAATGTTTTGGTCACAGCAGATAACTTTTTAGAGAAATTCTGTTCTCTAAAAACTGCAGAGACTTTCCACTTTGTTAGCCAATTATGTAAGAAATTATTTATGCTACACAAGAACCTGGCAAAGACCAAAATCCTCTATCGCTGCAACTTTTTTGAATGTAGTATTCGGTAATTTGAGAGGTAAATACTTGGGATGAGAAATCAGTATAAACACCAGCAATGCACGTGGCACTTTTGGACACTCTGGTTGAATACAGGCAGAATAAGGAGATGCAGTTACTGTCATTATTCTTTGCATGCAGGTAGTCAACAGCAGCCCAGAAAACACGTGACTCTCCTTTTTATTATTACAGAAATTTATTAAACATTCAGTTCTTATCTAGCAAAGTACTTTATAATGAACATGGCTTGGAAAAAATCTGATGGGTCTCCAGGTCTGCGGCCACACAGCACGTGAGGAAATCGTGCTGAGGAGCACTCTGATGAGCATCACTCTGGGAGCGAGTGCTGCCTATCAGTACTGTCAACTCTGGGATGGTGGGTGTTGAGAGCATGGTTACAGGAAGGTAGAGGTCTGACTGCAATGCACAGAAACCCAACAAACTGGCCCAGAGAGCAAGGAAGACCTAGCATGAATTTTTGCAATAAAGGGTGATCGTGCAAGTGAAAAGCACGGGCCTTGGCAACTGCAGCCAGTGTGGCTGCACCTTTGCTGCTGTCAGCACATGAGTGAGACAGCTTAAAGCCTCCATCTTCCCTCTGAGAGACCTAACTTGAACATGAAACACCTGCCAACATACTTCCCTGAAGTAGCACCTTAGACCTTCAGTAAAACATCAACGTCTGTACAGAGGGCTACGTAGTACTCTCATTCATGCTCCAAAAGGAAACTGTGGGCTTTGGTGAAGTCAGCAAGCCTATTCTTGGAGCATCTTCAAAAACATACCTACGTATTTTTAAGGAGCAAATTCTTCCCACTGAAACTGTTTATGTGGGCTCCTGATAGAACTTGCTACCAGTTCAAAGAGATAACTAGAAAGGAGTGTGGAAATGTTTGAAATTTAAAAAAAAGGTTTATTCAAATGTAGGTTTTGTGTAAACTAACACTTCTCATAGGAAAAATAAATAGCATTTGAATCTAGAAAAATGAAAGAAAAAAGGAATTTCAAAATAGGCTAATACTCATTGGAAATTAGAAAATAAAAACATTTTAGAGATAATCTAAATTTCCCATCAAAACTCTAGTTTAGAAAAAAGAGCTTTCCAGTGAAACACTGAATAAAATTCCTTGTGAAAACACAACTGCAAAACCTCAGCAATGAACAGCTTTCACCCAGTCATTGTTTTCCAACAGGTTTTGACAGCAGCCTAGCTGAATGAGCATCTGGAAGGCCCTGGACCCACTCTAGCAGACAGCAGTAACTATACTCATGGTAAACAGGTATGAGTAAGCACACACACGGACTAATATCACAGCCCTGTTTATTATTCTCTGGGAGATAGGAAAGAAAGGAAAAAAAAAAATCTACTGAAGTGGTTGTAGGCATGGGGGCTGGTGCCAGAGGCAGTGTTCAAATGTTTGTAGCACTCTCTCTGTGTGCCTTGAGCTGAGCTTGTTTGATTTCTTGATTGGTCTTTTTTTCATATTTAGGTTTTCCACAGGGTAGTCAGAGAGCACAATGAATATACTGAATGATGAGATCAGAAACAGGCTTAGAAAAGACCAAGGATCTTTGCCCTTTCCACTGGACAGAACAAACTCCCAGAACCACAAACAATTGCCCTAGCTCCCAGATAATGATGCACAGACTTCCATCTGCAGGTTTAAGAGGCTCTAGGAACAATGAATAAATAACCTGTGGTCCTCAGGAAAACCAGCTCCCAAGCCCATAAGCAAACAGCCGAAGTATTTGTTAGTCTAAGAAGCTGGTTTCCATTTTTATTGAGAAGGGTTAGAGTCAGAAAAAAGGCTAGGGTGGGGAAAGAGGAGGAGAGATGAAGTTAGTATTCAATATTGCTTGGTCTGGGACGTACAGTGAGGCACAGAGGTCTTCACGCAGAGGATGCTGCTGCTGAGGAGGAAGCAGAGCACCCACAAAAGTGTACAAGTTGTAAACTGGTGGGAACAATGCCAATGCTAACCACACTGAATGGCCCCTGGAGAGCTGAGAGTTTTACACCCTCTAGCGTTCATTTGATGTGGAAGGAGGAGAGAACCGGGTAGGAAGGGGGTATCCAAAGTTTCCTGTATTTTTGAGAATAGTTGTGCAGAATTATGCAGTGATGCTATGTTTTGTGCTTCAGATACCTAGCATAACAGAGAGACCTTCTTAAACCTGAACAAACACATAAGCAGGCCATTCAGGTGTATACTGGTCCCATCACCCCAGCTGTGGGCATCAAGCCAAACACAGATTAAATGACATCTGACACTGAGACAAGACTCCCAAAGAACACTGCTGAGGTCAGCCACTTTGCAGAAGGTGAGGACCCAGTGCACAACAAAGCGATGGACTAACAGTAGATGTATAAACTAAACTGACAGAAAATAATGAAAAAGGCAGCAGTACAAGTGGGTATGGGTCAGCAAAACTTTGCTGTAAGAAGCCAGCAATTTCTTTGTTCAAGTCTCTGACCTCTGTGACACTGATGCATATATAAGATGAAAAAAGATGTGTCTTTGTGTTCAGTTTATTGTGGTTAGCCTCTCATTAGTGTGAGTATGAGTCTCATCATAAAAAGTGTTCAAAGGCATCTTAAAAATAAAATCCTCAGTACAGCACCATAGAGCCTGATTGTTCACCTGCAGAGGTATGCTACCATGTCATATGACACAGAACATAAAATGACAAAATGAGCACCAATCCATTAGACAGATTGTTCCTGGCAGGGTATGACACTATGGCAGAGTCTTTGAAAGAGCAAACTCATGTAATCATGTCTAATTAATTGGTCTGAAACAAGAGACTGACAAAACTTACAGCTGCAGCTAAGCAAGATCCTCAGTTATGTGCACCGTCAGAACCTATTGCTACTTGTGGGTCAGGTAAGATGAAGAGCACCACTCCAGGGAGAGAAAATCAAGGATAACATCTGAGTAATTAGTAGTTGGGTCCAGTCTTTTTAAGCAACACACATATTCTGTAATCACAGGGACATGACAACAAAGGTCACCTGTTTACAATGTACAGGAACAAAGAAGGGTCACATAAATCATGGATGTGCTTACTTATAGTGTGGATATGCCTTTCCTATATAAGATCCTCTGACAATCCACTTGCTCTCAGGGCCACATTCAGGATATCTACTGAAAGAAGGTTATTTAAGCATCAAAATGCCAGATCATAGGAAGGTGGTTCAGGACACACAAAGCTGTCAGGTGGGAGAGGTCGACATCTTCAATGATCAAGCAGTGCCCTCACGCTGGGGATGAGTTGCAGCTCACCAACAGAAAATACAAAGCAGTGGATTGCACCAAGACACAGTCCTGAGCAGGAGCACTGTGGCCTGATTTGGGGGTGCATGAATAGAAAGGGTATAATTCTACTGTCAAACCTCAGCCTGCTGTTTTCCTGCTGGGATAGGATGCCTTGGGCAATGTCCAGCTATTAGGAAAAGACAAAGAGGGAACTCAGGCCCTCTCGATCCAGATCCCAAATATGCAGCTTTGTGTCAGGCACATTTACCTTGAATTTGATGCGATCCAGAGACAGAAAGTGAGGTAAGGAGAAAGAAAGAGGAGCCACAAACTGGTGAGGCTGGCAAGGAGTTACTTTTCTCCTGACTGGTGGAAGCTAGATGAAAACTGCAGATGCAGGAGAAAGGTATTCAAAGAGCCAGAGGAGCAGTGCATTGGCAAAGCTTCTGCAGGAGGTGTCTGAGGGAGTGAACGAGATGGCAACAATTAAGGGAGCTGCGGCAGCAGGAGTAGGCAGTGGATTTGTCTTGATGATTTAGGAGACAAAGGAGATGGGAAGGTATTTATAGAGGCAAGCAGGGTTGGAGAAGGTATTTTCAAAATAGAGGTTGCAAGAACAAGGTTACTGTGTTCGTGTCTTTGCCACTGAGTCATTGCGACAGTTTCCCCATCTGTAAAACTGAGATAATAATACTCACCTATCTTACAGAGGGAGGGGAGTGTGTTGTGAGGATTAATTAGCTAAGGTTTGTACAGCACTTTGAACATGTAGAGAGCGATATAAGTGCTCAGTACTAAGATTATTATTAATATGGAAGAAATAAGCCGGAGTGGGGGTGGAGAGCCAGTGAGCAAGCTTTTAAAAGATAAGAGGAAGGAAGCAACAGGAGGATGACAGAGACTAGGAAGGGATGGGATTAAGGGACAGTTCCTTAAATTAGAGGTAAACATAGGCAGACTACTGGAAGCTCAAATGAAGGAAGAAAGCATTCAGAGCAGAGCTGCTAGAATTGGAGACCTATGAGTCCTGATAGTATTCTCCTCTCATTTTCTCTTGTTTTGTCAGCTTTACACCACACTGGGGAATTCTTTTGTCTTCCCAGAAGTCTTTAGCTGGAACACTGACTGCAAGTAAAACATGTGCAAATTGTCAAACTTGAGCTCCAGCTCTGGCACTACAACTCTGTGGGAAACGGTTCTTCTTCTTCCCCACATAGGAACCCTGGCATTGGCTCGTGACAGACTCCCACTAATCAATGAGTTGTGGGTCTGAGGCCACAACTTAAAAAAAGTAAGTAGTTTCTTATCTGTGCTACTTATGCAACCCTATTTCCCCCCTGCCTGTAAAATCCTAAGAAGGAAGATCAGCTTCCCTCCCAATGCTACTGTTAAAGATACAAAAAAAAAAAAAAAGTATTTTTGGCAGGTCTACAAAACACAAAACACAAACCCAAATAATTTTCTATCTCCTTCTTTCAATGAGGCAAAGTGGATTAGGATATCCTGTTTGCCAAGAGATTGTGACAGGTTGTCCAAGACTGGCAATTTTAAATAGAGTGGATGTCGATCAAACAGGGAACAACTCTGAATTTTACCCAGAATAATTAGACAAAACAGTTGAGGATACACCCTCTGATCAAGCAAAAAAGGAAATATACAGTGCAGAAATATTAACTAAGAGAGGCAAAACTGACTTCAAAGTCAGTGCAACTTGTAGAGCTTATTTCAGCCTAATAAAAGTGACATTACTGAAACTGATTATTTTCTTATGGACCAGTGTGTCCTCAGCCCATCTTTGGGGATCATGGATAGAAGCTAGTGTGGTTCTAGGTGAATCTTTTTATTTTCTTGGTAGTAACAGCACTGGAAGTGACCTTTTAGCTTATCATCAGTTCATTACTTTGTATAGCTGACTCCACACATATGATCCTAGTAATAAACATAGGGAGTCACAATTTCAAAGCAGCAGCTCCTTTTCCTGCTGTGTCCAGCTCCACTGAAATAACTAGTGGATCAGGACAGGCTAAGTGGTCACTAAAACAATGAGTCTTTGCTTACCAAGGGGGCTAGCTGAAGCAGGGAGAGTCTTCTTATAAAGCTAAATATTTCTGAAAAGTAAGTCTAAAAGCTGAAATACAGCTTCCATTTGCAGTGAGACCTGATGCCAGTAGCTTGTAGGTGAGATATCTGAAGGAGCCTCAGAACTCACTTTCTGACAGTGGAGATCCCTGAAGGGTCCCAAGCTGGTTGTCTCCAATGTAAAGGCTGTTCCTATTTGAAAATACCATTCTACTGTAACAGGAGAACACATTGGAGCTTTATGTTGGAGCAAATGCATATTTGTCCTTGGAATGTAATGAAATTCAATAAAGCAGAAGAAAGAGAGGCACTTTCCTATCCATGAACTCCTCTGACAATAGTGTGAAAACACCATGTACAGTTGTACTAAAAGGTTATATGTACATTCATTCTAATTTATTTGTCATGTTGACTATAAACTTCCTGGATTTCCCTTTTAGGTCCAGGTTTTAACGATTTTCTTCCATAATTAATCATGTATTTAAAATTAAGTATGCTTTTAGCAAGTTTGTGTTCTGTCTTTCTTACACTAACAGGACAAAACACACAATTAAATATTCAAGTAAACAAAAAGTCTAGCAACAGCAAGGAGATGAGGGTGTTCCAGCTGCATGGCAGAAATCATAGAATCTAAGAATGGTTTGGGTTGGAAGGGACCTTAACGATCACTTAGTTCCAACCCCTGTGCATGGGCTGGGACACCTCCCACTAGACCAGGTTGCTCAGAGCCCCATCCAACCTGGCCTTGAACACTTCCAGGGATGGGGCCTCCACAGCTTCTCTGGGCAACTTGCTCCAGTGTTTCACCACCCTCTCACTAAATAATTTCTTCCTAGTGTCTAACCTAAATCTACCCTCTTCCAGCTTAAAACTATTACCCCTCATCCTCTCACTACAAGCCCTTGTAAAAAGTCCCTTCCCAGCTCTCCTGTAGCCCCTTCAGGTACTGGAAGGCCACTATAAGGTCTCCCTGGAGCCTTCTCTTCTCCAGGCTGAACAACCCCAACTCTGCTAGCCTGTCTTCACAGGAGAGGTGCTCCAGCCCTTGGATCATCTACGTGGCCCTCCTCTGGACTCGCTTCATGAGCTTTATGTCCTGAATGCAAAGATTAATTAAAAATTTGCATACACTTCTAGAAAGATGTCGTCTCCCAATAATTATAGTCACAGTCCATCCAAGTCAAATTTATTCACTGGGATAAAGACATAAATATTACCAATCTCGTAGACAGTGATTTGCATGAGAAACAGTTTACCCCTTCATGGGTGGAGTGTCATTGCTGCCCTTATCTGGAAGAAAGCAGCTCTCTGTGTGGATAAGAGAGTGGTAAGCTGTGCTCTCCTATTCCTTCCCTTGTTTTGGGCTGAGGAAGGCTTTCATGCAATGGTTTTTACAGAAGTCATAAAGTTTTTTTTTCCAAGGAACTGCCAGTCCATCTATCCAAGCATCACTTCAGCTTTTAGGCCTCCTATTGTTAACTTACACCTCCATTTTGCTGTTGCATACCCCTTACTCTTTTACTTCAATAGACCTAATGTCTAAAGACTAATTAGCAGCCATACTAATTTTTGCAAAAGAAACTTGCAGTTATTATTAATGCTGTCATGTCCATCCGTCTCAGGGGTTTATAATGTCTGCACAGCATTTCAATGACAAAATGCAATCCAGAGAGTGTTTCTTGGACATTATAAAATCTGCACAGTGCTTCAAAGACATTGTGATGTCCGGGAGAGACTTCACAGCTCTTCCAATAATTGAAGTTTTATAAAGCAATACATTTTTAAAAAGAGGCCAGGAATTCATGAAGGTAATCCGGAATAAGAACTCTTGGTGAGGCCTTGCAAGTAAAAAAATTGAGGGTTTGTCCATGTGAGGAAATTAACTGGCAGAACTATGGCAGTATAATTATAATGCTGCTGCAGCTACTGCTTGTGTAACTCTGTGCTCCTGCACAGACACTATTCTGGAATAAAAGTCCTTTTTTTTGTCAGTAGACCTTACACTGCTTTGGAACTGACATAAACTCTTTCTGCCTCATAATCACTCGGCCCCCTACTACTGAAATCAGCCTTCCATTTTCTCTTTTGTGCAAATGCCCCTTCACCAAATTACACTTTCATAGCACAACCAATGACTACAGAAAATGTCTGCAACTACTAATTATAGGCAAAAAAAAGACCCCCAAACCCTAACAAAGAACCTGACATTGTAAGGGAGTGTGTGCAAAGGAGCGACAGAAGGCCAGAACCAAGGCCACCACAGGTAATGTCCAGTAGCAAGGGGAATGGTAAGGCAATCTCTGAGCAAGAAGAGAAACTGCTGTGCTCCATCAGATGATCCGAATTTCCTTTCCTTTGTTTTCTGGGCTTTGCCAGTTAATTGTGTGCAGTACTCAAAGGTGAGCCCTAATCAAGTTTGGAGCAGTGACTGAAAAGAAAAGTAACACATGGTTTAGAGAGCAAGTGGAGGCAGTTAACACGGTGCCTTCAGTGAGTGAATCTCAATGGGCTTTCAACTTCATATTTCAGGTAACTTTAGGAAAAAACAGATTGAAGTATTTAAAGTGCATATATAAATCACAATAAAAACAGGAACATTTTTTTCATTTATCTACTTGACGAATAGTAAGAAAGAACAATACTAAGCCGGAAGCTTAAAAATTTAATATGGGATAATGCAGAAGCAGGTTTGGTTCAACTGAGGATCTGATATTATAATAACAAAAAAAAATGGAAATTGAGTGGTTTATATGTGTTATCAGAACTTTTCGAGTGAATAGAGGTCTTAGTAAGAGGATATACTTTTTATGTAAACTGTAGAGTCTTCTGATAAATGTTTAGTATTTAACTTATCTAAAATTGTAATAAAATAAAACGTACAAGGACAACATCTACATAAAGCAGTTCAAGTTGCTGTTGCTGAGGGTCTACGAAACAGTTTATATTGTGTTGGATATCACAGAACCCTGTTTAATAAATAAAATGGGAGTTGGAGACACATAAAAAAAAGGGAGTCAGTGTTATATAAACAAAAGATTCTGACCCCCTAGATGAAACTGGCCACAATACACCATGCAGACTGGTCCATCAGTGCACACCTGCCTGCAAAGTACACCAGATTGTGGGCTCTGTGTCTGACAGACATTGCTATCACAGAAACCTTTTCTCATCTGAAAGTTTGTAACCCCAAACTTTGTATGCTTGCCAGGAATGGGATAATAACAAAAACTAAACACCATATCTCACAAAAATACCTACAAATACTGATATTTTAAGTGATCTTTCTTTTGATATATTTTTAGGCTTACATACTTTTTCTTCTAAAAATGCTCAAGTAATTAAATTTATTGGTAAGAATATTAACCAAACAGGACTGTTTAAATATATATAGCAGAATATTCATTAGAAGTGAGTTCTCAGCAAGTGGAAGCTCTTTCCATCTCTTTATCTTTCTGACAAGCTGCTCACACTTAATTTGTGCAGAGCAGGATTTAGTTTAGATGTACACTCCTTCTTCCCAGATTAGCTTAGTCAGATGCCGCCTCATCACCTCCATTCAAGCAACTGTTTCACAAGAGATACCTTGTGGCTAGTCAGCAGGGAAACCCTTACTGTATTGTGGGAAAGAGCTGCTGAAGCTGCTTCCAAAGGAATGGATTAGCAGATAGCATGTTGGTAATGTCACCCAAAGACACAAGCAGCAAAACACAGGGGAACATAAGAAGCTACTGGGTTGTGCCAGTTGTCCATTTAGCCCACTATTTTGTTTCAGCTGTCATTCAGGCACAGCATGTGGGCCTAGTAATTATTTGCAGTGCATTTCTTTTGTACTCCCCTAGCACAAAAATAGTTATTATTCTAGGGGTTTTAGAGGGCACCTGCCTGTCTAGTCTTTGTTTACCTCTTTATGGACTTGCCATCCGTGAATTTTTCTGGTTCATGTTTTGAAGATGTTCTTAGGGTCTGAGGCCACAATCTCTTGTGGCAGCAAGTTCTGGGAGTTCACTATCCACTGGGGCCCTTCTCTGTTTTAAACAAGACTCCTCCTTCACTGAATAGCCTTTGCTTCTCATACTGTGGGATTTGGTGAACAACAGTTCTGCAATACCTGCCACCTCTGTGGTGGAACTTCACTCATTTGCCACCATCACCCTCTCTTCTACAAACTGAAGAGAGGTATGACTTCAATTTATTACACAACTCTTGATAAATCACACAATCAACACCATCTGTGCTGTGTGTATTTTATTTTAGTAGAGCACTTTGAACCTCTTGTAATACAATGTTTTGAGCATCTTCAGGAATCCTCAATTAAAGAAACCAACCCACTCACACACATCAGCCGTAATGCTCATCTTTCTGTCCACTCGTAAGCACAAGGGAGAACAGAGTGCTGAAGCATACCAATCCATTATTAAAGGTGTTCATAGAGACAACATTGTGTATGTTGTGGGCTTTGAGAATAGGTAAATAATAATGAAATTAGGGACTGTACTCTAATGTGTATGGAAGGTAAAGTAAAACTGAAATTGTAAGGTCATGTGATCAGCTCCTCAGGGTCAGGAAAGACAATGGGCATTCAGAGAACTGAAAATGAAAAGCCTGTCTGCGTTAGACTTTCAGTGAGATCTGGGAGCCTAGCTGTCCCCTTCCCAAGAAAAAAATTTCAGCACCATATCATTTCCAGACTTTAAGCATAAATTTAAAGACAATTTAAACACATCAAAATACTGCCGTAATGTAACTTCTTAGCTTGACTTCTCTTTCAAAATATATTTTAAAATATGAAATAACTTCTACAGACTTCATGAATATATGTCTTCCTGTGCATTATTACACCACCTGCCAAAGGTATGTCCTTTCCTGTAACCCTAAAAACCTACTTTCATAACCCTCTAACCAACCAGAACAAAGTGTTTCTCTTCTTTATACCTACTGTTGTAGTGTATTTCCATATAAGTACTTAGGACATAGTTACTAGTGAAAGAAATGTCTCTGGGTGCAATGTTCTGTGAAGTTCAGGACAAAGGTCATGGCAGTTCTTATTTCAGCACCCATGCCTCCACATGTGTGGCTGAGTAAATCAGGCACACAAGCACAAAACGTTTTTTTCATTCCTTTTCTTGTTTGTCTCAGAACAGACGACTACAAATGTCTACTTGCAGGGTGAAGTGTTTTAAGACTTATGTTTGACTGAGTACTGGAAAGCAAAGAGGACCAGTTTCCTGATTCAACATTTCAACTGCAGCTATAGCTAGAGGGACCTTCCAGGCCCCATCTTCTGCAGCATTTGCTGCTCCATAAAGACCTGATAAACCCAACCAGCTGAGCATGGTAGGTCTTTTGCCCTGGGTATCAAATGAAAAATCACACCCTAATTGCTTATTTCTGCCTTTGGCTCCCTCTTGTTCCCTTTCTCATGCTCTTCTTTGCATTGTAATTCCTTGGCTGTCTGACCTTCCTCTTGTTTTGCCCTTCAGCTTGGTACAGCTGTATGCAGTTTCCTGTCCTTTGGCTTGGCTTCTGAGCCCAGTTCTTGCCTAGATACTTGCCCTGTAGATCTTTACTTTTCTGTTGCCTGATTTTGACTTGCCTTGCTCTTGCTATTGATTGGGCTCTACACCCAGCCCCAGTTAGGGCCTGACTAAGGTACTGATTACTTGCTGAAGTCCCCAAAGAAGAGAAATTTCTTTCTTACTCTACTTCTTTCTTTTTGATACATTAGGAATATAACTCTCTGCTTTCAAACTGAGATAGGAATTAACTGTTTGTTGTGTCTGAGAGGAGAATATTTCTTTGATTGCAGGGTGAAGCTGTATGTCTTATACTCAGCTCTCAAATCTGGAGGGATGAACATCTGCCCAGCCTTTAACCTTTGACCCATGCTTCTGCCAGAAATTGTCTGGCCAACAGAGCTCAGTATCAAGCACTTTGACAACAGAGAGGTATTAGTTCAAGTGAAGATCTGCATTAACATGCCACCTTGCAGGGACTAAGATAGGAATGGATGCAGTGATGACTTTTTGCCCTGACAGAGAGCTGACTTACACAATATTCCCAAACTGTGGAACTATTTTTTGATCACGTGTTTTCAAATGTTGGTTGCAAAGCTTTGAAAAAACAAACCTGTTAGCATGTGAAGCAGGACCTACCATGTAGTCCAACCATAAATGTTTCTTGCTTTGAGGCAGTAAGAAGAAACAAGCTCAGTAGATCATATTCTACTTTTTTCTGCACTCTGGCAACACTAGTGATTTCATAAAGTGGCAATCGAGAGAAATGGTATAAATACCATTTATGACCACGCAGTTTATCCTTGTGTATAGGCTATATCCCCATTCAGGAATACATCTAAGCAAGTGCTTGAGTGCTTTCCTGACAAGGGATAATTTCCAACCAGGGCTTCTATGCACATGAGCTCTTTTGCTAGGGCAAGAGTGAAAGATGAAATTATCTCAGAAGTTCACTTTAATTCTTCGTTTTCACACTGTCAGTTTTCTGAGGAACCTGATTCCTATTAAGCTACACATTTTCTATGCATGGTTTAGCAATGATCTTTTTTAAAACAGCAAAACTTTTTTTATTTTCTTTTCCTGCTTTGAAGAAGGAAAACATTTTTTTGTCTTTTCTTTTGTTAAAAAGGTTTAAACATCTTATTCTGTACAAGATCAAGAAAAAGGGGAAATTAAGCGACATGTCCAGCTCCCGCTATTACAAGTTTAGGTACAAATTTAACTTGCTGATTACTGGCACCCAGAAAAAAGAACCCCCTAATCACATACACACATCATGTATGTCCACTGGTTATTAATTTTTGGCAGATTTACTGGCACTTGACAGACTCTGCAGGATCATTGTCCTTCAATCAAACATCAGGACCTGTTTCTGCTAATGCCATAATGTCCTCTCAGGACAGAGCTCTGGTGACACATGGATTAATGAATAAATCTTACAGACAGGGAAGACCTTTGGTAACAAAAAGTGCTAGAAAGACTGAAAAAATTGCAGGCTGACCAATCTCTCCTCTTCACCTTTGGCCTTCATTCATCCACTGTGAACCCATGTTTAACTCTTTTTTGTCTTTTGACCTTGCCCCTTGTTTCCCTTTCCCTTCTCTCCCGTTTCCACCTCAGTATCAATGATTTCTTAAGTCCTTCTCTCTCGCCAGATATTCACATACAATGTCCACGGATTGCATTAATGGAATATGTGCACCCAGAAACACTATTTGGACAGATGGAAGAGACCTAACTTTCAGCAGCAAGAGTTAACAGTTTTCACTCCATCTAAGTTTTTACAAAACCTACTGGTGTCTTTCTTACCCAGGAATTTAGCTCAACATTCAGATTTACAGGGAAGAACTTTCTCAGCTAGCACACCTCCCACCCAGCTCCAAAACTGCATATAAACTGGACAAAGAAAAGAAGTCTGTCATCCCTGTGATCACTCCCAAACTGACTAGTCATCAACCACAACTTAGTGGAGCAGGTGGAAGACACAAACTGGAACAGTAAAGCTGTTGAAGGAACTTCTCTGACTCAACAATGGCCTATCTCTGCTGTAATCTCCAACAAATGCTTTCCAGTTATGTGTCTCCAAAATGGAGGCCTCTCCCAAGCTCAAATGCCAGGGTGTGAAAGACCAAAATTGTATCTATGGTAATACACTGAGCAGTACTTCCTGGCTTTTGGCCTGGCTGTGTGCTCTGGCAATATCCAGTCTCATAGCTGGGGACATTAGAATGCTCCTAGGCCCTATCTGCTGCTGGTGTTTCCACTCAGCAAGGATACGTAATGGCTGCTGACAGTGGCCTGTAGATCATAGAATGGTTTTGGTTGGAAGGGACCTTAAAGATCATCTAGTTCCTCCAACCCCCTTGCTATGGGCAAGGATGCCTCCCATTAGACCAGGTTGCTCAAAGCCCCATCCAACCTGGTCTTGAACACTTCCAGGGAGGTGGGAGCCACAGCATTCCAGTGTCTCACCACTCTCACACTACATAATTTCTTCCTAATGTCTAACCTAAATCTACCCTCTTCCAGTTTTAAACTATTCTCCCTCATCCAATCACTACATGCCCTTGTAAAAAGTCCCTCCTTACCCTTCCTGTAGCCCAGGTACTGGAAGGCTGTTATGAAGTCTCCCTGGAGCCTTCTCTTCTCCAGGCTGAAAAACCCCAACTCTCTCAGCCAGAAGCATGGCCAGCAGGTCAAGAGAGGTGATTCTTCCCTCCCTGGAGGTTCTGGAGCCGCCAACTCAAAAAAAGGCTTGGACCTGGGGAGGTGGATCCAGGGGAGGGCCACAAAAAAGGGCAGAAAGTTGGAACACCTCTCCTATAAGGAAAGGCTGAGAGTTGAGATTGTTCAGCCTGGAGAAGAGAAGGCATCAGAGAGCCTTACTATGGTCTTTCAGTACTGAAAGGGGGCCTCTAAGGCAAAAGGAGAGACACTGCAGAAGTTTACTGCAGTGACAGGACAAGGGTCATCTGCTTCTGACTGAAAGAGGGTAGATTTAGATTGGGCATAAGGAAGAAATTGCTTACAATGAGGGTGGTAAGATGCAGGCATGGGCTGCCCAGAGAAATTGTGGTTGCTCCTTCCCTGGAAGTGTTCAAGATCAGGCTGGATGGGACTTTGAGCAAACTGGTCTAGTGGGAGGTGTCCCTGCCCATGGCAGGGGGTTGGAACTAGATGATCTTTAAGGTCTCTTCAACCCAAACCATTTTATGATTCTGTGGTATTATGTGTCTGCAAGCAGGGGAGCATGTGGGTCAATATCCCCACACACCACAGGAAGGGACAGCCCTTGAGATGCTTGCTTGAATATGCAGTAAAAATTCTTCTTGCTTCAGCCACCCCTTGGAGAACTTGGAGAAAGGCTATAAGGCTCATCCTCTAATTATCCCTACAAATATGAAAGAATACTCAGCCCATGATGGGATATCAAATGTGAGAAGAAGAGCAGAAAAAAGAGCTTAGTTATTTATTTCCTTTGTTGCATATGAGCCTTTTCGACTTCGACTGAATCTAGAAGAAATACCTTTTAAAATGTAACCACCTAATTGGACAAAAACCTTGCTACTGTGGCTGCATATACATACATAAAAATGGTGAGGTCTGGGTTAAGGCTTATGCAAAAGAACAACAAAACAAAACTCCAACACCTGGATCCCACTGTCTTTTAGAACTTGGAGATTACATACTTAGAAAGAAATAGCCAGTTTCTGAATAAGAAGAACGGAAAGAGGGAGTTACTTTATTTTGTTCTTCTTTGCTGAGATAATGAATATTTTACTGAATATGGGAAAGTGCTAATCTGTTCCCTTCTACTTTTTGTACTTCATGAAAAGCAATTTTGATAATTTACCAAAGAAAACTGGAGAATTATAGATGTCCTCCATCCATCCAACTCTCTTTTTCATTATATCCCCATTTTCTTCCACCTTTGTAAACTGAAAATACGGCACTGGTGCTAAGCTTCCTTTGTTCTCTAGTCCTCTTAATAAAAGTTCATGATGGGAACACCCAGAGGCCAAAACACAGAAGTCTGCCCTCTGATCTTATTCAAGCACAACTTTTGTTAACTTTTGACAAATTTGACTCATTTTGGTAATATTTTATAGATTTCCTTTAAAAATATTTTAAATAGCTTCTGCCCCTTGTAAGACACATAGGAGATTGACATTTACCCACATATGCTGGTAAAGGGTAGCATGCAAGTGTAGTTCTGTTTGAAACAGTACAAGTGTCTCACTGGCGGCCTTGTCATGCATGAATAATGTAGCCAATCCAACCTAATTTTGATAATAACATTTTACTAAAAATATGATATATCATTTATATATATGTTGAGGATAAGTATTTTCTAGCTACATGTGGTACACAGTTGAGTAAAAAAGCCTGCACCTAAACGACATAACAATATAACTGAGGGTGGTTTCTGTGAAAATAGTACTTACAAAGTATAGCTCAGTAGTCACTATATACTAATTCCCTTTCCCATCACTTAATTACATTACCCTTTAAGATAGATGCATAATGTAATTAGTGATTTGAACAGTTCACAGCCAGATCACTTAAAGTAACATTGTTAATGGGCTTTAGAAGTTCTCCCTTTAATATTGCTAGTGTTGTAACTTCTAATTACTTTAATAATTAGGGCTGTGTCATTCATGATTGAGGTAACAGTTGCTAACACTAATGGGTATTAGAGGTCTCTCACAAGGCATGTTTTGATGTTCTCATCCAGTTGCTTAGGGCAGGCAAGAGCTATTTGTCCTTAGAAACATAGTGGTTGCTATGTGGTGGCCTGGGCAGAGGCATCCTTCCTAACCACTTTAATACTGCCACCACTACTGCTGTTTTCATTCAAGAGTGACTATATAAAATGCATTCACCGTACACCACCCTTGAAACGCAAATGTGGCACCGATGGATATTGAACTTAACTGCTATTGTTGTTATTGCTCCAAATAACAGCATAAACTCGAACGTCAAACCTGACTGAAATTCAAAGAAATCCATAGGTAACCCTCTCCCACTCCCAACCCCATGAATTAGCAGTGGTTAAGATTTTCAACGTTTAAGATGACACTTTTGCTTAGACGCACTTCATCGTGCATGGGTAATTCAGAAGAGTAACTACAACTAGGTTAAAGTCAAAAGGAAAGCAATCCAGGATTGGCAGCTACTTTGTCTAGAAATAAGGCTAGTATAATTTTTTCAGGTATGTCTTCCTAAGGACTTCTGGCATATACTAACAAGAAGTCTTTTATGAAGAGTATGAATCAAAGGTTCCTCTGTATTTGGTTGAAACTAGAAGTCTGAAGATACCAGCCTGCTTGCTGGCCATGTTGCACTCTGAGGTTTAAGAGTGTGGTCATGGGAGAGGGAAGAACTCAGGATTTACTCTACTGTCTTCCATACCCTAAATTAATCAAGACTGGTGTAACTGACAACCAAAACAAGATTTGGAGAGCTATCAAACACAGGTAGATAGAAAAAAAGGCAACTTAATTGGACAGACATTCAGCAAACTGGTTTTAACAATCTAGTCAGTCCCTGAGGACTGAAGTCAGAATTCATTCTCTTATCTACTTTGCTTTTTTGGAGTTTTATTATGCTGTATAATATGACTATGCTGGAAAGTATTAAACCCCAAGGGATGGGGGGAGCATTTATTTCTTTGATTTGGTTGTTTTCCAGACATAGATTCAACTGATTTCCTGACACAGGTTAAATTACACTGAACAGGTAAAAGGGCAATGCCGTGATGCAGAGGAGAATGCTCTAGGGATAAGAAAAGATTGATTCATCCCAGTCCTGCTAAAAAAACATAATCTGAAACTTAACATGTATTAGACTGGACATGAAGGAACTACTCATACAGATAAGACACACACGGTAAACTAGCCCTTTAAAGTACAACATTGAAAAACATACACTAAACAGACACCATAAAGACACTCCCATTCCTCTTCATCTAAATTAAAATCTAGGCAAAAAAAAGAAGAACAAACAGGAAAAAAGAAAGAAAACAAATTCCAAACTCACGTATATACTTGAGCAAGTGTGAAAATTTACCTCCCTCATCAGGTAAATATACAATGTATTCATAGTTGAATCAGATTTATTTTCTACAGACTTCCAATATGAGGTTGGCAAGTATCCTTGCTCCTTTTGTGTCTTTTTAAGTGAAAACAAAATAAAATAATTGTAACAGTACTAACTTTGTCTGCCTTGACCTGAAAAACTATTAGATACAATGCTTCACATAAAATACAATCTCATCAAGGAAAGAATTCCTGTTAGGAGTGATCATGTTTCATACTCAGTACAAGATATAATTCCAGGATTCAAAAATCCCTATATTCAAGTAATCTTCAAGATTTTTAGATCAGGAAGTCACTACCTGCATGAATATTCACACACATACATCTATGCATTCATATATAGTGTATGTGTACATATATGTATGTATACACACACAAACACACACACATTACACCAGTGTCAAATATTTTGAACACACATTCCTAAAAGTTTTCCAAAATTCTTTACCAGTCATTTGGATACAAATCTATTTAATTATATTTCAGAACTGTCACAATAGAAATTCTACAGTTATGCCCCTAAATAAAAGACAAAAGATATTAGATCTGAGATTAGATGAAACTATGCCAAGATCATTTAAGGAGCATAAAGCTGCTTTCAATGCAACAGAAACAAACACAAACAGCAAGTAATTTAAACTGCTCCATACAATATTTACAAAGATGTTGATCTTAGATGAACAAGCTGAACAAAGAATACCTGTACCCATACTGTCATAGAGGAACTCTGCATCAAATTTCCAGATACACTAACAACAGCAGCTATTTATGGGCGTTTCACTCTATGTTACTATTACATTAAAATGTCTAAGTGATTTCTTACATGAATAATCATATGTCACAACTATAGGTATATTAATAATGGTGTGCATATAACAATTAAAGATAGATAGAATCATAGAACTGTTAAGGTTGGAAAGGACCTTAAAGATCATCAAGTTCCAACCTCCCTGCCATGAGCAGGGAACCCTAACACTAGACCAGGTTGCACAAAACCTCATCCAACCTGGCCTTAGAAAACCTCCAGGGATGGGGCATCAACCACCTCCCTGGGCAACCCATTCCAGTTCCTCACCACCCTTATAGCGAAGAATTTCTTCCTAATATCTAATCTAAATCTCCCCTCTTTTAGTTTAATACATGCTTGTATTTTAGAAGAATATTTAACACAAGTACTTCTGCTAGACTCAGACCAATGAAATAAAGTAACATGGCAACTCCAACTTGGCAAAACACAGGCCCACACCATGTGGGAGAAAAACATCTTTTAGCTTTTGTACTAGGAAAACTTTTATCTTTTTTGTGCACTAGAAGGGGACAAATCCAGCCATTCCATGAAGTAGAGGACAGCATACTGGGGCTACCATAAAACTTCTAGACACATTGTCTTTTCTGTCATAACTTATTCATAAAGAACTACCACCACCTGGCAAAAAGTCCTAGTGCACCAGTCCTGTGCCCTGCCCAGTTGGGCTGTTACCATATGCATGAGATTGAATTTATAGTGCATATGCTACACAATAAACACAGATTTTTGTTGCCCAGCAAATGTCTCCCTCAAGAGTAACAGCAGTTAGACAAAAATAATTAACCTCTTACCATAGTATAGAACATTGGAGTAGCAAAGAAGATAATGAAGGTTAGCCATTTTCAACTTTAAAAAAAATGCTTCCATGTTTTGGGTAAAAGCTCATGGTTAACCTGGACTGGTTAATTCAATTTTTGATATTGCATCTTATGGCTTGTAAGTAATACAGTGTAATATACACATGCTTAAAATTACCTCAGAATAAAGGATAGGTAAAGGCAAGGAAAAGGAATATTATGAAAGAGAGTAAAACTTAGGCCATCTCTATGATGCCTAAATCTTAGTTTAAGTGATCAAATTGGGCAGGCTTTACAACAGCTAAATCAGATGCTTCCATTTAAATTATCATCTAGGTTTCCTTTATATTCACTGGAGGGGAACAGGGACTTCTAAAGGTACAATTCAGCTCACCCGTGGTGGATAGCCCAGAGAGGCTGTGGAGTCTCCATCGTTGGAGATACTCAAAACCTGACTGCATGTTTAAACCTGTTTGGATAGCTCACATGCTGGAAGTGTGCTTATTTCTGTCCACTGGCAGTAGAGGGAATCTGTGCCTACCAACTCTGCCCTGTAGACTTCTGACCAACAAGGAGAGCTCTTGATGCTGCCCCTCTGTCTGCTTACCCCCAAATGCCACCTAGTAGCAAAGTCAAGCACTGCCTCTATTTCAGACCACAAAAATTGCTAGACATACTGAGAAGTTCCCAAGTTTGGAAATGGTTCACGTAGGTCTTAACTGTCCTCTTGAATCACAGAATCACAGAATGATCCTGCTTGGAAAAGACCTTGAAGATCATCAAGTCCACTCATAACCTAAATCCATCAACCATAACCTAATATACCCATTCAGTGCTTAAATCATGTCCCTGAGTACCACATCTATATTTCTTTTAAACACTTCCAAGGATGGTGACTCCACCACCTCCCTTGGCAGCCTGTTCCAGTGTCCAAAATGAATGATTTAGGAGCAGGAAGGGATATGTCAAAAAAACCTGCCTGAAGAAGGTATTTTCAGAGTAGACAATGCACAACAGGACTGCTGAAGCCTGTGCAAAACAGAAGAGTCCAGATAATTTTAATTTAAAAAGGACAAGAATGGTGACCACTTTTTCACACTGATTAGTCTACAAAGGTCAGTATTTTGCCCTAGCTAGAGTGTGCCTCAGAACTGGTCTCAGTAGCCTGAATCCCAAGTAGGTGGAGGTACATAATGAATGAGACGCCTTTGTTTTGTATATCCAATGGACATGCTCCAAGCTTTTTCTTTTCAAGGTGTGTGAAACTGTCTCACCTTGTGGAGTCTCCACACACAAAAAAGAGCTGTGTCTCACTTGTGCACTCACAGGCTTGTCTAGCCAGTGGGACGTGTGCTCCACACTGTACCATACAGTTGTGGTGCCCTCAGGTCATGCAGATAGAGGCCTGGCCAGACCATGTAACATGCTTGTCCTTCCTTCCAGTGAAAACCAGGATGTAACAGGGATTAGTTACTGACATAACCTAACCTATTTTTTCTAAATACCTGTGTTTTTGTTTTGTTTTGTTTTGTTTTAAAAAACCACAGTAGCATTAGTGTCAAGGTCTCACTTTGCCATCTGAGATCAAGAGGAGAAATATGTGACCTAACATGAAATGTGACATCTCCTCACCTACCCTATGGAGCAATTTACAGCCAGAAGGTGTACTCTGATGATAAACCAGAGAAACACCTCCTGGTCTTGAAGTACTGGCTGGGAAAATCTGCTTTTCCTGTGTACCCACCTCTCAATCAACAAGCTTCCTCTGCATCTAAGTCTTAACCCTGACGCTCATTTCCTCTGGCATCCTAGGTATGGAAATAAAGAAAACAAACCCAAGAAAATTTCCCTCATATTTCAAAAGGATATAAAATTTGTCCTTTCTATCAGAAGCTCCAGAACAATTTTCAACCACTAAAATCTTTTACATACACTACATAAAAAACCCCACAGAAAACCTTTACATAGATGAAGGATAAACGCTTCAAAAAATTCCATTAGTCTTTTCTTGAAACAAACAATGTTGGTTAAGATTTTCCCACTAGGAAAAATGAGAATATCTGTAACTGCCAATTTTGTTTATCAGAGTTGAGCTAAGAAAAGTATCTTCAGATATATCTTTCTATAAAAGCCCAGCAACAGTCCTGCCAGTGTTACACTCTGCCACTATGGAGTAAAAGGAGAAAAAAGCAGCTGTGCTCCAAGCTTTACTGTCATGTCTTCCCACCCTCTAAAAAGGCACAAGCAATAATATGCCCTTCTGATATTAATATAACCAGACTACCAGTTTTAATAGTGTTTAAGGTGAAACTACTTCACTCCATTGTCCTCATGCATCAAAAAATCATCACTGGAGTTACTAGAAGGCTGAACATCTGCATGTTTATGAAGGAAGGAGTGATGATTAAGATAAAACCAGCCCCTTACTGATCTCGGGCCGCTCTTTCAGATTAAAAGAATGAAATTAAATAATATTATAACATTAAAAAAGGCAAAGCTTGCTGAGGGTGAGTGAGTTCATGACAGGCACAAACACTGATAGCTACATATCCAACACATTCCTCAGTGATAAATCACTATACTACAGGTGCACACATACAGATTAGCTTAAACACACTGCTATTTGCTTTTTATTTTTCTATTAATACTGTTCTATTTTGAACACAAATATATTGTTTCACTAATAATTTCAATTATCTTGGAATAATACTGGAGAAGTGAATACAGTATAGGCATGCTCATCTGCTAAGAGAAAATGGTGTAGGAGTCAACTGTGATTCTACAGGTCAATTTCCTTGCATACTTTTGGCAGTTTGTTGCTAAATGAAGCCCCATTTCTGCCCTTCTCTATCATATGCTTTAGCAAGTGCACCTAAAAAAATATAAGAGTAATTGCATTTGAGTCAACTTGCATGCACTGATGTTAAGCACTGCTAACGTATTTGCAGGACTAGGGCTTGTTCTGGTTTGGTTCAGTGGGTTTTTTGGTAGCAGGGGAAGGGCTCCAGGAGTGGCTCCGGTAAGAAGCGGAGAAGCTCCCCCTGCTCCAAACCCAGCCAAGAAGCCATTAGAGGGACAATAGATGCACCTCAGCGATTAACATAGGAAAGAACTGAGATAACACCTGAGCAGAGAAGGAGGGGGGAGAAGAGCTGTGCTGGAGGGGAAGAGCAGTGCTGGGAAAGGAAGAAGGGGAAGAAGGTGCCCAAGCACTAAGTTTCCCTGCAACCCATGGTGAGATGGCAGCTGTCCCCCTGCACTCATGGGGGAACGTGGTGGAACATTCCCTGAAGGTGCCAGGAGGGGTAGACTTGGATTCTGTGGCCAGTGGATTTGCTGCCAGTGGACTCTGATTGCCCAGCTGTGGAAGACCCCGGGGCCAGGGGAGATGGCTGTTCCCGAAGCAGCCCCTGAGTCTGTGGGAAGCCCAGGCTGGAGCAGCTCTGGACCTCGTGGGAAGGACTCATGAAGGAGAGGTTCATGGAGGACTCTCTCCCATGGGAGGGACCCCGTGGGGAAGCAGGGAAGGACTGTAAGGAATCCTTCTTCCTGAGGAGGAAGGAGCAGCAGGAACCACCAGCCTGTGAACTGACTCTAAACCCCATCCCCTGTCCCCCTGTGCCGCTGGGGGGAAGGAGGGAGAGAAACCGGGAACAAAGGGATTTGGGCCCAGGAAGAAGGGAGGGGTGGGGTAACATATGCAAGCCCTGCTCTGTGTGTTGTCTGTGTCCTGTTTGTGTTTGATTAGTGTGAAATTAAATTATTATTTTTTTCCCCAAGTTGAGTCTGTTTTGCCCAGGACCTTAATCCGTGAAGAACCCTCCTTGTCCTTTGTCTCATCCCATGAACTTTGTCCTCATCCCAGAGTGTGAGTGTGTGTGTGTGGGGAGTTGAGTGAGTGGCCTTGGGGCTGTTCCTTTGTTGTTGTGTTGGGCCCAAACCATGACAGGGCTTAAGCTTCCGATTTTCCTGTGTGACATGTAACCCAATGAATGCTTTTTCATCAGTTTTAATTCACATTTTCTCTTTTAGGGGACTGAAAATGGCAAACACAGGTAGAGGCTGAGTGGTGTTGTTTCTATTAGGCCTACACACCTAATAATTAATAATATTTACTCTCATCATTATCATCGATAATTGAGTTAGAGATTCACTATATGACATAGTGATCACGCTATATATGCTACTTCACTTTAGGAAACAGCCTGGAGTTTTAAATTCACAGTTGGGTAACTTTGTAAGATATATGTATATATTACACAGATAAAATATTTCTAAGTGTGTAGCAGATCCAACAATACGTCACAGGAACAAGACCAGCAACTGGTCGGGAGGTTTTGTGGCTGGCATTATTCAGAAGGTCACAGTACACAGTCCCACGAGTCTGTGCTGACCTTAAAAAAATACTGTTCAGGATTTAAGGCTGCCTGGGAATTGTCATGTGAGCGTTTTCTTCATTTTTAATTGCACAGCATTATTTTTGATCCTGTATCCCATGGAATGTGAATGCATGTGTTCTTTTGAAAAGGTAGCAGAGGACAGATCTGATTAGCATTGAGTGCCTCCAACATTGTTACTGAATAAGATGCCAAAGAATATGTATAATTTTGGTAATAGTTCACTAGCAAATGGTTCTTTAAATGGGAAAAGTCATCCTAGTGATTCAATACCACATTTTTTCCCCAGCATATTAATTTTATTCAGTATTTTAGTCGTACTTCTGTAAGGGAAGAATTCCATATTCGCGTTTAGGCTTCACCAGCATTAGAAGTTTTGTTGCAAAAATCTTTACTATGCTAAATCATTTAGAGTTCAGGATTGGTTTTGTTGTACAGTCACCTGAAATACCATCTCCATGCTGACAATCCTCTGCAGATATAAGAGAAACCCTTTACCTTTGAACTCCAGCCAACTTATGCAGCACCTTTTTTGGATCTATTCAAGAACTGCACACTCAACACAGAGAGGAAAGGAGGACAAAGAGGATCTTGATATAAACCATACACTCATACCCTAAAGCTGCCTGTATAGCATAAATTAAAAGTCCTACCAAAAATACTTAAATGTTAATTCTACATTTTCTGTACCACTAGATCCTGCCTTATGCATACATCATATCTGAAGCATGAAAAAACAGGTATCCTACTGTACCTTTCGTCACAAGATACTGAGATAAATTAATTAAATCAGGATCTTGGCCATACGAACTTGAAAAACAAACCAACCCTTGCTACTATAGTACTAGTTGAAATTTAGATCCCTGCAAGCAAGAAGCTGAATTTACTGTCTGATGGCAGCGAAACCAGTGGTATGCCGTAAGAGACATCATACAACTATTAGGAGTCACCAATACTTAGCATTCCTTCCTCAAAAAAGCAAATCCTAAGGTCGCAAGGATCTGACTTTTTTTCTTTGCTTAAGACTGTATTTTACACACCTGTTCACATAAGCCCTGGAGTCACAGCTCCCTATCAGCTAGACAAGGCCACTGTCATCCTGTTGAATGGAAACCTGGATGTACAGGGTAAAGGGAAAGTGTGGTTGTCCTCCAGGATGGAGTCAGGACATGGCCAGCACGCAGATGAAACCCAGGAACCTGAGAACACTTCAGAGTCTGATAATAAGGACACGACCTCGTTCATTGCAAGGTTTAATGGCCTTTCTTTGTCCCATCTTCCTCTGAGCAGGATTCAGGTCTGGTCTCAATGGGAAGTCACAAGAGAACTCCTCAGACTCTTTAGGTTTCTTCTTCACAATGACCAGGGATAGCTGCTGAAGGAAGTGTCAGTGAGAACTCTTTTCAGTTCCCTGCAATACAGATGTGTGAAAAGACCCCAAGGGATGCCAAGTCCAACACTTTCCCTTCCTAGACAAGCAGCAGATGCTTCAGTGATTAAGTTTCCAGGTGGTGTTGACTTACACAAAGACGATTAAGTTATGATAACAGAATGTAACCTGGACAGGAATCAAGCTATGAAAAACAGATTCCCATTTCTTTCCTCTTGTTAGCCATGCACCAGGCATAGTGTTTTCTGATCTTTTACCCTTTTTCTATCCTTTCAGCTCCCAATCACACCTTTATTGCCCAACCATTTTTCAAAACAACCTTTTTTTCCCTTTTTGCTTTCCCTGTGTCCTTTCTTACCTGTGTAACTTTCTTCTCTGCACTGAATTTATTCCAACAAACCTCTAAATTTCTACTGTTTGCATTCCTCTGTTCTGTACTGCCCTACACACACACATCGTGTTGACCATTATTCTCACCATTTGACCTTCTGAAGCTTCCAACCTTTTATCTCTAATCTGATTTAATCTATCAAGGTTTTTAAAAAAATGACCACAAAACAGGTAAATAATACATGCTACCTTAAAATTATTACTAAAAAATGTTAAAAGTATGCCACAGAAAATTTCCTAAGTGTCACCTTGGTATTTTGAAAAATGCCACCATGTTCCATTTGTTCCAATTATAAAAATCCTCCAATTTGTAGGTCTGTCAAAACTGTTGTGTTTGTCATTAGTAGTTTTAAAATTTTTGTAATAAAAATGCTATTTTAATTGCAAACTTTTGAAAATTGTAAATTTGGGGAAATTTTGACCAATAGGAATGTAGAGAGTCTTAAAATTAAATACTTGCATGCTATGTTAAAAATAATTAATAATAATTAATAATTAATAATTGTTTTTAGAACAGGCTGATGAGAATGTTTTAGTGGTGGGAATCTGAGACATTTGACAATTCCCAAAGTGAGATCTACAGGTTCACAGGTGCTTGCACTGAGTCACTTCATAGAGAATACTCATCTTCAGAAGATGGATAAATTTTATGGTACACAGTAGACACTATTTTATTTATTTACTTTTTTTAAAATGGGACTTTTTTCTGGAATAGGATTTTGTTTCTACACATATACACATTTATACCAAAAAAATTTTCTCAGCTTTAATAAACTGTATTTTGGTTAGGGAATTGGTTTGTGGCTATCACAGGCAGCAGCTACACTCAGATAGCTTGGCAACAGAACTCACCAGAACACCCATCCCAGCAGACTCATTCAAGTGTTGGTAAGATTTCTAAACTAACCAAGTCGCATTTCAGAACTCTCATCCAGGTTAAATGGAAAAGTTAGAAGACTGGAACAAAATCTAACTCTCCCAGCCCTTGTTGGCATTTCTTAATCAAGGTGTCATGTGTTATTCCAGCTCTCCATGTTAAGAAATGAACAACCGTAATAGAATCATAGAATGGTCTGGATCGGAAGGAGCCTTTAAAGGTTATCTAGTCCAACATCCCTGTTATGCTCAGTCTCAGCCACAGAACCTAGGTCTCAGCTGCTGGAAAGTGAGAAATATGATCTTAACCCTTCTGTTAACTTTTCATATAGCACACATGAAGGCAGTAGAGAAGGGAAATGTTCACCATGACCCCCCAAACTGTTCTGTAAGTATAAAAAATTGTGGCAGAAAACTGAAAAAATAAAAGAACATGTGTTAATATGGAACTGGAGAGACGGAGCAGAGAAAATGCACAACAGAACAGGTAACCATTCACAACATGGGTTTCAGGTTGTGGCTGAATAGGATGTATCTGGGAAGAGAGAAGTGTACCTGCCTGTAGCGGTACAAATACACTAAGTCGTAAACTGCAGGAAGCTTGTAGGAATATTAAGGGCACAGCTCACCCCAACAGAAATATTGTGGAGAAGCTAATAATTAGACAAAGATCTTGGAAGGGAAAAAAAAAATAAAATTCTTCCTGTGTTCTTTGAGGGTAAGGTGGTGCATAATGGAAACCAAAGCCAAGTTAGCCTTAACAGTAATTATATAAATTTTCACCCTTTTAAAGCAAGTTTTCATGTTTTCTCTGCCCACTCTAAAGTATATGCATGTCAAAAGCCCCTGAAGGTAAAAGCATTTTATATTATGCATCAGATAAATAACTCCTTTACCATTAAAACTGGATCTACTAGATAACTCTGTAAAACCTCTGTGACACTGTGTATCAATTCATTGCCATGATAGGGCACAGACGGCCAAGTCTGGTTTTTATTATAAGGCAGGTGAAGACCTTTTTCTGAAATCAGTTTTATATAAATTTGTAAAGTAAAGGACTGCTGGGTTAGAAAATGTACACTCTAAAGATGGATGACAAAGATCTTTACTGCAAAACGGTGATGTGGGGATTTGGTTCTGCTGCATGGCAACTGTATTCCTTCTCACAGTGCCTTTTCCTAAAGCCATTGGTAATTTTAAATGTGGAAAAGGCACACAATTTTTTTGGAGGGTGGAAGAAACAGGGTCTAGATGGAGAACTTCTATCAACATAGCAGAGCTAGTCCTACCAGGCTTCCCTATAGTTTGATAAAGGAAGGACACTATTAGGAGGGTGGAAGAGCAATGCAGATAGAGCAGGGCTTATCAAGCTCAGTTGGAGGGAGGACAGAAAGGATGCTTTGTTTTTTTCTCCAATTAGTTATGCTTCTGGAAATGTGGCTAAGCAGCAAAATGCTGAGTCCTAACACATGAGGACAATGCTTGTGCAGTCATTTGGCCAAAAAGTTTAATCAGTGAGCAACCCCGTGTTTTCTGTCTTCTAGTGGACAGCTACACCATGTCAGTAGTCCCCAGTGGCTCAGTAATGAGCCTGCATTATTCCTCATTCAACAATGTGCACCTAAAGAGTCACAAGCAAGAAGGGGTATCACACCTGGTGAGGAAAAAAAAAAGAAAAAGAAAAAAGTCCAAGGGTGTAAAATGTGAAATACAATGAATATGCAAATTCAGCTTTAACTGCAGAGCTGTAATTATGCCAATTGTAATGCATACAATGCATTGTAATGCAACCTATAACCTGTGTTCGCTCCTTTTTTATGATTGCATTAACTTTTTTCTCTCCATTCAGTTGTTTGGCCAGCTCCATAGAGCACTAATTGTTTGTACCTCAGAAAGGCAGACCATTACAGATCATTATAGCTGGCTCCATACTAACACCTTATGCTTCTACCGTTCTACAAGTAAATTAGGTTAATTAGGTATTACTGTCACCAACTACTGCACTTTTACAGTAATAGAAAAACGCAATACAAATCTCTTCTCATGCTTAATTCTAGTGTGTTATGTATCTCTTTGAACAACAGCACTAACAATATTCCAGGAGTTTATAATTTGAGCAGTACAGTCCAAGGAATATGGCTGAGATAACACAGATCCTATTTGGTTTTATTTCTGTGAAACACACACAGTCATTGCAGGACTGAAACAACATGGAAAAAAATGGTGCTTGCTAATTTAGCAAGCAACATGTTTTTCTGTCTGATCAACTTGGTTCTGCATTTCAGGAATTCAAGAGAACTCAATTTGAATTTCAGGAATTCAAGAGAAACACTTTGCTTTACTGAGACAAGAATCTGGATTTAAATCCAAGGAGGAGACCACACCAGTCCAATTGCCCTGTAAAGATGGTGTGTATCATCTGCCAGCAACAAATATTGGAACACATGCTGACACTGTGTCCTCCATGATTAGTAACATTTAGGAACTGAGTTCATGAAGCACTTTTTTTTTTCTTTTGCAAAGTGCTCTGAGACAAAATTGTCTTCACTCTACAGTTCGAAACAGCCCTTTAAGAACCTCTTCACAGCAAATGCTCCCAAACATTTATTTTGTAGATTTTCTTTGCATTTTATAAAGACTAGTCCTAAAACGAAGAAAACTGTATGTGAAACAGATTTAGGGTTTTCTTCATTGTCAGTAAAAGGGTACAAGAACTGCCTCAGTTTTTCAGTTACTCTATAGATACTGTCTCACTGCATTTTCTTTAGGAGTATATAAAAATGCCTAGCTTTACTACCTGAATGCACCCAGTACATTCTGTAGAGAGATCAAGACAAGTTAATCCTAATGTTTTTATCTTTGAATTCTCAAATGTCTTAGGTAAACGACTGTTACAAATATCTGGGGGTTAGAAGTGCACACAGAAATTACCAGTAACATTTCCCCTTTGATTGCCATTATTATGAATACCAAACACTGTCACAGTAGAAAGAGAGCCAGATGACATGATACCATAGCAAATGACACTACCAAAAACATACCTGTAAATTAAAGCTTTGAGAAACTGCTACCTTTTTAATAGGAAATATAGCTCACTTGAATGAATATGCAATATTCTCTGAGGTTTGAATGAAATACAGACCTTAATAATTACCCTAATTATTTCTGTTGTGATTCTACCTTTGAGTCTACATGAAACAAACATCTAACAATTAGTTACACTTTCATTTAATCAACTGGTTTTGAATAAATGGCTGTTAGCCTTTATTTTAACAAATTTGTTCTTTTAGAAAGACCAAAGATAAAATTGTTTGTTTCAGTTTAGCAGTCAACATGTAATTAGTTTGGACTAACATATTTATTTGGGTTTTTTGCCCAGCAGCTGAAGTTCTCTATCTGGCCACAAACGAAAGGCAACAAAAGCTACAGCAGAAGGTGGAACACATTATTTGGTAACACATCTCAAACACAGCCTGGACAAACCATCTCTGGGGGTAAAAACATACATCACGTTTCAGCTTCCAAGCCCAATTTAGTCTTCAGTCTCTCAACTGTGCCTGTCAATTAGGGTGTCAATTAGGCCTTGATCCAGCAGAGCACCGAAGCATGTGTGTAATCTAAGCATGTGAATAACCCTGTTGCTCACTGCAAATCAGGATGGTGACGAGGGGCAAATGAACAGGGCCACCAGTTCATTCTCACATACAGCAATTACACCACACTTTAAAATATTTTCTTGATGAAGCAACATACTGGAAAATTGTGGCATTTGTCATCCCTGCTGCTTTTGGAGCCAGTGTAAAACAGGGTTGCTGTTCATCTTTTTCTGGTTGGCAGAAAGAAGCCAGACATTCTCCCCTCTAAAACTCTCTGAGAAATCACCTCCTCTTCAAAATAGATCTGATTTAAAGTGGCATCCCTCTTTATAAAGCTATCCAATAATAGAATAGTTCCTTATGTATAGTACACACACCAGAATTTTAATACTTGACTTTTTAACAGACTCTGTTAGCGAGGCTGCTGCTTCTAGATACGTAACTTGAGCTGATTTACTGTTTTGTGCCTGAGCTTGCCTGTACCTAAAATGGAGAGAGCAATCCGTCTTTTTCCAAAATGCTGAGGTCTCCTGATTTTAAGAGCATGTTTAGAATAACTTTTTGCTGTTTTCACTTAGGCACACATACAGTGGGTCCTGAAGGAAGTCAGTAGCCATTGCAAATTGATGTGGATCCCTCTGCAGGAAAGTAAGACGGTGTAGCTACAGAGATTCCCCAGTTGGAGAATGACACAAAATTGCATGACAATGCACCTGCAGAAGTACCAAAGGAGGCAGGGCTGTGAACGTCAAAAGCACAGTGCACTTTGGCAAAGGACTCCACTGGGCTCTGGCAACAGCCTTAATGTCTGGACGCCCCCTTAGTAACTGGATGAGAAATACAGAAAAGCAGTTTTTTTAGGAACTTTCACCTCACCTCCTCAAAGTTTATTCCCACGTCAGTTTTGAATATCATGAATACTTGAGATAAGCTATGCAACATGGAGCTTGCTAATGACACAGACAAGCCAGCCCTTGCAGACATGCTTTCGATGCTAGAGAAATGCAAAATAAAATACGATAGTACTGATGCACACTTTCCTACCCAAGTCTGATCTGTAGCTTTAGATACTGATACCCAGATAAATGATCCTACCTTAACTGTAGAGCAAGTGATGCAACAAGGAATACAAAACTAGGCTCAGGGTTTTGCTCACACTCAGGTTACAAAATGCTTCCCCACTGGGTAATACCACTCACAAAGGAAAAGGATCCAGGAAGAGCCAGATCTTCCTCCCACTGCACTTTGTAGTGAAACAGAATGAAACCTAAATTTGACACCAATGTTAAAACTGATGGTCTCCTTTCTATAACCTGTCAAGTCAGTGATAGGTTGTTTGTACCTTTGATTGTTACAGGGAAATTACCAGATCAGAATTTTCAATCCCTATAATAAATGAACTTTAAAAAACGTAACTCTTGCTGCTCAAACACTGTGCCGTGTGTTTTGTCAGGATAGTATAATACAAAAGGTTGTGATGTATACATTAAGATTTAAATGTACTCTATCTGGAAGTGACATGAAATGTGAAGCCTTTCCAGCAATTTTTATACAGAAAATTAACTCATTATTTCTTTCTAAGGATCACATGCTGGAAGTACCTGAACAGCAATGCTTCTGAGCTTCTGAAAACTATAGATCCTGTAACATTTTTTGCAGCTTTCTACTGAGAGAAAAAGAGTTTAAATGAAGTGACTGGTACTGGCAAAAACTCTTCTGTTCTATATACCAGCATGTTTACTCATCCACACATGACTGCAGTTCACCGAGACATCTTTGCCCCATTGAGTAACTCATCTTTTCCAGATTTCTGTGTGGAAGCAGGAGAAAACACACAGTGGAACGTGTGCAGCATCTACCACAGGAGAAATCCACTGAGCCCGCAAACAGTTCTAAAATGTGTACAGGGCTACAACAGTTAAATCTCAAAGCTGCTGAGAAATTGCTTGGATGCTATGAGCAAAAAGTGTGGTTCCAGAGCATAATCCTAGTGATACACTATGTTCTTTGCAAAAGGTTGTGAGGCCTTGGCCTAATAAGCATAATCTCATTACACTGCAAATAAAAGTTTCCTATTTATCTCCAGATTTCAAATGAATCTAATAAGGCTTATGATACAGTCACCCAATACCCTAATCATATTTCTGCCTATCTAAAAGCAATCAGTAATTGTGTTATAGCAGAACGTGCTGACAATACCTCTGACACAGAAAGGAGAATGAGAGCCCAGCTGTACTAATTAAATTAAATGCTAGGCTGATGGAATACATTTGCTGAAGCTTGGAGAGTATGGGTGCAGAATTAATAAGCATTACAGCTTAGAGCAGGAGATGATATCATAATGGATGCAAGGTTTTGATGTGGAGAGCCTCATTCAGATTCAATGTACCATAATGTACGGATGTGACAGCTGCTTAGAGAGGTGCAGAACCTTGAACAAAGTGCACAGGAACTTTCTCCCCCCCCCCCCTTTTTTTTTTTCCTCCCATCCCTCCTCCCCCCATCTTTTTTGCTACTTGCTTAGAAACTGTATTTTAATATAATCCATCAGCTCAAAATACATTCCGGTGGGGCCACAGTTTACTATTTATTGCAACCCTACTGCTTTGCACTGCCGTCTCCTTCCCCTACCCGCCTGCCCGCCGTTTTAACCTTCCCAGCCCCGCACATTAAAGAGTCATCCTTTGAAAATCAGTTTATAGCGCGACACGCACACAGCTAATAAGGCTTTTGCCTCTCCGCGCCCCTTCTTGCTTTTAATGCCAGGAATTCCGAGGGAAGGGCAACTCCTGCGAGCGCAGCGGGGAGGGCACAACCACACGCAGCCCAAACGCGACGAGAGCCCAGAGAGCTTGGGAACGTGCAAGGACGACTTAAAAAAAACCGACCCAGAGCGCCGGGCTCCCTTCCTCGGCCGCGCCGCTCGCCCTCCCCGGCCCCTGCGCAACCTCTTCCCCGCACACCCCGGCACCCGCGGGGAGCGGCCGGGCCGGGGCTGCTGCGCCAGCGCGGCCGGCCAGGCCTCGTTAGCGGGGAGACTGCTGACAGGACAGCACACGTACTCATCCTGAACTTTTCCGGACTGACCCCTCCTCGCTGCCCAAGCAGACAACACCGGTGTCAGCCCGCCAGGCCCCCTCGGCGTGTTCCACGTCCCCCCCCCCACCCCCGGCAGCCCCGCCGCGGGGCCTGGTGCGGCGCCTGCTCCCGGGCCGTCCCCGCCCGGCCGGGCTCGGAGAGCCCCTCGGCTCGGCCGCCCGCCGCCCTCCTCCCGGCAGCTTGCAGCGCCCCAGCTCTTTTTGTTTTCCCCCCTCCCCCGGCCCCAGGGGAGAAGGCCGAGGCTGCCGGGTGCCCTTCGGGAAGCGGAGCCCGGGGAGGAGGCGGGCGCGGCCCGCTCGCTTCCCGCCGGTTCGCCCCCCCCCCAACTCCCCAAATGGCCCCTCCTGGGCACGCAGGGCCCTATCGACTTGCTGAAAACAGCAGATTTCCACCGATACGCGGCGGATAAAGCTGACCATTAAATCGCAATTTGACATCCCCAGGCAGCAGTGGCTGCTGACAACCTCTAAAGCTTGTAATCCCTTTTAACCCCCTCCTGTCATGAGCAGGCCCACCCTTCTCGAATAATGCCGACCAAATTAAACCTGACACGGCAACAAGAGAAATAAAAACCCCTTTAGCTTAAAAGTCATGCCACAGAGGGTAACCCTGACCCTCGGCTTCCCTGCTCCCTTCTCCAGGGAGCAGCCCCCCCAGACCTTGGCGTTGACTGAACCGAGCGGGGAATTGTGAGGCGGCTGGATGGCCCCGGGGACAGACTAAAGGCAATTTTGCACGACAACAGAAGGAAATTTCACCTGAGGATGGATGTTGGGTGGTGTTTTTTTGTTTGTTTGTTTGTTTTTTTCCTTCCCCCCACCCCTCTTTTTTTTTTTTTTAAGTCTTCCTGTATTAATAAACGATTAACCCTGCTCGCTCCCGGCCCACTGCCGCTGCCTCCCTGCCTCCCAGAGGAGGCTCAGGTCTTCAAAGCCCATGGCTGGCATTTAGCGGTGATTTCAGGAGGAAGCTGACTGCCTTGAAGGTCCCCTAAAACAAACACAGACCCGTCAAAAAGAAGTAATTTCCCCCCCTAGCTCTGGCTGCTGGCCCTTGTCCCTCCGCTTTGTCAGGAGAGGAGGGGAAAGGCACGGCGGGGTGAGTCTCGTCCTGTGTTCCGCGCACACTGCTAGCCCAGGCGTACTGGAGGAGCTTTCAGACCTAACCCCGGGGCCACCTCGCACTTGTTACTCTGATCTTGTTCTGGAAAATAACGCCCTTCATTTGAACCTGTTTTCAAAAATACTGAACTCTGTGAACAAGCACTTACGAACAGCATACATCCCCAGCACTGCACCGAGTGCTTGCAAATGCACAGGATGGCCTTTCCCAGCTAATCTACGCACAAGCAGACCGCCACAAATTGCTCCCCAGTTCTCCTCTCTGCTTACTGCCTGCCATAGAAAAGAGCCAGAAGTCAGAAAGCACCTTGACACCGCTAAAAGACAACTTGCTATTCCCTCCTCAGCTTCTTATTTCTCTCTTTGCTACAGATGCAATGCTAAAACGAGTCCATAGCCAAAATACAAATCTTGTTTTTCTACCTACCCATCTATCTATAAATACACGTCTGCGAGCAGCCAGATCCGCCCTCACCGTCCCGCATGCTTTTCTCAGCACTCCTCCACCTGCCCTTGTTTCTGTACACTGAACAGCATGCGAACAAGACACATTGCAAAGCAGAGAGCTATGCCTGCAGCAGGAGAGGTGAACTCTCGGACCGATTTGAAAGTTTGCTGCAGAAGTTTGCAAGCTGCTTGCAGTGAGCCTCTGCAACCGACCCTGTCTGCACCACACCACTCTGCCCAGAACTTACCAAGTCACTCTCCCAGAGGCCCCACAGCAGGAATGAACTTGCAGTGCTTCTAAATAGTGGAATACTAAAAAAAAGCAGGCTCATTACCTGGACACATGGCTTCTCATTACTCCATTGCTTCAGATGCCAGATCGCTTGGTGCTGCAGATTGGCTCAAAAATTTGAAGTACTCCTTTCTTTTTTTCCCCTTTCCCTCTTTCTTTCGTTCATTCATTCTTTAAAAAAAAAAAAAAAGAAAAGAAAAGAAAAAAAAAGAAGAAAGATGCTTGACTAAAGTTAGCTTAAAATTGTTAAGAATAAAACCAGCATAAATGTTTATTTCAACTTCCTAGTGCAGCAGTGTACCGAAGCCCAGCCCGCCCAAGCCTCTTTAGCAATGGAGTGGTTTATTTAATTTGTCAGTATAATAGAAGCAGCTGAGTGAGAGACAGAGAATGCAGTGTGGTATAAAAGAAACAAAGGCTAAAAGTACCACTATTTTGATTCCCTTTTTAAAATTACTTCCAAAGTGTGGTATCTATTGTGAAGAATAATGCTGAACAAAGCACAGTGTCTTGGCAATATTCACAGAGCTCATTCACAGAGCCAGTTCTGTCTGTACATTCAGAGGTAGAATACACTTATAAATGATGCATTGGAAGGACTATAGTTCCTATTGTATTCCCAGTGTAAACAAAAAGACAGACAGAAGCTGAATGGCATATGGGCAGCGGGGCCACACTTTATTCAACCATTCCAGCACCATTGTGAAGGTAAAATGCAATGGGAGTTCTCTCCTCCTCTAACTTCAAATCCAGTGAACGCATTTTGGGTTAGGCTAAAGATTTTTTATACATATCTTTGTTTATATGTAAAAATACATATATAAGCACAGATCTGGTTGTAATTTTGTACGTTTCTGTGGAAAAGAAAGCAGCCTTTGGCAGGGGAAGGCTGTTGAGTTTTGGAGGTCATTCCCAATGAGAGTAAGGAGCCTCTGGAGAAGACCGGCTGAAAGAGGGTCTGTGGCTGTGCAAGCGAGTGCTTGTTGCATAGAGCCAAAACGGTCTAAAAGAGCAGCTGCAAAAGCTGGGAAGGAGACTGAGGTGCTCAGGATCTGACCTACCTGGACTAAGATGTGCTATTGGAGGTGGTAGCCTTTGAATGGACTGGAGTCTCCCCCTCTTTTCCCACCAGTGCCCCCCATTTGTTAGCCAGCGCAGGCTGCCTGAGCCTGCACGTGGAGATTGGCAGCTTTGCCAGATGAACGTAGATCACCTTTACTAAGTCAGGCTGTGTCCTGGTTACCAGTTTCTCCAACCAGTTTATGGTTGGAGAAAGCATCTTCACTGTGTTTGAGGGGAAGGAAAAACCACTCGTGGAGGAAAGATTAAAATTAGACATGTCCTTTCTGCCCTTGCTCTGTCAGCTGATGCCAGGAAGTTTTATGATCACTAGTTCCTCTCCCTCCCTTTATATTTTCTGCTCCCACATAAAGGCTCACGTGCTGAAACTCTGCTCACTGGATTCAGTCTTTCTGATTCATCCAGGCATGCCTATGTCTGTGTGGTGCAGTGTATCTGCTGCACATCACACCCCTTAGTCACGTTTGGAGGGATTCCTAGTGCTAAGGGACCTGTCTGCCTTTTCCTTCCCTGTCTCCCCCCTCCCCCTCCCCGTTGCTCTTGTTGCATTTGCTCCTTGCTCACCGTGGGTGATCACTGAGTGAGTTCTGGCCACCAGATTAGGAATTGCGTGTTTGGTTTTGTCTGATGGCTGTTTTGTGCTCCCTACAGGTGGGGCCAGGCAGGATTTCACAGCTGTTTGAAGTTCCTGGGGAACGCTGTCCTCTGGGAGCCGAGGAGGGGGGTTCCAGTTGGTATTGGAGCTGTCTGGAGCTGAGCCTGTCTGACCTGTTCTGGTTTTAAAAAGCCTGGCAGAACGTGTTTTGTTCAGATGTGGTGGAGATTTTGCAAGTTTCTGTCTTAGATAAATCACTGTTTTATCAAGATCATATGAATACAAGAAAGCTCCAGATGAGGATTACACTGCTTGATCCCTAAAGCTGAGTACCAGCCTCTCTGTATGAGTATTTATAGCCTTTAATTAAAATCGAATCTGGAAACTCTGTGTCCCTTAGTACTTTCGTAAATTCTTTGATGCTATTCACAAGCAAATAGTACTTGGATTAAAGTATGCTTGATGATTCCAGGGATAAAAATAAAAGAAAAAAGAAAGAAAGAAATAAAGAAAAAAAGGTGTTTTCACTGTGAGATGCTACCTCCCAGAACTAATGCCAAGAAACCCAAAGTATGTTAGTGACTGTGCTTAAATGTCACCATTGATTACAGATGCTTGTGTCCTCCCGCTAGGGTTTTTCTCCATGGGGATCAAGTGAGCAGACAGGCCAGTCGGTAGAGCGTCTGCAGCTGCTGTGTATCATGGTCAGAGCTTGAGCCAAAGTCTGTTGATGGACTTCATGAACTCCCTGGCATGGCACCAGGTGCTGGGCAGAGCTCTTGGCAGAGTAGCTGGTGGCATTGCATATGGCTAAAGGAGTCGGAAAAAATAAAGACTGTGCCAACAAAATGAATGGGTGAGTGAGCAAGAGAAAAGAGCTTGGAACTTGGAAGAAGTCTCAGACAGGCTCACTGTTATGTGGAAGGTCTGACCTTGTTTTTCTCTTTCAACTTGGTAGAGATTACATAATTTTGTGCTGTGAATTTTGACATGAAGATGAACGTATTTTTGCCTATTAGAAACCTATTTTAAATGGCATTCAAAAAGCAGCCATGACTCGAATATGGGAATGAATAATTTTTTTAATGTTCTTTATTTGTGCCTCAAGTTGGCACACATATTAGCTGCACAAATGCCAGCTGATCACTACTGAGGGCCAAAAAGTTATTGTGAAGACACAAGAATAGGTGAGTTTCTAGAGGTTCATAGAGTCTGGATGTGTAATACAGACCTATGAGGCACTTACCATAATCAGTGATGAAAAACTGAGTTTCAAAATGAGCCAGCCTTTGACAATATTTTCCAAATCATTAAGGTTTCTTCACCCCTAGATGTTTTAGAAAAGGCTGCTGGACCTTCATGTGGAAGGGACCTCTGCACATCTCTGCACACTGGAATGAGCTGTATGAGATAAGTACTCTACAAGTATCTTGTTCTTATTTGGCATGTCAGTAAAGATTGCTTCCGTGGCTATTCAATGAAAATTAAAATAGTATCTTTTTCAGTCATTCATTATGACTGCAGGGTTCCTATGCAGGTATGGTGGTCACTGTTGTAACATAAAGTATTAGAAGTAAAGACAAAGTCAACTCAGTATCTAAGAAGTGTCAGTGGGGTACAAGATATTGTTTGTGTGCTGGAAAGAGGAACGAGATTTTTTTTTTTGTCTTAACATATATGGACCACCAAAGATTCCCATTAAGATCATTGGGAGTTAATTTATTGTCTAATACAGGGGGGGGAAAAAAAAAAAAAAAGTGCCTGGTCAGCTGCTATAATTCAGCATGCTCTGAAAGAAAAGCTTCTTTTTATGACTTTTGAGCACTTAAATTCTTCAAGAGGTGAGTGAAAACCCATAGCAGAGGTTGTTCCTTTAGGAAGAAAAAATTGTGCCAAGAGCATAGAATAGAATCATAGAATCAGTAAGGTTGAAAGGGACCTTAAAGATCATCAAGTTCCAACCCCCCTGCCATGAGCAGGGAACCCTGCCACTAGATCAGGTTGCACAAACCCTCATCCAACCTGGCCTTAAAAACCTCCAGGGATGGGGCATCAACAACCTCCCTAGGCAACCCATTCCAGTTCCTCACCACCCTTACAGTGAAGAATTTCTTCCTAATATCTAACCTAAATCTCCCCTCTCTCTGTTTAAAACCATTACCCGTTGTCCCATCACCATCTACTCTGATGAAAAGCCCCTCCCCAGCTTTCCTGTAGCCCCTTTCAAGTCCTGGAAGTCCGCTATAAGGTCTCCTTGGAGCCTTCTCTTCTCTAGGCTGAACAGCCCCAGCTCTCTCAGCCTGTCTTCATAGCAGAGGTGCTCCAGGCCTTTGATCATCTTGGTGGCCCTTCTCTGGACCCTCTCCAACAGGTCAATATCTTTCTTGTGCTGAGGGCACCAGAACTGTACACGGTATTCCAGGTGGGGTCTCACCAGAGCAGAGGGGCAGAATCATCTCCCTGGCCCTGCTGGCCACACTTCTTTTGATGCAGCCCAGGATGCAGTTGCTCTCTGGGCTCCAGCACACACTGGTGGCTCATGTCAAGCTTCTCATTTACCACCCCCAAGTCCTTCTCCTCAGGACTGCTCTCCAGCCATTCTCCTCCCAGCCTGTATTTGTGCCTGGGGCTGTGCTGACCCAGGTGCAGGACCTTGCACTTGGCCTTGTTGAACTTCATTAGGTTGGCACTGGCCCCACCTCTCCAGCCTGTCAGGGTCCCTCTGGATGGCCTCCCTTCCCTCTTGGGTGTCAGCCACACCACACAGCTCGGTATCATCAGCAAACTTGCTGAGGATACACTCAACCCCACTGTCCATGTCTCCAATAAAGATGTTAAACAGCACTAGTCCCAGTACTGACCCCTGAGGAACACCACTTGTCACCTGCCTCCATTTGGACATGGAGCCATTGACCACAACTCTCTGGGTGTGGCCATCCAGCCAATGTCTTATCCACCAAGTGGATCTTATCCACCATCTGTCAAATCCATGCCTTGTCAGTTTGGAGACCAGGATGTCATGTGGGACAGTATCAAACGCCTTGCACAAATCCAGGTAGAGCAGGCAGTAGCCTTTCAGTGTTGAGTCTCAGTGACTGCCCTAGCCCACTGCATTTCCTGTTAGGGTACTGGTAGAAATGGAATGTACTAAGAAAAATATTAGAGGAAGGGATTTCATGGTTAAAATTTAATTCCATATAGGTAACACAATTCTTAGAAATGTGTTTGTGAGGGAATAGAAATGGAAAACCCTGATCTGTATGGCCTATTAAAAATAAACTAATTTAATTCAAATTTCAGCTACTTCCTATCCACAAAAAGACCTAGAAAATTTTAGAGAAATAATTTTTTGGCGAAATTGCATGGGGAGTACTTTTGAATTACAAATACATTGAAGTAAATTATAAGATGATTGAAGATAATTCATTAATAGATAAAGACTGAAATAATTTAATACATTATTCATGATATATTATTCTCTCAGCTCCCTCGTTGATGACCTTCTGGTTACTCTTTTTTTTTTTTTAATGTTAGTGGAAGCTATTCTTTACAAACGAATATTCAGAATACCTGACATAGCAAAAATAATAAAATATGGACATCATTTTGCAGCAAGAATATGTTTTATCTTCTTGCTAATGATTATAAAACTTCTTGCATCAGGCCAACTTACTTCTGATTTATACCAGCATAACTAAGATTAGAAAAGTGTCGTTTCAGCTCAAAGGCATCGTGGCTTCCCCTTGTTTTCCTTTACAAATTCGTAACTTATGAACAATTCACTCAGTGTTCTAAGTACCTGTGAGCATTTAATAGCTTAACTGCATTTCATCCTATATAGTTTTTACCAAAACACTAGAGAAGTCACTAAGGGTACTGAGGATACAGTTTCAGGAGGAGTGGACGGGTGGAAGCCTTGCTTCCCATGGATTTGCATCCTACATTCCTTCATCACCATCACCTCTGCTTCTACTCCCTGTGTCCTGTGACCTCCCCTCCACAATAGCCTCAGCCCCTCCCCAGGTCCTCAAGGGATCTTCTTCCCCACGTCCCCACATTGCGCTTCTCAACTAACTCACATTTACTGGATTTTTACCTCCCTCCAGCATTTCTTACAACGCCTCACAGGTTCTCAGATTTTTAAGGTGCCTAATAAGCCTTCTATATTACCAGTTTCCTTAGTTCCCTCTTCTGTCTCCAATTACCAGCTGAACAAGAGGCAGCATGTCTTATGGGTGAATATGTGCTGCATCTGTGCTTATTAACTGTGTGGTGTTTATTTACTAGTTGCAGAAGAGAGAACATCTGTGTGTGTACTGCAATCTTCTGTCATTGGTGGGTAGGAATTGCTTTGGATTTCTTGCCTTTTTGTAGTGGCTGCTTTCCTTGAAACAAGTAAACATTCAGTATCTCCAAGATATTCTTGGTTGGACTTGGCAAAAGCTAGTGAGTGTGAGAGAGAGCTGGATAGTTGAAGAAGAAAAACACATAAAACTAGTCTCTTTAGGAATCTGGGCTTGATGGATAGATAGCAATTTCAGGCTGTTAAGCATACTAGCTTCTAGCCATGTGTTTCTTGCCTAATTTCAAGTCTGTGATTGCCATTTCTTGTCATCCAATAAAAGAGAATAATAGGAAAACCAAACCGTATTTTATTTATTGTCCGGTCCTCCGTCCTTCTTTGGACTGCTTAGTAAGTGGATATATGCCATCCATTTTTTTTTGTTCTCAGTTTTCATCTTTTTTTCTCCTCCAGTTCCCTTCTGTCTGCTGCTTTTTTTATGCTTTACAGTTTTCTCAGCCTTCTTTCCCAACTACATTATGTTAGAGCTTCTCTGTTCTAATAATTTCTCTTGCTGCCTCAATTAATCAGTTCTTTATTACAGAACTTGGATTCTTGCCCTTTTATTCACTAACTAGCTGTTACCTTACTTTCATTTTGTATCCTTGCAAAACATTTTTCTCCTTTAACCATGTCTTTTCTCCCTCTCTCCTATTTTTCTCCATTTGCTATCACAGAATCTTAGGGGTTGGAAGGGACCTCGAAAGACCATCTAGTCCAACCCCCCTGCCAGAGCAGGGTCACTTAGAGCACATCACACAGGAACGTCTCCAGGCGGGTTTTGAATGTCTCCAGTGAAGGAGACTCCACAGCCTCTCTGGGCAGCCTGTTCCAGTGCTCTGTCACTCTCACAGGAAAGAGGTTTTTCCTCATGTTTATGTGGAACCTCCTGTGCTCCAGTTTGCACCCACTGCCCCTTGTCCTATCACTGGACATCACTGAAAAAAGCCTGGCTCCGTCCTCCTGACACTCGCCCTTAATGTATTGGTAAACTTTGATGAGGTCACCCCTCAGTCTCCTCTTCTCCAAGCTAAAGAGACTCAACTCCCTCAGCCTTTCCCCATATGGGAGATGTTCCATTCCCTTCATCATCTTTGTGGCTCTGCACTGGACTCTTTCAAGCAGTTCCCTGTCCTTATTGAACTGAGGGGCCCAGAACTGGACACAATATTCCTGATGAGGCCTCACCAAGGCAGAATGGAGAAGGAGGAGAACCTCTCTTGACCTACCAACCACACCCTTTCTAATACACCCCAGGATGCCATTGGCCTTCTTAGCCACAAGGGCACACTGCTGGCTCATGGTCATCCTCCTGTCTACCATGACCCCCAGGTCCCTTTCACCTACACTGCTCTCCAGCAGGTCAGCCCCCAACCTGTACTGGTACATGGGGTTGTTCTTCCCCAGATTCAAGACTCTGCACTTGCCCTTGTTGTATTTCATAAAGTTTCTCTGTATTCCTCTGTGTTCCTCTGTAACTGTTCCTCAGTTATTTCTGTCCTTTATTCTTTACTTTTCTGTAGTCTCTCTTCTGCCTCCAAGCCCCATTTTCTGTAGTAAAAGTCTGACAGATAAAATATTATTGCTACCTTGTATGCTTTGTATCCTAAATTCCTGTTTGAAAGAACATCAGGTTTGTTTCCAAAATGTCTGAATATTACCAGCTGTTGAATTAACATGAGCAAATTTTCAGAGTTCTCTCTTCCACAAAAAGGTTCATTAGTTACTTCATACAATGCCAAAGAAAAGCAAATTAATAACCGTAAATTAAACGGAGGATAACAACATTTTGTATTTACAAGGTACTTTTCACCCAGGTATTATATGTAGGTGGTCAAAAGTATGTCCTACAAGTATTACTTTTCTTGACATGAAAATGTAGGTTTTCTAACAGCGTAAAAGGAGAGATTTTTCTTTCCTAAATTCCTGTTATAACTGTGTTTGGTGCTGCACAGATCTTAAAAAAAAGCCAAATCTGCCACAGGTATCAGCTCCTTAGCCTGATACTCTTCTGTGAAGTTCTGTTGGTTTTACATGCAGCTACAGGTGAGTTGAAAATTTCATCTTATGGGAGATGTCACTAGGCCTAGGCAGGCAAGTCTTCAGGAGCAGAAACCTAATATTTGGACTTGCAGTGACTGCTAGACAGCTCAGACTTGCTGTACAGCTTATTCTTCAGTGCCAGAGAGCAGCGGGTATCATGCTTACAGCTATGTGTTTCACAGAAACTTGGAATGCTGAGTTTTTTAAATGAATGCTGTGACTATTTTTTTCCCGTGAATTCCTTTGCTTTTTATGTTGGTTATCTTTTCTGGAATAAGGACTTTCTCACAAACCATCTACTCCAGTGCTACAATAACAGAAAATCCAAGGAAAAAATGCTAACAGATGTATGTTTTCATGGGAAAGCAAAGCAATAATATAATTCTTCATCTCCTTAAACTATATTTACTTTGGAGAAAAATATTAAGCTAGGAGCATTAGAAGTATTAAATTGTTAAATATATTTCCAGAGGAATCTGTTGGGACAAAGTCCATCAGTCTTGCACTGGACAAATGTGGTGGCAGATTGCACTTCCTTAAGGCTGTAATGGATGGTAGTGGCCAAAGAAAAAAAAGGTGGCAGAGGCACTCTTCCTTGGTACAGAAGCCAGTTTGATCCTTGCCTGTCTAAGGATTTGGCTGCAATTAATCCATGTACACACCGAAGCAGCGGATGGTTTTAGCAAGGCTGTCACCCATTCTGCTGAGGCTGTGTACAGTTTAAGGTGTGCTGTGTTGCATTTAGAGTGAAGTCTTGCAGAGAAAACAGAGAGTTTGATTTCTGACCCTGGTCTGACTTTTCTTTGCCTCGTCTCATCTTTGCGCAGAAAAGAAGGGGAGGAGCAAGCATCCCTATCAAATAAAGGATATGTTTCCAGGACATAAATTGTTTTTCCCCTTATGTGTATGGAAGAGAATCATTACCTTCATGCTGTGGGGCTTCAGCATCTGCAACGCATGCTGCTTGGAATTCCCTATGTAAGACTGTGGAACGTGCTAGAGATGTACATTCTTCATTTAAAATTTGCAGAGTTCCCTGCATCATTGCTATTTCTTCTGGCATGCCCCTTGGCAGCTGCCTTTAGTGGTTGTTTTGCCAAGAACACTGAAGGCCATGGGTTCCTGTAAAGGTGGTCTACAGAATGGTGCTTTTGCTGAGTAAGAACTGGTGGACAAATCATCCATAACATTCAGAGACACTTTGTGCCATTGATGCACCATGGGCTTGCTGCTCTTCTTTCACTTTGTGCTGCCATGCTGGCAGTGACTGAAGATTGTTAAATGCAGATTATCCAGGAGAGGCACAAGAACCATTATGTCCATTGTATTATCTTAGAGCTGGACTTTGAAAAGAAAAACCTGCATTAGCACCATTTACTATGCAACAGTGCTTCAGTATACGAGTGGCTGTGGTCAGTAGAGATGTGAATTTTGAAAACCAAGGGCAAGTAATGGCAATAAAAGTTTTCTAAAAAAAGAAGTTAGGTAGTTGATTTTTTCTTCTATAATAGGTTTTGTAAAGTTTTCCTTTGCTTCAATTCATGTATCACTGATCAGAACTGTCATACACTGTAAAACCAGAGAGAGCTGTAAAAGTCAGCTGTTACAAATCCTGATGTAACACAGGCTGTAGGCTTTGTAGAATAAGTTTTATTTGGTGTTAGGAATACTATTACATAAAACATTGAGTCTCAAGTAGAAATACCCAGCAATGGAAAACCAACCATAGCTATGGATTGTTTGAGGAGCTAGTTATGTCTCCTGTGGACAGATATGTTATTTCTAAACTCTGTCACCTTTTGACTTTGCATCCTGGCTTGTTTGTGTTATAGTCAGAAGAACCCTTCAATAGGGTTTTTTTGCTCTTTTCAAACTGCTGGCAAGTCACTTCTTAATGTTTTGGTGTTTTGGTTTGGTTGTTTTTGTTTATTTGTTGTTTGGTTTGGTTTTCTTTTGTTAAACAAGTTATCATGCTTTATCATGCTTTAAATTGTTTCCAAATTTTTCAACATTTTTCTGGTTCTTCTTTGAATTCCTTCTAATTTTATTATCCTTGTTCTTGAACTAAGACATGACAATCAGGCAGAGGATCTGAAAAGCAAACCCAGCAATTTTACTTTCTTATCCTGTTAATTAATTGGAGAGCTGTACTACTACCTTACCACAATAGTAGACTGAGAGTTCATGTTTGGTTGGCTACCTGTCATGACCCTTAAGTTTTTTCCAGGATAATTTTTCCAAGTACAGGGGATTCTAGTCTTTGAATTATTTCATATCTCTGTCTTTTGGAAGAAGTGTCATTTGCTTCTTCAAAGCTGACTTCTTCCAATTTAAAGACATCCAGTAATTTTCTGTTGCAATGAATTGTCCTGCCCAAACTATGTTGTGAAGAAAGCCTGCTACCTGAAAACCTTTGAAAAATGTAATTAATGTTTGATGTACTGTCCTAAGCTTGAGGAAAGAGATGTGCTTACTGACAAACACATTAAGAAAGCATTTGACTTAAAGATGAGTATCAGAAGTTGGCCAATAGTTTATTTGTGGCTTTTGCGACATGTAGTAATTCTTTTCAATGACTCCTTGTTCATTAAACCCATCCCTTTTCTGATAGTTTCTAGCACTTCTGCCCACCTGTAAAAGCTCAAAACCTTCCACACAAGTTTTCCTCTCAGTTCTTCCAAGTCTAAAGAATAATTTTCCCATCTACTTCATAACTAACCCCTTCTTCGCATAATGAGTTTGGTCCTAGCTGTTTCCTATTCTTTTTGTCTTCTGTCTTGAGTGCCAGTCCCATCAAGAGCTTCCTCTGCTTCCAGTCCTTGCTTCCCTCTTAGTCTGACATATCATGGTCTGGAGCAGGAGTTAGAGAAGAGAGGGTTCATAGTCAAGGAACAGAAAAGAGCATGGACAGACATCCTTTCTGGAGCCAGCTGAAGTGGTTGATCACATCAGCACTCTCAATAGCATATCGCCACCAGCTGAAATACAGTTGGGAAGAAAGGCTCAGTGGATGTTCTCTACCCTGCACCAGGCAAAAAACCGAGTTAGTTCAATTCACAGCTAGCACTGGCTAAAATAACCTGTCTCAGGTTACCTGGGATTGAGGTGCACAGAAATATATTACTTTATTCCACTATGTAACCTCCAGTGCTGATGTGGGAACAAATAATTTGGGATGGCAATTTGCAAAACTGGTGCGGCTGCTAACGAAGTGCAGCTGGATTATCTGGTCAATCTGAACTGGTTTATACAGTATAACTTTACAATTCAGCCCATATGTCTGTCTTTGGAAATGTTTCCTTACTGGATCGAATGCTTCTGTTTGCTTGGAGTTTAATGTATAAATTCAGCTAATAAAAGTCAGGTTAAGTTCTAGAATGTTCTCAAATTAGATTACTGCATTTGATATAAACTCTGCGACATTGTAAATAAATGAGGGAAGAAAAAGTAACAAAAAGATTAAATGAATGAAAGTATGAATGAGTGAGCGAGTGAAATACAACAACTTTTTCCACTTTAACAGAACAATTGATTTAAAATTAATGTGGTAAAATTTGTGCTGTTCTTGTAATTATAGATCGGCACCAATTCCATCAATGGGCTGTTCACAAATTCTCTTTAGAGGAAGGACTTAAGCCTGTCTGTGAGTGCATGCTTACCTTCAAGCATACAAGCACTGCCTTTGCTTATGTGCTTACATTAACCATATTGTTATATGCTGAATCACAGCTGAAATTTGCAGCAATGGGTCTAGAGTTACAGCCTGATGCTGCTAGAACTTTATGTTGTCCTCATTTTATTACAATGTGATAAAGTAGTAGAGAGGTTATTAGTCTGAATAAACAGCCCAAAGCATTTTAAGAAAATAACATTTCTCTCTTTGCAAACCAAACAAAGTTAAATTGATTGCTTAGAGAACATCTGACTGGATTCTTGTGTTGGATAGAAAGAACTGATATTATTAAATATTTCCCATTCTTTCTATTTTTAAGGACAAAAGGAATTTTTACTCCATTGATGAAACAGCAGATGATTTAGCCAGAATGCAAACCAACCAAAATCACCACAGAAGACAGGAACCCAAATAATCAAATTGTCAAATAAACAAAAGTAAAGAGATAAAAGCATGAGGTTACTACAAGCCATTTTCCATAATAACCCTCCCACTCCATGCAGGAAGAGAGAAAAATCGCTAGTCTCTTTATGGAGTACATCAGATCTCATTTTGTTCTAATGTGTTAAAGTGCACACTGAAAAAGGCAGAGTTGACTCCTGGGGAAATAATGTTAAATCTTCAGAAAAACGAAGTTTGGAAAAATACTTTCATTTTCCTTTTAGTATTGCAACAAGTGTATTCATCAGCCTAGATAATCTGGCATTTTAAATAACTTCACGCTTAAGCTCTGTCAATTTGATCTCCCAAGGTTAATTGATTATTTCTACAACAGTCTTGCCAGAAAAGATCAGAGCACTTCCGTCTTCCCAGTAATCCTTGCTGTTCAGGGAGAGGGTGCAAAATGAGAGGACTGCAATTGGCTTAAATCTTTGCAGGTCTCTTATTTCCCCCTCTCTAAAGTTGGCTCATGTCTGATAAGTTTCACGTCACGGCACTCCATTTCATCAGTTTCACTGACATGGCATTTTGAGTATGGTCTAATGATGGGAACATCGAATCTACTTTCGAGCATTCAGCGCCAGTTACCACCCAAGAGCCCTAAAGAAAAGGGATGATCGAGTTGGGGGTAGGAGAGGAACGGTGAGAAATCGAACTGATTTACCGGGAGAAAAGGCAAAAAAGTTTCGAAACATTGCTTTCCTAAAATTGACATTCAGCGTTTTGCTGCAGTAAACAACCATCAGCATGCGACACAGCCTCTCGGGGCTTTTCGAGAAGAGACAAGCTTTATCAGCAATTGCATATTTGTCGTTGCTGTCCTTCTTTGCGGTGGCATAGGCGACACAATGGGGGATTAAACCTCACGCAAGGCAGTGTGACAACTCATCAGTTGAAAAACAGAACCTGGTCAAATGGCAGGTTTTTTAACCAGCATTAAAACTGCTGGCGTAGAGGATCCCTTAAAAAAAACTAGACAAAAGCCCTGCTGTGGTTTGTGGGGAACTTTCATTTATTTGAAATGATGGCAAATTTTGATCTCCTGTCTGGAAACAAAAATGTTTCCAGCCCTTGAAAAGGCTGGAAATAACCAGAAGAGAGAGGTTCTTTTCTGTTATCAGGCTCTCCTACATATTACCTCTCATGTCCTCTTCCCTTCAATTCAGCTGGCAGTTACACCTATTAGTGGCTTCCTCTTCCTTTTGTTTTGAATGTAAATGAAGATCTGACTGGTTTAAAGAGATGCTGGTTTAAGACATGCTTATCAGTGGGGGTAAAAGTCTCTGTCAGTGGCACTCCCGTGAATGAAAAATGCAATAGGAAAAATTCCCAGTCTGCAGATGGGCACAAAATTTGGCCCTTGGAGAATGTGGGAAGGCTGGCAAGGTGTGCCAGGCTCTCATTTCTTCTGTGCTTCTAGGTAAAATTGCTAATGTCTTGAAATTTAAAAGGAAAGGGCTCAACTTTGCAAAATACCCTGGTGGTATCACCATCAACAGGATTTTGTCAGGTTTAGTGTGTTAAATCGTATGACGAAATACGAGTGACCATCTCCCTTTGCAATCATTTACACTTAGATCAGCAATAGCAAAGTAATTTAGAAAGATCCAGGGCAGCAAAATTAAAACGTGTAAATTAAACACATGTGAAGTGCACAATATGTGGCAAATTAGTACAGAAAATACTGAGAAATGTGCATCTTCAGGGTTTGCCTGCACACCATGATGTGACAGGTATTATTGCCCTTTGTACAATTATTTAAACCCTGTAGGAATTCCCAGTGTCAGAGTATGTCAGCATACTGTTATTAGACAAGTTTAATTAGGATCTACCCTGCTGCTCCTAACAAGTATTTAATTAACTTCTAGGCAGGGTAATTAGCTTTAGATTGTGGCTGATTTTCTGCCTCACCTTCTGTTGACACTTGGCCTACAGTACAGCAGCTTGCTTTGCTGACAGTGTAATGGATAGTAGCTTTGGGAAGACTAATATCAGGGCTGACTAGTCTAATAAAATTTAAAAAAAAAAAAAAAAAGGAAGAAAAATAAAGGGGAAAGAAGATGAAGATAAAAGACAAAATAACGACTATCAGGTCAGGGTCCAAAGTGATAAAGAAAAAAAACACACCTACCAGACAGGCTGTCAGAAATGCCAGGTAATAGGAAAGAAGAATCTGACTTGAAGCATTTCAGAAGAATAGAGAAAAAAGTGTCATATTGAAAAATGAAGCAAAGCAAAAGGATTTGGAAAGTATTTATTTCATGGATATATGCTGAAGCTTAATTACTATTTACGTTTTACTATTGAGGTGTGCCTGTACATTTCTGAAAAGGTCCTTCCAGCATAAATGTATCTTTGAATCCTTCCTCTAAAGAAATATGCCTTACTTCCCATCAGCACAGTAAATAATATGCCACAAAGTGAGCATTTAAAACAATTAGCATAGACCAAATGAACCATAGCAAATTGGTCAGGTCACCGTTTAACCCGTTGGTGGCTTCTTGAAGAGCTCTGTGATTTCCAAGGGTGTAGCTTTTGATATGTGGTGTGCTATTCTTCTAGCCAGTCCTGATATGTCATTAAAAATAATGGGACTGCTTTCAGTGCCACAGCTACAAAAAATTTGGGTCTAGAGGGAGGGAGCACTCAGGAATTTAAAGCCCTTTCCCTATCATTAGGACAAAAGGGTTATAATTCTCTTTCATTTTCAAAGAAGAATAATTTTTTTTTAAAGAAGTCTTTCTTTTTTGCAGAGTGCCCCAGGTATCAAAGCACTGGCTCTCCCAAACCTGCCTTAGTACCAGAAATAGGCCAACATTGCTCCAAAGCATTCCCTCTTGCAGAAATACTACTGCTGAGATTTGCACACTTGTTACAGAGTAGGCAAATTTTCTTCTATTTAGAATAGCCCAAAGAATCACAGAATTGTCAGAGTTGGATAGGACCTCTTGAGATACTCTAATCCAATCCCTCTTGCTAAAGCAGGACCCCTAGAGCATATTACTCAGGGCTGCATCCAGGCAGGTCTTGAATATCTCCAGAGAAGGAGACTCCACAACCTCCCTGGGCAGCCTTTTTCAGGGCTCTGTCACCCTCACCATAAAGTTTTCCCTTATGTTCAGATGGAACTTCCTGTGTTCCAGTTTATGCTCATTGCCCCTTGTATTGCTGGGCACTGCTGAAGTGACCCTGACTCCCTCCTCCTTATACTCACTCTTTAGATATTTATAGACATTAATAAGGTCTCCCCTGAAAATTTAAGCAGATATTTTGGTTGTGTTTTTTTTTTTTTTTTTGTGGGTTTGTTGTTGTTGTTCTGTTTTGTTTTTGAGGTTACAATCACCTATCACCAGCAGAGAAATCAGATCTCTTGCATCTGTCTGCCTGGAGGCACCACAGACATAGCAAACCTCAAAGACACTCCTGAAAGTTTTGCATTGTTTGCACTCTTATGGAGCTGCCCCCTGCATGCCTCCATATCCCAGCTGTCCAGGGGGGCATTTTGAACTGCCTGACTGTCAGGTCCAACATGAGCAACATACAACAGAGGGAACGTGGTTTGTTGGAGAAGAGTGCAGTGGGTCATTTTACACATGCAGTAATACAGACAACTTTTGGTCTTTCCCATCTTACTTTAAAATCTCTGTAAATCTGAATGCACTGCCCTTGACCTCAAAAACAAGCATGACACCTGTAGCCTGGCTGATTAGTTGTACATATATGTACTTCAGACTCCTGTGTTAGGTTTATGTGGCAAGGTTTGGGTAGTGGGGAGGGGCTGCAGGGATGGCTTCTGTAAGAAGACACCAGGAACTGTCCCCATGTCACATGGAGCCAGTTTCATTCAGCTCCAAGACAGCTTCTCTTTATTAAATTGCCTTTATCTTGAACCACAGGGTTTGATTTTCCATCTTATTTTCTCCCTCCTGTGCTGCTGGGGAGGGGAATGATAGAACAGCCTGTTGAGCACCTGGCAGCCAGCTAAAGTCAACCCAGCACAACTTCCCAGGACAATGACTACTCATGGAGGTGCAGAAGAGGATCTTCATTACTTCAGTCAAGACTTCAGGAGGAGTAAGAAGCAGCAAGAGGAATCAATCACACAACATCGACATAGGGTATTTCATATGACAATGCTAATTATAAAGAAATATCAGTTTAGTCTTCAGAACAATAATTAAAATTGTTCTTTAAAAATGTTTCACTTAAAAAAATAAATGTATGTTCTTCAGTCAACCTTTTAGAACTTGACAGAAAAAGGTACTCTACAGGCCCCAACACTGGAGGATGGAAAGGAGTAATATGACCTAATAGATGAGATAATAATTAATTCTGGATTTTCTGTCCTCCATGATGCAGTTGTCTGTCTGGCAAATACCCTTTGTATGTCTTCTAGTGAAAGCATCATATGTGAGACATGAATGGACCTTCCGTAGCAGACATAGATACTAGATGAATCTTTAGTGAGACTGATTAGCAGTTAGCCATAACATCTAAAAAAAAAAGGCAGTCTTTTTGCTACTACGATCTAGTTAGCTCCTATAGATAGGTGTATAAGGATCACATGCCCAGAGGAACTCTTGGATAGCATGATGATGGATCCCTGCCTATAAGGCTTGTAGACAGACAGGCAGCTATGTGCTATACCTTATATGTGTAGTATAATCCTGTATCCAAATGTCTAGTCCTATCGTCTGCCAAACATTTTAAAGTAGGCAAATGTATATGGATAAATGTTCATTATCATACATATCTATAATCAAGATGAATTGCAGAACTCGAATGAGGCTGGTTAAACATTTAACTTTGATTTAATTCTTTTTCTAGAACATGAAATGCACCATTTATCTCATAACCTCCTTGGCTGTGGCTATCAAGAGCACTAATCACACCACTGTGGGATTAGAGTGAATTGGCTGTTTCTCCTTGCCTCATAAGACCCCAGAGGTGTGATTATCTCATGGTTACCACACCCCTGTTGTGTCTCACTGCTTCAATGAAATAAATGAACTGTTAAATTGACAGTTATAAATGAAGTTCCTGCTGACCAGCTGACTGTATGGCATTTTGAGAGAAAGGGGGAAAAAATAAAAAAAAGGGAAAAAGGAAGACAGATCCTAAGGAATTTTAAAAAATATGTTTTTTAATTCTTTTGTAGCTTGTTTCCTCCTGAACTTGTGGTGTGGAACTAGCACAACAGAGAACTGTCCTGCCCAGTGCTCCTTGCCAAGCAATCTGATATCTAGGATGAGTTCAGAAAGCTCAGCATGAACATGCAGAATAACTAAGCAAAAAAATGTGACTGCTGGCTGTCAGAAAAAAAGGCATTTATATAGAGTATATTAGTAGTTCAAATGCGTCAGTCACAGGAGGCTGTTTGTCAGGTTACTTCTCACCCAGAGCAATGTATTTGGCTTTTATCCTCGTGACAAATGATTTCTCAACTTCTGTACCGCTGGCAACCAGCCAAGAGACTAAAGTGAGTGCTCTAATATGCCACCCCCTCCCGCTGCTGTCTCACCCAGCAGCTGTCTTCACAGCTAGAAAGCTCGTTCTCCCCCTCACATGTGCACACGTGTATGTCCTGGCCACACAGATTCCACAGCCTGGCCCTGGGGACAGAGCCACCACTCCTACAGGAATACTCTAATTGTCCTGCTAACTAAAAAAACCCGTACATTGTGAGGATAAGGATAAATGTGTTTTACTTTTCTCTCTCACTAACCTGTGCTGCCATCCATCAGTTTTGTACTTTTTTCCCTAGGTGCTGTAGATAACTAAAGGACAGTTTGCCAGAGGAGACTTCTCTTTTGGTTCTCACACACAACACCTGTGCCTGCAGCTGGGTCAGTGCTGCTTATGGAGACACTAGAAGTTGCTCTTTTTTTTTCAGGAAGGGCCCCTTTGGATGGAGGTTCTCACTCTTAAGTTGTGGTTTTCACCTTTTGAATGGTTCTTGTATTTCTTTTGGGAATCACCCCTTGACCATGAGCAGCAGAATTGGGCACAATGTCCCAGGGGAGGCAAACTAGTGCCAGCTTCACTAATAATCCACTCTATGCATTCCTCCTGTTTTTCCACAGATGGCAATGGGTGACTTTGGTGATATGCTGGAAACTCGTTTTGCTATCAATACACTTTCTATCCTCTGGATCTTTTCCTGGTGGCCCATTCCAGGTTTTCCTCTCCACTACCATCTCCAGTATGGCCTTGTAATAATTGATAAAGAAGCAGACTTCTTTCTGTGCAAGAACTATCACCGAAATGTCATTGGACAGAGTTAGGTCAGCTCCTCCTTAAGTTCAAAATAGAATCGACTTTTTGTACAGATGAATCCAGATCCTCTCCTCCTTTAATAGACAGATGCTCATTTACTCATGGCATCTGCCTGCCACTTGCAAAGTAAAGTAATCTTCAAATGAGGGGAAATTATATCAATTTCATGAGTGCTTTATGCTGACAAAGCAGTGTAAAAAGGTTTTGCTGTAAATCATAAGGTGGAGTCGTTTCTGCTCTGTTACTGGTTAGTATGGTGGCCTTTCAATATTTAAAGGGGGCTTATAAAAAGAGGGGGACAAACCTCTTTAGCCAGTACCTGTTGTGGCAGGACAAGCTGTAGTGGTTTTAAACTAAAAGAGGGTAGATTCTGGGCTCCTCAGTTCAAGAGGAACAAGGATCTACTTGAGAGAGTCCAACGGAGGCTACAAGGATGATTAAGGGATGGGAACACCTGTTTTATGAGGAAAGGCTGAGACCTGGGGCTTTTCAGTCTAGAGGAGGGATCTGGTTAATGTCCATAAATACATGAGGGCTGGGCATCAAGAAGGCAGGGACAACCTCTTTTCACTTGTGCCCTGTGATAGGACGAGGGGCAATGGACTCCAACTTGAGCACAGGAAGTTCCACCTCAACATGAGGAAGAACTTCTGTACTGTGAGGGTTACAGAGCACTGGAGCAGGCTCCCTAGAGAGGTTGTGGAGTCTCCTTCTCTGGAGACTTTCAATACCTGTCTGGATGTGTTTCTGAGTGATCTGCCTGCCCTAGTGTTTTTTTGTTCCTGCTCTGGCAGGGGGGTCAGAGTGGATGATCTTTGGAGGTCCCTTTTAACCCCTAACATTCTGTGATTCTGTGATTTAGACAAGGCATATAGAAGAAACATTGTAACAGGTTTCCCCGAGAGGTGGTAAAGCCCCCTCCGTGGAAACTTTCAGGGTCAGGTTGGATAGGGCTTTGAGCAACCTGGTCTAGGTGAGAATATCACTGCTCACTGCAAATGGGTTGGATTATATGACTTTCAAAAGTCCTTTCCAACCTGAACTATTCTCTGATTCTGTGACTCTATATGTGCACCTTTCAGCAGGGCCGAAAAGCTAGTATATTGGACAGAGAGGCATATCTGTGTATGGACCTGGGGTTCTCAAAAAAGTATCTACCAACATGATGTCTAGGCACTCCCCAGGATTTACTATGAGAACAGGCCTCAGGAGATTCTGTGAAGGGAAATAGGCATTGCATAAAAAACATGCAGTTCTGAATTTCCATTTGAGAGTAATGTCCTACTGTTAGTTTTTCCCTTTCTCCTGCAAAACTGTTTGCTTTTGCTTGATTTCTGTTTTGGACCCAATCTGTCCTCAAAGTAAAAATGTAAAATTTAAAGTTGTTGTGGGTTTTTTTTTTCTTTTTCTTTTTCTTTTTTTTCTTTTTTTTTCCTCCTCAAGAAGGAAAGAGGAAGGAATGGAGCAGGGGAAAGGACAACAACCAGCTTAGCAATTTTCTTCAAGCTGAAATGTATTTACCTTTTTTTTGGTAGTAAAAACTGCATTAAATGTCTTTTAGGTAGCACACAAGATGTACTGCCAAGTATATTTTTGAACTCTCTATACACAAGCATTTTTCGGAGCAGTGACAAGTGTATCTAGCACCAGTTATGGCATTATGCTGAATGCTAAAATATTTAAGTGCAGCTTCAGCTTGTTGACATGTCTCTAAAAAATGAAAAAGATTGCACTGTTGAAGCATAAAATGCCAATATTATTTATTTTTAAACAGAAAAAGAGAGATAAGTCTGCAAGAAATACATTTTGCTACTACCATGAGTTTTAAAATAAGATACTAATTTTAAATTCTTGTTTGTGATCAAAACCTGATTGAAATACAATATAAAAATAACATTTTGGTCTTCATTGTGAGACATAAATACTGTGCATAAACTGCTTTTGCCTTTCCTTTCCCTTCAGTTTGCATCTTTTGTACATGAGATGTGAAAAAAACAGGGAAAACGTTTGTCCAACTGGAAATGGAGCAGCTGCTTTCCATATCTGCACATCTTTATCCCATCCCAGTATGGCAAAGTCTGGTGTACTCCTCCTTGTCCTGCCACCCTTATGGCAGTATCTTGCTGACAGACAGCTACCAAAATGTGCTGCTGTTCCAGATTTGTTGCAGCTAAAACTAGGCTGTGATCTTTGGTAGTCTCTAAAGCAAGCTGAAGGAGAGTGGCTTTACCAGGCCAAAATCATCCTTTTTGAGTGTTATTATTTCTTTCTTATATTTCTATTTATTTTTCGTTGTTATTATAAGGTCAGAGGAGATTCTCAGGTAATCTCCTGACTCCAAGACCTGGAATACAAGCAGACTCCTCGATATCGGAAGACATGAGATACCACTGCAAAAGCTGCTGGTGCTGAGTCAGTTTAGAAACTGCTAAAGGGAATGGAAGTGGGTTGGCAGAGGAAAACCCTGCATGAGGTAGTTTCTTCTCTTCCCTCTCCCAGTTTTTTACTAACTCTTAACCACCAGAATGATCCCATGTCTGCATGAGGGAACATCCCTGGACTTGGGAAAGGCTGAATTGGTTTTGGTTTTGTGCCATGATTCCTGTTCTGAATACTGGCCCGCCCATTCTAGCATTTAATTTCTGCTCCTGAAATGATACATAGTGAAAGGGGTTTGATGCCTGAACTGGTGTATTAAAAAAATGTCAGAATGAACTGAAAAGCGATATTTTTTATAGAAGTGGTCTCCTGTCTCTGTGTGAAGATATACATGAGTGTGTTTGTGAATGCAGATATTGTATTTAATGCATTTTAAGCTTGCCAGTACTTAAATCTTCAGATGAGAAATTGGAACAGTTTACTGAAGCAGAAGGCTCATTGCCAGTTTCTTTTTGGAAGTCAAGAAAGTGAATCCTCTGCTGAGTGCAGGCTTTTGTAGGTTTTCCCTATGGATGCAATAATCTCTGATCTTGCCTGGGATTGTGGCTGCCAAGAAGCTCTTGGGACTGACAGGTGAGAATATGCCTAACTCCAACATTGCTCATCCTGAGATTGGAAATGGGAACAGGAGGTCTTGTTTGAAGCTGCAGAAAAAAAAACAAAAAAAAAAACATCTGGCAGTAATATTGTCAGGGCTGCCAGTCTCTTTGGGGCTTACCAAGTGGTGGAGAGAAGTAGTTCGAAGAGAGTGAAAAACAGAAAGGAGCCTTCCTTGACTTACCAAAAGGCAAAACAGAAGAAAAATGAAAAGAACTTGTTTTCATGAAAGTGGCACCCACTGAATGAGAAGAAAAGTACTTTTGGATCATTTGTGGTACATTTTGGTAACCTTTTGTCATCAAGGTTCTTCCATAAGATGGGGTTTTAAATTTGTGTGTGTGTGTGTGGTCTGCTATAACAGTGAAACTGTTATAACTGCAATTACTGGTTGCAACAAGACAGTTTTCTCTCTCTACTCCTCAGACTTCTCCAGCATTATTTTAGGGATAGCACTTTACATCCATTCTGTGCAGGTAGTAACAACTACAATATTAAGGACAAGTTGGACAGTAAATCTGCAGCTGTGTGTGGCAGAGAGTTCACAGTAATGCCATCAGTAACAGCCTTTTAGTTTATCTCTGAGAGGGACAACCCCAACACCCTGTTGTCTTCTACAGAAGAAATGCCACTGCTTTGGGGAAATTCCTTTCTGAGATAATGCATGGATGAAGTATCCACCAAGCAGGGGAGCTGGCAGAGATAGGAACACTGGAGCAAGTGGTATTTGAGAAGACTTTGCTGGCAGCTGGTGAAGTCAGGTTCTGCTCTCAGGAGCTGCCTGATGGACATGGAAGGCTGAGCTGATTTGCATGGTTCCAGGCTATGCTATGCCAAATTGTTCTAGAGATGGGGTTTGGTGTCAAGGGGCCCAACTGATGCTGCTTACACCTCTGTTAATAACTGCAGCTCCATATTAACCACAGGAATTAGCAGAAACCACATCCTTTCCAGGAGTATAATTTTCTTGGGAATTAGCACCAGGATGGAAAGATCAAAAAGCTGTGCAATTTAGTTATTTTTTCTTTCACTTAAATAAATTATAAATTATTAGAATGACCAAGTTATCAAATCCTACCTGAGGCACTGACTTCATGGAAGATAGCAGCAGCTTTGCCACTGACATCACCTGATAGGATCTCCTTGTTAATATCTAGTTATTATTTTATAATTCTACTTTGATAGAACTTGTGGCAGTGAATCTTCATAACTTTAGGACATGTAACTATCTTGGAGAACTTGTCACTATGTTTTCAGAGGGTAATTATGTTTTGAGGTGTTAATTAGGTGTTCACCCCCGTGTATCCACATATATATAATGCAGCTAAGCTGTTTTTTTGTATACCTATAGCATATTGGTGAACAAAGCAGATGTAGAAAGACATTCTTTTTAAAAGCTGGTCATTATATCAAAAAAGCTTTCAGAATTTTTAATTGGTATTTAAATGGTCTTGCCTGATCTGTACAGAAGAGTAAAGGATATGGTGAACATTTCAACCACTCTTACATCTTTGAGTGATCTTGCTGATAAAATGATTTAAACATGAGATTTCTGTGAAACCATTCTATAGGGTCTTGGAGAAGCTACAAGCTTGATGTTTCACTGTAACTGACATTTTCATTTTAGCAAGTCTGCTTTTTCATAGATGGCATAGGACAGCTACAACAAAAGAAGCATGATGAGCTGGTATCTCATTTTTGTGTAGTTTACTAAATTTTAGAGAGACAGAGAACTCAACTCAGGGGAAAAATATGTAAAAAATTATTAATACAAAATGGTTTAGTATTTTATTTTTTTTTCGCTGCAGCTATAGACAATGCTCTAAGAATAAAGTTCATGATAAGATTTCTCATTGCATCATATAAACTATGGTTTCCATATCTTCCATATAAGAATCAACTGCATCGTATGTTCACAGCTCTCCTGATTTAGGTATTGCAGCCCATGGAAAATTAAACTACGATCAAATGTGTAAGTTTATGCAACCAGCCATTTCAAATTCTGAGAATTGGTGCATTCTACATAAATAAAAGGACCTGATTTTGTGCTTTGAAATCAATCCTTTGCCTTCTGTTTGCTGCACAATGCCATCTGACTTCTTAAAAATTGGCTGATCCTTTTTCCTCATCTGCACCTGCTCTGCTTCAGAAATATCTCTTAGGGAAATCTTGGACTAGTTCTGTTTGCTCTGACATTAGCTTTGCCATCAAGAGCAAGGAAGATGTCAGGTGAGGAAAAAAAAAAAGAATGTGTAATCCAAAACAAGGAGAGGGAAATGATTCATCTAAACAATCAGTGCATTTCAATTTCATTTGAAAAAAGAATGAAAAGAGTCCTAGACCAGTGTGTTGGCAAATTTCTCACAAATAGATGCAGTAGCTGATATCGTTAGCCTACACAAGCTGTAGACTTGCACTAGCAAACCACTAATGTGTGTGCTTTACTTCAGGTATTTTGTTTTACCTACTTTGTTGATACAAGTCAGATGTGTAAGTTTAAAGCCCTGTGTAACTGCTTTGGACTGGACCCCTATAGAGAGACTTTATTCCTACAATATAATAAGACTCAGTCTACATCATCCCCAACAGCTTCCCTCATCTTTAGCTGGACTGAGATTTGAAAACAGCTATGTCAAAGAAGAACTAGTGATTGTAAAGTCACAGAGAGTAGTGTATGGGTAGACACAAAGGTAGAGGGAAAAGTGCCATTAGGTGACAAGATCTGCCCATCTCTTAGGTTCTCTCCAGGTCTCCAGGTAGGCAGCCTGAATCACCACCTCCTCTTCTAATTTTGAACGACAGTTGACACATGGAAAATTCCCAGGTGGCTCACTCAAGTGGCAAAATTTCTCTAACTGAGGAGAATTTATTAACTGAAGTTTAAAATAAGTTTGCCACACCCATTTCCACTTCTTAATATTGTTGCAAGATGGTGTCAGCTTCAAAGGTTTCACCATGATTTTTCCTACAATGATTTTCCAGAAATCATCTCACTGTAATAAAAGGTTTGATCTGTGTCTTCTGTGTTTATTCTCTGCTTCCTTGCATTGCTTGGATGAAGGGAGGAACTCTGCTGTGTGCAGGAATGAGACAGACATCTGGATTGCCTCAGACTCCTGAGGCTTCACTTGTGGGGTAGAAACTCTGATCTGTGGTCATTC